>NW_003852621.1:1377992-1380080 GCF_000181295.1 Otolemur garnettii
GGGAGGAGGAGGGGAGGGAGGAGGGGAGGGAGGAGGAGGGCAGACAGAAGGAGGAGGGGAGGGAGGAGGAGGGCAGACAGAAGGAGGAGGGAGAGTTACTGAATATCCTTAGCTCTGGTGCCATGTAGGCCCGTGTACCTGTGATCTCACATAGTCCAAGAACAGACTTAAGTTATATCTTTGCCGTTTTGCAGATGATAAAGCTGGACATCAGAGGAGGAGCTCCAGATGGTCTGGAGATGCTGGGCTCCCAACTGCAGCACCACAGGCCGTCTGTGATGTGCCTGCCCATGGGAAGTACTGGAACATCATGGGGATTAGATCACTTAGTTGACATCACTTCTGCGGGAAGTGTCTGGGCCCCAGAAGGAGCCTGTCTGTGAAGGCTCCTTTCTTGGGAGGTCACTGTTGAGGCTGTGCCACCACACGTGCACTCGACTGTAGACAATGGTCACTGCCTCGCCACTGAGCAGGAAGCCCCTCCAGGTCCCTGGGAGTTAGGTGCCCAAAGAGTTCTGTGGTCATGGCTGCTGCAGGGATTGCATTTTAATTTCTCCTTATGATTAGTCAGGGTCTGAAACTGGTGTTTGTGCAAGAACTCAGGATGAGAAATGGGATATGGAATAATATTTTTAGGCTATTTTTCTGGGAAATCTCAGAGTTGAGAGTGTGTGGTATTCATTCATTAATTTATTGATGATCTTCCCACCCATTCACCCATCCATCCTTCCATCACCCATCCATCTATCCCTATATCCACCCATCTATCCATCCATCAGGTACCCATATCCGTCCACTATCCACCCACCCACCCATCTAACCTCTCATTCATCCATCCATCCATCCAGCCAGCCACTCACTCATCCATCCATCTGTCTACCCAACCACTCACTCACTCATCCAGCCATCCGTCCATCCATCCATCCGTCCATCCGGCCACTCACTTATCCATCCACCTGTCCACTCAACCACTCACTCACTCATCCAGCCATCCGTCCGTCCGTTCATCCGTCCATCCAGTGACACTTAGGAGCGTCTACTGTGAACCACATGTTCCAGGACTGGGCATACACTGATGAGCAAACCAAACATTTCATCCATCTGGCTATGCTCTTCACTCCAATGGACAAGAGTTTAAACATATCTGAAGCTGAAGTTCTCCCTCCACACCAAGCATCCAGAAGGGGAATGTTCAGGCTGTGGCTACACAGGTCACCACATGATAATTTATAACCAGTGGGAAAATCAGCCTTGTTTATTGGGGATTCTTTTTCTGTAGCATTATTAATTATTTTTCTCTAATTTTCAAATTCTTACTAATTTTCTGGAATCTGTATTAGCTTTTGGTCAGTAAGTTGACTTATTTATAACCATTAATATATAAAAAACACAAAAGTGAACTTAAAATTTTAAGTTGTATCCCCTTCAGAAGGACTGTCAACAGCATAAGGCCATATACGTTTACATCAAGACAGGGTGCTGGGAGAGAGGGTGAAGCACCCTCCCACCACCTCAGGGTGATGCAGCTGGCAGCTCAGGCCATTGGCCACCGGCCATCTGTGCTTTCCATGTCAAAGCTCTTGGGATCCCCAGTGGTCACTCTGTCAGGAACACTTGTCTTTGGCAGCAGTGCCCTGAACACACGTCAGGGAAGCCATGGCCATTGTGTGGCCACTAAGCCCTGGTGGCAAAAGGGAGTGAGGATAAAGCTACTGGTCACTGCTTTAGCCCTATAGCTGCCCAGAAGATATGGAATGTGATGTAACCTCCTCAGGAGGAAAAACTATTCTCCAGGATCGTGGTCCATCACCTCCGTCCACACCTTCTCTGACCCCATCCCATTGGGAAGAGAGAGGGGAACAGCCTGCAGGCCCAAGCCTGCCTGACTCACATCTCGATGGTATATCCTGTGTTGGGAACACTGAGCACAGGTGTTCCAAGGCCCCCTTCATCTTTGGATGTCGCCTGGTGTGGGGAGTGTGGCCCTGTGGCCTCCTGGTGTCTTCCTAGAGCAGCATGTGCAGGCTGTTCCCCGCACAGGTTGGGTCCCCACTGCCTGCAGGGCAGTGCTGGGCACAGTGGTGGCCC
>NW_003852621.1:1380542-1386933 GCF_000181295.1 Otolemur garnettii
CAGTCTGGACCATCGTGGGCCTACTGATAATGGCTCCTTTGTTCCAGTGCTCAGAGCAGCAAGAAAATACAGGGGGAGGAGAGAATCATCGCGTATGTGCATGGGAATCCTGCCAGGGTCGTAAATAGAAAACCAGGGAAGCCACGGGAGAGGAAACTGTCAGACAAAGCACAGAGGTTTCTGAAGTAATAATAAAGAAGAGAGAAAATTTTCTCCGATTTTTTTCCTTAACATGCTCAACATCTAAGTAAGAGTTAATAGATTTTTTTGAAATTTATCTTCTTGTAAAAGATTGACTTTTTAATCTTTGAGGTTTAACAGACAAGTGTTTTCCTAAATTCTGAATAACAGAAGGTTCTCCCTATAAGGAAGAACGTGTCACTCTTTCCCCACACCCCACCGGTCTATCCCTCAGTCCCTGATTCCCAGGACACCGGAGCCTGGCTCTGCAGAGCTGGGGGGTGGGGCAGAGTGCGGTGTGGGTGCTAATTTAAGGACCTGCACTAGGCGATGAGCATGGACTTCGGGCCTGCCAGGCTCGACTCCGTCTGGCACCTTCCGTGGTCGTGGGCTCCATTGCCCATCATCTAGCCAGGCCCTGTCCTGCAGCTGGAGGGAGGAGAGTCCTGGGGATGCCCACCCTATAAGCCAGCAAACATCAAGGGGATACCTGCCCTAAAAGCCAGCAAATGCAGAGTCAGGTGGCTCACTGAGGCCCGGGCACTGGCAGGTCTGCTTGTAGAGTCCAGGTCCCTGTGACACTGACCAGGCCATCCCTAAGACCAGCAGTTAGATCACTCCTAAGTTTCCCGTGACTCGCACATGTGACCTCTACATGGACCTGGGGCCATCCCTCCTTCACCATGAGCCTTTTCCAATGTGAGGCCTTCTAGGGAGGGGTCCAAGATGACCACTCTTTGGAGGAGCCTGGGATCCCTGCTACCGGAGTTTGGGGACCCCACCCAGGGCTAAAACCAGAGCTCTAGGCTGCACGGTGCACAGGGGATTGCCCCAGTGTCTCCTGGTTTTAGAAAGAGCTAATGAAAGACCTCGGTATCCTCTGTTTTTATTTTTCCTTTTTCTAAATTTTCCAATTTTTCTGAATTAAATGTCACATAAAATCAGCGGGACCTGCTGGGAGGGCCCTTTAGCAGTGGGCTTGCCGCAGAGTCACATACGCAGCCCCGAGGGCTCCTCTCCAGGATGGGGCCACAGGGAAGAGACTCTGCTTTGACCAGAATCGAGCCAGTGGGCGGAGAGGAGTTGGGAGAAGGGGGCAGGCAGAGGATGAGAGCCTGGGAGGCAGCGCCGTTCTCCATGAGGAAGAAAAACAAGACCAGAAGGAATACCTTGAAGACAGAAATGATCCCTGGAGCCATAGCAGTTCCTCAAGTTCAGGGAAACTTACTCCACATAAAAAGGAGCAATAGAAAAGTACCAAGTCCAAACCCATAGGAGCTTTAGTTAAAAAGGGACAGGACGGCATCCCTACGACAACAGAAGAGCAGACACGTCTTTATTAGGCTCATTCAAAATAAGTTACATGAAAATGATAGAATAGAAAAAAAAATCAGAGCAGCAGAACACAGAAAAGTTGAAAGAGCACAGGATGTGTTCAGAAGAAAATAATCAGAAATGATAAACTAAAAAACTTAAATGAATAAACAAAGAAGACAGAAGGAAAAATTACATATAAAAATGCAGAGATGAAAAGATTTGGGAAATGATAAATACTAAAGTATGAAATCCAACATACAAATGATAGATACCCCTGAAAAGAAAAATCAAAGCAAGAAGGAACAGAAGAAATATTAAAAGCTATAGTTCAAGAAAACTTTCTTGAAACTAAAAAAAAAAGGGGGGGCGCTCAGCTCCTATATCTCAGTGGTTAGGGCATCAGCCACATACACCAGAGCTGATGGGTTCGAACCCAGCCCGGGCCTGCTAAACAACAGCAACCAAAAATAGCTGGGCGTTGTGGTGGGCACCTGCAGTCCCAGTTACTTGGGAGGCTGAGGCAAGAGAATCACTCAAGCCCAAGAGTTTGAGGTTGCTGTGAGCTGTGATGCCATAGCACTCTACCCAGGGTGACATAGTGAGACTCTGTCTCTAAAAAAAAAAAAAAAGAAACTCTCTATTCTGAAATTCTGAAAGAGCAAGGCCTGTGTCTGAGAGTATGGGCCCATGTGACCAAGATACTTCAGTAAATTTCTGGGGTTTAAAAAAAGATAGAAAGAAAACCTTTTGGGGGGGGTCCAGGCAAAAATAGTAAGTGACTTATAAGGGAGAGAATGACTTACACAATTGTCATTCTTTTTGGCAAATATACTTTATGCTGGAGGTAAATGGAGTAGCAACTCTGATATATTGAAGGAAAGAAAATATAAGCCAATGATTTTACAGCTGGAGAAACTTCCGTCAGTTATCTATTGCCTGCTACCAACGTGGGAAATTCTCAAGGACTCCTTTCTGAGATCTCAGAAATAGGTTCTATGAGAGAAGCAATAAAAGGCGCAAAAAACACCCTGGACACTTGACAGAGGCATAGGAAGCAGATTTGGAAGACTGAATGAGAGCACAGCATGGCAGTATTTAGCCTGTCGATTTACAGGAAGGGACGGAGTTTACAGAAGCTTCAAGTTCCCTGTTTGTCCTTCCAATCCCTTTTGCCCATGTTCATTCTGAGCCCAGTGTCTAGACAAGGGGACGTGCAGGAGTCCCCGTACCCTGCTGGGATCTGGAGACAGAGCTGTCTGAGGAGAGCCGAGAGTTCAAAACCCCTGGATTGGTCAGGTGCATTGATCAGGTGCAGTGGTCAGGTGTGGTGGTCAGGTGCATTGGTCAGGTGCGGTGGTTCACAGCTGGGATCCCAACTGTGATCAACTTTGGGAGGTTGAGGCAAGAGGATCACCAGGAGTTCAAGACCAGTCTAGACAACATAGGAAGAGCCCATCTCTGCAAAATTTAAATATTAGCAGGCGTGGTCGCTCTCACCTGTAGTCCCAACTAGCTACTCAGGAGCTTAAGGCAAGAAGATCATTTGAGTCTAGGAGTTCAAAGTTATAGTGAGCTATGATGATGCCACCACACTCTAGCCTGGAAGACAGAGAGAGACCCTATATCAAAAACAAAACAAAACATGAATTGACTGCAAAAACAAACTCCTGGCAGGGGAGTCCTCATGTGTCCAGCAGCCAACTCCAGGGCTGGGATTTCTCAAAATTAACCTCCAAGTAGAACAGTGTTTGTTAAAGCATAAGTAAGTCAATGTGCTAATTGGAATCTCCTGTATACATTACTAGACCAGCACCCGTGGCTATAGTGTCACTGTGGGGGTCCTGCAGCACCTGTGGATACAGTATCACCATGGGGTCCTGCAGTAGCGTCACTGTTGGGGTCATGCAGTGCTCTCTGGCTGTGTCCTGGTATCTGCACCCTCACACTGGCTCAGGTGGCCATGCAGCTGCTTCTGAGCAACCAGGAGGTTCATGGGATGGAACCTGAGTGTGACTCCCACAGATGGACACTTTAGAGTCCTGGAGGTCATGTGGGTATCAAATGAACACTTTCTTTTGTTACTTAGATTAAAGTAAATAAATCAGGGACTGTTTTATAACACACAAATGTTGTTTCCCAGCCAGGGGCTGGAACAGACACAGAGCTAAGGTATGGTGAGCAGCGCCCCTGTGGTTTCACACCTGCTGGGGCAGGTGAGCAGTGTGGGCATGGGGGGCTGGGAGCAGGTGTAGGCCTCTGCCCACAGGTGCAGCCGCCACAGCCCAGTGGGCAGCCATTTGCACAGCATGACTCACCTGTCCAGCACCGTCTGCACCATGGACAGCACCTTGGCACCAGGTGGGGCTCAGCTGACCAGTGGGTGGCCCTGTCACCTTCCTGGTGACCCCTCCTCCTAGTGAACCAAGAGAAAAGAAAGATCTAGTTACAGTTCTTCATGAGGTTTTCTCTCTGAGGTCATGGTTTAAAATACGCCTGGGTAATGCCAGTGTTTAAGTCAGGTACGAAATAAAAGCTAGGCAAAAATGTGGCCTTGCGAGGAATTCAAAGAAACAATTAGCTGATGCAGTGATTTGCATTTTTCGTTGCTTAGTATTTACGTGCTGTCATCATTTCCTTAATCACTGCTTAGAAGCACGGAGTGCAGGTTACTGAACACACAGTGAGCGCAGCCAAGCAGGGAGGGCGCTGCAGGTGCAGACAGAGTGGGACGGGGCTGGGCCCAGGGTCGCCAGCACATCCCCAGGGACCTTCACCGCCTGAAGGCAAAACCTTCATCGTCATCCTTATTGCCATGAGCGAGAAAGTCAGCTCTCAGTTCTGTCTAAAGCAGGTGAACAAACTGGCATTATTGCAAACTCACAGTAACTAAGGTGACCAGACACAGAGCGGGTCCTTCCTCCGACACAGATGTCGGGAGACAGGGGCCCAGTGGGCCTGCTGTTCTCTGTCTCTCCTCAGTGCTTCATTCAGTCCCGGGTAGCCTTGACCTTGGCGCCTTCCTGGTCACGGCCTCTCGTCCCCATAGGTGGTGAATCCTGGAGGACGTGCCTCTCAGAGCCTGGTGGACACCAGCCCTCGACCTCAGCAAGTAGCATGCTCAGGAAACTGGCTACCTGCCTGTCACAGCTGTGCCCAGCGACTGCTCACACTAGCTAGAGGCTGGCTGATGGCTGTTACTGGTTGGCTGGAGAATGCTGTGGCTGCATTGGAGTGGTGTGAGACTCAGGGACACTTCCTGGGCAGTGTAGGCAGCGCTCAGATAATCAGGGGCCAGAGAAGGGAGTTCAGGCACAGACTCAATCAAGCCAAGACACTGGCCAGTTTTAGGACACATTTGCTGGTTTGGCCACCAAGTGCTTGACCCAGAGGTGAACAGAGTGGCCAGTGCCCGAGGTCCTGGAGCCCAAGGCTCTGTCCTCTATCAGGCAGTTCCCAGCCAAGCTACCTGTCAGATACTGCCCGTGACACAGGCCTTGGTACCCAGGCATCCCCCTCGATCCAGCTCCTGTAATGTGCAGGTAGGGGTCTGCTCCCCTATGTGAGCCTCTGGGCAGCAAGGGGTTAGGCCACAGCTCCAACCAGTAACGGAGTGTTCTTTGTGAAGCCACTGAGGTGGGATTTAGTGACTTAGGAGGAAGTGAGATTCTGATCTGGTCTCTGGTCTGGCACGTGGGGACCCTGGTAGTTCTCACTCTGCCCCACAATAGGGACAGAGTTGAACACATCAAAAATCAGCCACCCTCTCAGGTCCTCAGAGAAGCGAGGGCCAGTGCAAGTGCTGCCCCAAATTGATGGGCAGACAGCTGGACACAGGGAATCACAGCTAAGCTACCAAAGCAAAGGCCACATATACCCGAGTGCTGACTGCAGGGCTCGGCATGGGTGCGTCTGAGAAAGAAAACTCCAGGGACTCAGCCACGGGGACCCCATGCTTTGGTACATTTTACCTCCAGGGGCTCGACCAGTGAAGATCAGAGAAAACCCCCTGTCCTCTGCGAGAGGCAGGAGAAAGGAGACAGCTGAGTGCTGGCTCTTCCCGAGAGGCTTGCCCACGCAGTGGGCTGCTCCAATAGTGCCCAAACCTCCTGGGGGAGGCAGGTGCCAAGGGCAGCCCTCCCAACAGAGCAAAACAGAAGCCACAGCCCAGAGCACAGACTGGCTGGGAGCAGCGCCCGCCGTGGCAGAGATGCCCCACACCAGGGACCCACCCTGGTGGGCTGACCCAGACAGTGTCCACACTGTGGCCTGGAGCCAGTCCCATAGCTAATCCCAGGGTTCTGGGGTTGTTTTTCAGTGAATAATACTGTTAATCAGATAGCTCTCTGGACTGGCTGAATGTTCAGGATTTTATGTGCCTTTTCTCACGTTGTTTGTTGAGTTAGACGCAATGTAAATTACTTTGGCTTTTCTGCGGACCGTTATGGGCTGGTTCTATCAAAAGTCTTATTCACACTATACCCATATCCTAGTACAGGCTGTGTCCACTTTCTATAAGTGATGAAAATAGGCTATTTTAGGATTATTTACCTCTTTGCCAGAAGGGAAAACAGAATATATTTGATTATTGACAGAAGGTTACTTTAGCATTGCTCAAATCACAGGTACACGTGCACAATTTAAGTGCTTTAATGAACTGTCGTTGGAGAATCAATTTACGGAACAAGAAAGCGCTGAACTGAAGCAGCTTCTGGCTCTCCTGGCCTCCTGGGGGACCTGCCGACTGTGCCCCGCTCATGGGCGTCAAGCATTTATGGCTGAAAACTAGCAAATAGAGGTTGATTTTCTGTGCCCCTCGGCCCTGCACCACCTCCCCAAAGCTGGCAGTGAGATTAGTGAAGGCAGACCGCTGAGTCTGGGCTCCTGCTGGCTGGTT
>NW_003852621.1:1387168-1391554 GCF_000181295.1 Otolemur garnettii
TTTTTTTTGGTCACAGATTTGGGGATTCTACCTACAGGACTGGACTGATTTTCTAGGGTTAGGGACAAGTATTTCAGTAATTTCTGTGTTCATTAAAGTTAAAATAAACCTGGTCAAGGAAGAGACGGGGTCCCTCAAGTCTTCCTAACGTAAACCCTTTAGAGCATTGTGTAGTGAGGGTTTGACGCCAGAAAGTCCCCTTGGTTTCCTTGATTTGATACTAAAATATTTTACCTTTATCCCTGAAAGATGTTGCCTCTGAATATGTAATGGAATTCTGTTGTATATTCTGGGTTTTTTTGTTTGTTTGTTTTCACTTAGCACTTTAAAGCTATCATCTGTCTACCGGGGGCCTTTCAAACCCTGCTCCTGTGGGATGTGCCATCTCTGCTTGCAAGTTTTCTCTTTTACTGAACTTTCAGAAGTCTGGCTGTCAAAACCTACATTCGTTTTTCTTTTTATGAATCTTTCTTCACATTCAACAATTATTTTGAACCTGTAAGTTGACGTTTTAGTTCTTTCTCACTTCAGATTGGTAATTTGTCTCAGCTAATCTTCAAGTTCACCAACTTAAGTGGCATATCAAGTCTGCTATTAAGACCAAGTGGCTTTTTAAAAATGGTAGTTGTTTATTTTCATTTACGCTCACGAACACAGTTACACGTCTGTGAATCTTTGTCTATCCTAACATTTGGGTTGTATCGAGGTATTATTCTGTTTTGCGTGTCCCCAAAGAGTATTGATGATTTTTGTTTTGTTTAGCAGGCAATTAACTTAGCTGAACTCAACTTAGGTTTCTCTTGGTTGTGAAGAAATGTCACAGAATTTCTTTGTTCCTAATGCCCTCAAGAGTTTTGATTATTAGTTGCACATACAAAGAACGCCCCTCAATTGGAGTTTTCCTCACAATTAGACTGTGATAATGGGTTTTTAAGAGGAACTCCTAGAGGTAAGTACCATCTTCATAACATCAAATTTAAAAAATTCTCATGGATTAAAGTTTACTCTTTTTTTCTGTGAAGTTCTCTGGGCTCGGCAATGCTTACGTTTTGTGTTCACCATTACAACATGGTACAGAGCAGCTTCACTCCCTAAAATATCTCCTATTCTTCACCCACTGAACCTCACCCTTGTTCTCTCCACCTCCAAATCCTGGCAAACATTGATCTCCCGGCTGCCTCCGGGGCACTGCCATTTCCGGACGCCACACAGCCCTTTCAGACAGGACTGTTCCACTCAGCACATGTGTTTAAGTTTCATCCCTGCCTTTCACAGCTGGGTTGTTTCTCATTGAAAAACACTGCAGTGTATGGACATAACTGAGTTTATTTTGGAATTGCTGGGTCACATGATGGGGCTACGTAGAGCTTTGTAGGAAACCGTCAGCCGCCGTGTTCTGAGTGTCACCATCTTGCACTGCCTTGAGCAAAGAGGGACATTTCCTGGGGCTCCATGGCCTTGGGATTTTGTTCCCTTTGCATTTAACCAGTCTGATAGGAGTTTAATGACATTTCACTTTGTTTTAATTTGTTATTTTCTTGACAAGTGAAGTTGGGCATCTCTTCACATGCTTATGTCCTAAATATGTGCCTTGTTTGATGCCTTGTGTTCAGAGTTTCAGCCCATTTTTACTCAGTGTTGACTGTGCTCCTATAGGTGGTTATCATGCTTTTTTCGACATTATTACTCTGGCTACGAGTCCCTTCCTATGTGTTTTGCAAGTAGTTTCTCTTAGGTTGCTTGTCTTTTCACTCTCTTAATAGAATCTTTCACATGTTTAATTCCAGTAAGGTACAATATAGATATACATATTTTTTTCTTTTATAGTTAGGCTACAGTTTTGTGTGTAAAAACAGATGATTAAACTCAGCATCCTGTGTTTTCTTCAGGAAGTTTTACAGTTCTGTATTTCAAATTTAGAAGTGTGAGCCAACTGTAATTGTTTTTAAAGAGTAAAGATCTGTGCCAAAGTTTTCTTTTTTTGTGTGGGGATGCCCAACTTTTTTAGCTCTTTTTGATAAAGAAGATGATTATCTCTCCATTGAATTGTTTCTGCTCCTTTGTCAGAGATTGTTGACTGTGAGTTCTCACAATTAAGTTTGCAAACTTGCCACAATGCCCGTACATTGGCAGCACTGCACAAATGGATTGGTGAGGTTTCCTGTGGTGTGTCGGGGTCTCATGCTGTGTGGACACATGGAAATGTCTTGCTGAGTGTGTGTGTTATTGTTGTTGAGTGTCTTTATGTGCCATCACAAGAATTTCAGAGCTTGAACTAGAACAATGAACAAACATTCATAAATTTCATGTTAAACTTGGTAAGAGTAGAAGCAAAATCAGGGATCTGTTAGTCCAAGTTTATGGGGATAATGCCATGAAGAAATTTGTAGTGTACAAATAGATTAAAATTTTTTCTGAGGGAAAATAAAGCATCGTTGATGAAGAGAGGTTGCTGGCCAGTAATGAGCAGAACTGACTGAAACATTGCAAAAATTCATCTTCGGTGTGTCAAAATGATGGCTGACTGTGAGAAGCATAGCAGATGAGGTAACATTGATAGAGAAAAAGGACAATCTTCACTGAAAATCTTGAGCCAACAACTCATGGCTCTTGCATCACGACAATGCACCAGCTCACACAGCACTGGCTGTGAGGGAGTTTATAGTCAGTAAACAAATAACTGCGTTGAACACCCTCCCTACTCACCTGATCTGGCTCCCAGTGACTTTTATCTTTACCTAAAGATAAAGGAAATACTGAAAGGAAGACATTTTGATGCTATTCAAGACATCAAGCTCTGATGGACATTCCAGACAAAGAATTCCAAAATTTCTTTGAAGGGTGGACTAGTTGCTGGTGTTGATGCACAGATTCCCAAGGGCAGGACTTCGAAAGTGACCATAGTGATATTTAGCAATGAGGTATGTAGCACTTTTTCTAGGACAAGTTTGTGAACTTAATTGTCAGACCTCATCTATATTTATTTCTGGACTCGATTCCACTGATCTCTGTGCTTATTTTATTGCGAGCACTGATGGTCTTGATTATTGAACCCTATTCAGCTCTTGAAATTGCACAGAGTGAGTCTCTATCTTTGTTTTTCCTTCATGTTATTTTGTCTGTTCTAAGTATTTCATCTTTCAGCATCAGTTTAGAATCAGTTTGGCTCTATGTAAAAAATACCTTGCTAAGATTTTCATTGAAATTTTGTAGAATGTGTAGATTGAGTTAATTTTAAAACGAGCATCTTAACATTATGAGTTTCTCAATCCATGAATACGGAATACTACCTCACCATTTATTTAGAAGTTACTTGATATTTTTTGGTCAGGTTTTAAAGTTTTTCACATATAGTGTCTGTATGTATTTTGTTAGATGTATATGGTGAACTGAAGCATGACAATGTTCATAAAATTGGAAAGGAGAGCTTTGTCTCCCAAAAAGAGTTGGTCATTCTGACATGCTGGGAAGCAGAGCCTTGGGCCGAAGCTTAGAGCATGTACTTCAAGCAACGAGCAATGGGAAAAAGGATTTGTGCTGAGTGGGTGACCAAGCACAAATACTAAACAAGTTGTGGAAGGAGTCACAATATTTGTGACAGGAGAAACACACATGTACACTGAGCTCCATGCTGCTTCACGGGGTCTGTGTTCAGAAAATGTCAGCATTAGCATAATCTAAGTTTGAAGTTTTCTGTCCTAAGACATCAAAAAATGAAGCAGAGTTTGCAATAAACTTCACTGCACAACCTCCATAGACTGGTCAGAATGACTGTGGTCAATGGTCTCTTATTAGGAAGGAATGCTGGTCAATTGGGGGCCCAATCCGCAAAGAGGGAGGAGTAGTGTTAGGGGTTGATTAAAATCAGCTCTTAGCTGGTCTTTCTAAAGCCTGCTTCCATTCAGCCCTCAGGGAAGGAGCCTGATAGTGATTGGAGAGGGAGGGGGTGTAAGGAGGTGTGTCTCACCTCCCATCCTGTCATGGCCAACATCTCAGTGCTAAGGTTTCTCTGGGGTTCCTTTTGCCAAGAAGGGCTCCATTAAGAAAGTTGGGGGCTTAGCATTTTATTTTTATATCTTAAGACTTAAGTGTTTCTTTTATGTTTGGTGCTATTATAAATAGTATGGTTGAAAACATCAAATGTTAATTGTTTACTGCTAGAGTGTAGAACAACGTTTGACTTTGGTTTATTGACCCTGTACCCACAAAATTTCTAATTTATTTATTTATTTCAGGAATTCTGAGGGCTGATTTAGGGGAATTTTCTAATAAGTAATCGTATTTTCTGCAATTAGAGACAGTTTTATTTATTTGTTTGTTGCCAACCTACATCCTTTTTATTTCCTTTTCTTATCTTATTGTGTTAGCTAAGGCTTTCCATGCACT
>NW_003852621.1:1392273-1394371 GCF_000181295.1 Otolemur garnettii
GCATGGTGGACAGTATGCCCTCGCCTTCTCACTGTTTGACTGGCATGGTGGACAGTATGCCCTTGCCTTCTCACTGTTTGACCTGCATGGTGGACAGTATGCCCTCGTCTTCTCACTGACTGGCATGGTGGAGAGTATGCCCTTGCCTTCTCACTGTTTGACCTGCATAGTGGAGAGTATACTCTGCCTTCTCACTGTTTGACTGAAATTGTGGAGAGTACATCCTGCTTTCTTACTGACTGGCATGGTGGACAGTATGCCCTTGCCTTCTCACTGTTTGACTGGCATGGTGGAGAGTATGCCCTCACCTTCTTATAACAGAGGGCAAAGGCCTGAAAAGGGGTAACAAAAGTTTTATAAGCTGTCTCTTTAAAACCCCCACTCTTTTTGGAAATTAAAACTTGCATTTTTTTATAAGTCCAATAATCAAAGAAGAAAAAAAGTATTATTTGCTGTTTTTTATCCAGTATCTTAAGCCATAGGATGTTTGTCAACAGAACAGTCACAAGGTCATAGTCAACAGAGACAAAGCCTCCTGAAAGCTGCACTTACAGTTAAAGAACAATAACCATGAGCCACAAAGTGCATCACTGGTCACATAGACCTGAGCCCAACTGCTGAAACCCCCCTTTAAAGCCCTGTTTTTCTGCTTGGGACAGGACAGCGGTCTGAGTTGCTAGTCTGCTGCCCTTTTCATCAGCTGGAAAATTAATAAGTTTTCTTTCCTTTCCTCAAACCACTCGATCCTGTTCTTCATTCTCATTGATTAAGTCTTCGGGAAAACTTACCAAACTTTGAGTAACATTTGCTTTATGTTAGAAGAAAACGATCCACTTTTTGTCCTTTTTTAAAAGAATTCAGTCATTTGTACATAGATCATAAATATATTTATGCCATTATGGGATTCAATGTGTTGATTATTTGTACAAATTGGAGTGCTTATATCCCACGAAACAACATAGCCTTCACCACTTTTACCCTATTACAGAATTAAGACATGTTACTTACCTGTATTTGTAGATTTTTTAAGAAAATCAAATTGTTGAATTTCCCATCTATTTCTACTTTACTGAAAGTTTTCACTATGTTGATGCTGGTGTTGGATTTTGTCAAGTGATTTTTATCAAAGCATTGATATAATTAGTTGATATGATCATGTTATTTCTCTTTAGCCTATTGATTTGAAGAATCACATTGACTGATTTTCAAATAATGAACCAGACTTGCAAACCTAGAATAGATCCTACTTGATGTTGGATTCTAACTATGCACTGTTGGGTTTGATTGATGTAGAAACCAAGGCCCTGGAACCCCTCCAGGTTTCCTGAAAAATCCCTGACATGAGGCAGAGGTAGGAGGATTGCTCAAGCTCAGAAGTTCTAGACCAGCCTGAGCAACAGTGAGACCCTGTCTCTACTAAAAATAGAAAAGTCAGCCAAGAGTTGTGGTGGGCACTTGTAGTCCCAGCTACTTGGGAGACTGAGTCAGGAAGTTCACCTGAGCCCAGGGGTTTGAAGTTGCTGTGACCTAGGCTGATGCCATGGCACTCTAGCCTTGGCAACAACAAAAAAGAATTTTTAAACTTATCTTGAAAATTGTGTGGCTTTCATGTTATTTAAATATCCATTGTTTTATTTCTAAACGTTTGTAAATTTTATGTTTCTGTGATTGATTTCTAGTTCAATTTCATTGTCCTCTGAGAAAACATTGACTGTGATCTCTGGTCTTTTCAATTTGTTAAGGTGTGTTCTATACCCCAGAATGGCATCTATATTGGTGAATGTTCCATCTGCTTAAGAAGACCATGCATTCCACTGTTGCTGGATGGAATATTCTATAAACATAATTAGAGGAATAAATTGATAGTGCTGTTCAGGCCCATTATAATTTTGCTGATTTTCTGCTTACTTGATCTGTCAGTGACTGAGAGGGGATTGCTGAAGTCTCCAACTATAACAGTGAGATGGTTCATGTCTACTTTCAGTGACTGAGAGGGGATTGCTGAAGTCTCCAACTATAACAGTGAGATGGTCCATTTCTCCTGTCGGTGACTGAGAGGGGATTGCTGAAGTCTCCAACTATAACAGTGAGATGGTCC
>NW_003852621.1:1394391-1394623 GCF_000181295.1 Otolemur garnettii
GAAGTCTCCAACTATAACAGTGAGATGGTCCATTTCTCCTGTCGGTGACTGAGAGGGGATTGCTGAAGTCTCCAACTATAACAGTGAGATGGTCCGTTTCTCCTGTCAGTGCCTGAGAGGGGATTGCTGAAGTCTCCAAAGTCTCCAACTATAACAGTGAGATGGTCCGTTTCTCCTGTCAGTGACTGAGAGGGGATTGCTGAAGTCTCCAACTATAACAGTGAGATGGTCC
>NW_003852621.1:1394712-1395076 GCF_000181295.1 Otolemur garnettii
GAAGTCTCCAACTATAACAGTGAGATGGTCCGTTTCTCCTGTCAGTGCCTGAGAGGGGATTGCTGAAGTCTCCAACTATAACAGTGAGATGGTCCATGTCTCCTTTCGGCTCTTTCAGTTTAGACCTCCCATATTTGGCAGTCTGTGAATGAGGTGTGTACTAACTTAGGGTCATTTCGTCTCCTCTGAAATGGGCTCTTTATACGTATGTAAGCTGCTGGCCTTATCCTCGCTGGTTGTCCTTGCTCCGAAGTCTACTTTGCACTTAGTATGACCATTCCAGCTTTGTTTCAATTGATGTGAGTGTAGTATGGCCTTTCTCCATCTCTTTACCTTAGTCTATTTGTGTCTTTATATTTAAAGT
>NW_003852621.1:1395096-1398041 GCF_000181295.1 Otolemur garnettii
TCTCCTGTCAGTGCCTGAGAGGGGATTGCTGAAGTCTCCAACTATAACAGTGAGATGGTCCATGTCTCCTTTCGGCTCTTTCAGTTTAGACCTCCCATATTTGGCAGTCTGTGAATGAGGTGTGTACTAACTTAGGGTCATTTTGTCTCCTCTGAAATGGGCTCTTTATACGTATGTAAGCTGCTGGCCTTATCCTCGCTGGTTGTCCTTGCTCTGAAGTCTACTTTGCACTTAGTATGACCATTCCAGCTTTGTTTCAATTGATGTGAGTGTAGTATGGCCTTTCTCCATCTCTTTACCTTAGTCTATTTGTGTCTTTATATTTAAAGTAGATTTCTTTTAGACAATACCTATGTTTGGTTCTTCTTTACTCAGCTCACTTAATGCATTCTGATAATCTCTTTCTTTTAATTGGTATATTTTGACCACTTACATTTAAAGTGATTATTGATGTAGTTGGATTAATATTGACCATATTAGAAATTGTTTTTTATTCATTGTCAAAAACTTCTATTTCTGACTTCTGTGATATAAACTGAACATTTTATATGCTCTATTTTCTCTTCTTTCTTGGCATATCAAAAATGGTGGTTGCCATAAAGTTTATCACATACATTTTAACTAATCTAAGTTTAGTTACACACATGCTCTCTCACTGCACCTGCAGTGCAGGGACCTGCCATCCCTGTGACACTGCTGTCATTCCATTGATTCATATACTATTGTCACCTGATACATTTTACCTTCATTACTCCTTCTCTGACTGTATTCTTTAACATAAATTTGAGTTTCTGACCTATGTCCTATTCCTTCTTGAAGAGCTTGTTTCATTGTTTATTTAAGGGCAGAACTTCCCATGATAAATTCAGAAATTTTGGAGGGGGGCATCCACTTCTCCTCTCTATTTTTTTGCTGTTAAAGGTTAATTTCACTGGTTATAGAATTCTAGAGTTTTTGTTGTTTGTTGAAATATTTCACTCTACTTATTTCCTGCTTACGTGATTTCTGGTGAGCAATCTTAGTTCTTCCATAGGTAGGGGGTTTCCACCCCCACTCTTGGCTTATTTCAATAATTCCTTTTTGTTTGGGTCTCCGATAGTTTGAGAGTTGTGCCCTGGTGTGGCTTTTCTCCTCACACCTCTTCATCCTCCTCCTCCTCCTTTTCATTCATGTTCTCTCAGCTTCTTCTATCTGCAGTTTAGAGTCTGTTACAAACATCAGAAAATTCTTCAAATATTTATTCTGCTTAACTTCCCCCCCTTCTTCTAGTGTTCTAATTACATGTATATACACCTTGTGAAAATTTCCCACAATCCTTCAATTATCTTTTCTTTTTTAGTAGTTTTTCTCTGTGATTTCGAGCCTTTGCTCTTGATCTGTCTTCAGGTCTTCTGGTTCTTTCTGGCTATGCTGGACGTACTGATGAGCAGTCTTTGTTTCTGCTGCAGTGCTTTTTGTATGGGGAAGTTTCTTCTGAGCCTCAGGATCCGTCATTCCGTTCCCTCCCTGTGTGTTGTTGCTGCATGCCACCATTCCCAGGAGTGTTCCTAACATATCTTAAGTCCCCATCTGCTAACTCCCTCATCAGGGCTGTGTCTGAGTCTGGGTCTGGGTCTGTGCTCCTCTGTCTTTTCAGATTGCATTTTCTCTTGCCTTTTAGGGTTTTGGTTAAAGCCAGACTTGTACTAGATCTGAGATAAACAGGCCACTAGTGTGGATATTTAAGCAAATGTGCCTAAGAGCTGGTTTTTATTTGAGGTTTTTCTAGCCATGAGTGTTGGGGTTTCATAGTCTTCTCTTGTTCATATTTTTGTCTCTCCTGACTTTGGAATCCCTGAGACTCCTCCTCAGAGAGCTGCATCTCCCAGTTCTTTCCCTGAAACCCACAGTAACTATTCTAGACACATGTGTCATGGTGACAAGTACGGGGGAGGGAAGCATTCATGATCCAGTGATGAAGTGGGTGCATGTCCCTGGGAAGCTGCCACCACATGATTCTCTGTGTAGAGTGCATTTCCTCTCCTTGGTGGAGACACGAGGGCTGAGAAGAGCAGCCTCCTGGCACACACAGGGCATGTTCCTGGTGTTTCCAACTTTGCTGTTCCCTCCTCCACAGAGCTGGGAGAGGGTCCCTCTCAGATCCTCACCAGCGGGTCTTGCTGGGATTCCTGGGGGTAGAGTCACAGGTGAGGGACCTGGGGAGACTTGGCCCTCAGGATTTCCCTGTTGCATGGCCCACACGCAGCTCCAGGAAGTCACTCAGACCGCCACCATGATTTTTTCCTGCCATTTAAGGTTTCTGTGGTGAGCAGGTCCTGGGTGGCATCCTGCCCTTCCTCCCTATCTTTCCAGATTTCAGAGCAGAGGTTTGCCCTGACAAGGAAGTCTTAATTTTCAGATTTCCCTGGGTTTTTCTTGTCATAGAGATAGGAGTGGAGGCTCCCATGCCCTTCATGTGTCGGAGCGAATTTGAGATTCCCTCTGCCCGGGGTGTTCAGTTGTTCCCCAGGGGGACTCAGCTGGTTAGTGGCCACCACAGGGAGAGCCTCTGTCCTGGAGACTAATAAAGACAAACACCAGGGAATAGAGTAGCCCATTTTCATTAGCTGGGAGAACAAAACTCCCTCCACTGAGCATCGCCACTTGTAAAGTTATCTCTGCTGGGTGTCAAGTCTGAGGCCCACCTTGTGAGGAGCAAGTCCTGCCCCCAGGCGTGAATCCCCGACTCGGCTGATGCAGCTCCATGCTCTGTCCTAAGGTCCCTGCAGGATTTTCCCTTCCTGGAAGTCTCCACACCTGCAGCACCCTATGGAAGCCCCTGGACACTTACCTCTGCTTCTTCATCTCCAGCCTTTCCTCATCATCACCCTGGAGGGGCTGCTCCATGGTGCTAAGGGGCTTTTTGGAGGAGGAGAGGAGAGGAGAGGGAGAAGGGGGAGAAGGAG
>NW_003852621.1:1398102-1401478 GCF_000181295.1 Otolemur garnettii
GAGAGGAGGGAGGTGAAGGAGGAGGAGAAGAAGGAGGGGGAGAAGGAGGAGGGAGGGGCAGAGGAGGAAGGGGAGGAGGAGGGAGAGGAGGTGGTCTATTCAACAGCAGTGGGAATGAGGCTGTCAAACCCTGATGTCCTTGGGCATGGCTGTGGTAGCTGGCAATCCCAATAAAGCTTCAGATCTACTGCCTGCACACTTATTGAGCATTTCTGCTTGCTCCATGTCACTTGATTCTTGATTGAACACTACTGGAAGTCCTAAGTGAGCAGTGACCCCACATTTTGCTGGACACCTGCCCAGCATGGCACCATTTAGCACATGGAGAAGCCAGTCAGTATTAGTCTTCAGACAAGCAGTTTTATAAATAAGGAGTCTGAGCTTCACTGTGTGGACCTCTTAGAACCCCACATTCATACAACTTCCTATGCACAACTGGGGCTTTGTCTGAAGGTATAGGTGAGGCGGCAGCTACACCTTGGAGGGGACAGGAGACCCTGCCAATAAAGTCACTTTACAGGCCTCCCAGTAACTAATGGGAATCAATATGGAGGCACATGGGGTGGGGGCATGTCTTAGCACATGGCAACTTCTCTTGCAACCCCCTGCCTCAGACAGCAGGACCAAGTGAAGTCTCCTCACTTGTCTGAGGATAGGTGGTTCCACCCTGAGCAGGTGTGGAGGGGCCCTGTGCTAGGAGGGAGCCCGTGCAGCCCCTGTAGCCCGTTCTGAACCTCTCTTCTGCTCTGGCCCACAGTAGGGGCTGGTGACAAGTGTCAGTGAAGCTGACGCCATGAGTACATGTGTGCATCTATGCCCTGGGCTGTAGGTTCAGCGAGTGTGATGCTAGTCACCTGTCCCTAGAGAGGAGAGCACTGGGAGACACGGTAACTGCAGAGAAGCCAATTGTCTGGGTGTGCTGTCTGGAGAAGCCACCCAGTGGTGAGCGCCCCTGGTTAGGAGCAGAGCTAAGATGCTGAACACAGACAGTGGCGAGTCCTGCTGACTGTGGAGAGGCTCCCACAGCTTGGGGTTGGCCAGAGGCATCAAACCTGGGGCCCCAAGCTGGCTCAGTCCTCCACGGAGCATTGGGAACATCTCGTGGGGAAAGGGCTCCCATTTCCCAGAAGTCTCATAAAGAACACATTCTCTGCATCCGGGGTAAAGAATCTTTGGACAATTCCAGCTTGTTCTCCAGGTGCTCGTCAGGCCCTGGGAACTTTAGAATTTCCCCCACTGCCCCCATCAGTTCCTTGAACTTCTTTCTCACACTTGGAAGTTCCTGCTGTTAGGAAACTGCTGGTTTCCTCCCCAGTCCGGGGGAGGAGTTGGGGAGGAGGCACACTGGGAACATGCCGGATGCCCTGGAAACTTCCTGGGCTTATATTTTCAAAGGCACATCAGAAAGAGAGTCACAGGACATCAACATATGCCTGAACATCTAAATAAAAAATGACAGATTTTCCTTTAAATATTTAACAAACCCTTCATGCTATCCTTGGAATAACTGGTGAATTCCAGGTAGACAACCAGCCCAGTTTCTAAGGTTTTATGTTACCTGTGTTAATATTGTGAAAATAAAATTTCCTGCCTTAAAAATTGGGCACTAAGCAAGCAACAACAGAGAGAAATGAAAAACTTTTTAAAAAGTAAAAACAGTGCCCTTAACTTTTCTGGAAACCTGCATTTGAAATTGATATTCAGGAAAACTGTCTGCAAAAAGCACTCCCTGCATAGACTCTGGGAGCTATGAGGGAGTGTGAGTAAACATGGGCCTGTAGGAAGTTCGTCCCCAGGAAGGTGACCCTGGGCCAAGGCATAACTAAGTGCAGATGCAGACGGCTGCCTGTGGCCCAGCCCAGGGTTCTCTGCCCTGTTTGGCTGTCTCCCCTCTCCTTCCCATTGGTCCTCTTCTCTGCCAACCACACCCCTCTCTCCTGGTCATCCTACGATGTGCTAAACCTTACCTGTCCCACCTCCCATGACATCTTGCAAATCTCCTTCCTTGGGATCACGCATGCAGGCAGCTGCTGGCGTCTCTGGTGATGGGCGAGGTGTGTCTCTGCAGCCCAGCAGTGAACAGGCACTGGAGCCAGCATGGCCAAGGGTGCAAACCCCCACGGAGAGCCCGACCTGTGCTCCCTGGGCTGGGGAAAGCCAAGTGCAGTGTCTGCACCCTGGCCTCACCTCCTTCTCACTCACAATAATCATTGACAAGCTTGTAGTAGTAGATGAATCTCAGCAGCCTGTGCAATAATTAGCAAAAATAAATGTGCCCTTAAGTATTAATGAAATAAATATTTAGCAGGGTGTTTGAGATCTTTGTTATATCCTAAAATGTTTAAAAATTAATTAAAGGTTTATTAAAACTTTAAACTATGACTCCTAAGAGTTTTCACAATGCATCTTTCTTCCTGAATTCAGAAAATAGGAGATTTGTTTCCTATAGTTGGGTGGGCAACCCCAGAGCAGAAGCTGGAGACAGCCACTGGGCCAGAAGACAAGGTCTGTGAGAACTCCTGGTCTCTAGGCATGGAAAGAACCAGAGGATTTGGAACAAAGAGTCGGACCTCCTAACTCACCGGGGACCAGGGGAGCAGGGTCTCAGCTTGGGCTCCAGACCCTGTCCCCAGACGCCAGCACAGCACAGGCCATGGCCAGGGGCTACTGATGGCAGGTGATTCCTGCAGATCTGAGGGCTGAGAGTGGGAGGTGGGAGTGGGCAGGGGAAGCCCCTCCTGAGTGCTCAGGGCTGTCTCCCTCCTGGGATCTCTCGCTGTGGAGGAAGGGCCAGGGGCTGCTGTGGCTCCAGAGAGAGAAACCTGTCCTTCTGTCAGGTTTCAGAATCTGTCACAAAGCCCCACTCTCCTGACCTATTACCTCCCCAACACACCACCTCTAAGGGGCACGGTCTTATTTCCACATATGGATTTTGGGGGACATGGTTTTCAATCTATAGTTTCAGGGGACTCAGGAAGAGCCCTAGGGCAACAGGGCCCCCTGGGAACACCTCCAGGATACTCAGAGGATGAAAAGCAGGTGCTGTGTGGGGGCGGGATAGTGGGTCCCATGACCAGGACTGCCATAGGCGTGAACAGGCCACAGCCCCTCCACGCGCAGGTCAGCTGGTATTTGGGTCCTGTTCAGACAGCTCCAGGCAGAGCCCAGGTCCCCATAGACCTTAGCTGCCTGGGGGACTGTAAAGGGGTATCAGGGGACTCTGGGATTTATGGCTCAGGGTCTCACAGAGGCACCAGACCCCGGCAGGGCCCATGCCAGCCCCTGGTGGTCTACACCATCCCACAGCAGGTGGCCTCACCGGTGCCCTAAATCGGGCCTGGCTTCTGAGGTTTACCTTATAGGGGTACAGGTGAAT
>NW_003852621.1:1401686-1404623 GCF_000181295.1 Otolemur garnettii
CATTGTGAGGTGGCTGGGAGAATAGATGGAAGGCTGAGAGTGGAAGGGCCCTTTGGTCTCCTGCTGTGCACCCCTCCTCTCCTTCTGACCCTTGGGAAACCCAGGCTCCTGGCATGTTTGAAAACTGCTTCTCTGCTTCACTGGGAATAGCCATCTCCCTGGGACAGCACGGCCTATGCAGAATCAGTGTGTGCAGGCCGTGCTCCACAGATTCCTGCCCCTCTCGTGCCCTCACCTCCCCGTGGCTGTGCTCTGCTGACACATGCGCCTTCTCCCTCCTCTCTGTTTGTTTGTTTTTTTCTCTCTTTTTCTTTCATTGCTTTTTTCCATGAAGGGTTTCCATTGATTTAAAAACAAAGTAGGACAAAAACTTTAGAAAGGGAGCCCAGTGCTTCCCTAAGTGCAGCGGCTGCACTCGAGGAAAGTGTTCTGTAGTACAGTTTAAATAGTGTTAGCCTCAGATATTGGCTCAGAGAAGCTGTAAAAATATTATTTTTTTCTTTGGGGGGAAAATTGTAGAGGCAACATGGCCAAATATGAAAACCCTGAGATAAGCCTTCTGACACAATCTCTAGACACAAAAGGAAGATCTGTTTTTCTGTTTCTGTCTGAAAAAATGGAGGATGCTGCAGTGTGCCGGGACGCGGCCCTCACGCACACACCTGCAGGCTCACCTGCGCCCTTCCCAGAATGCACTAAGTGGATGATTAAAAAGAAATGGAGGCTTAACCCAGGGTAAGCGCGGGGTCCCCAGAGCTCGCGGGGCACTGAACCGTGCCCCTACAGCTGTCTCCACACAAGCCCGACATTCTTTATTTATTTGTTATGAAATATTTATGGGTGTTATGAAAGGTTTAAAATAATGTGTCTGCCGCTCTCTCCCCTCCGTCCTCTCCCCGGCTGCTGTTTTCTAATGCATAAATAATTCTGGACCCTGGACACGGGCGGCACATTAGGTGGGGAGATCTGCTGTATCACATTTTTTCTGCCTGAGAGAAAATATCATTCCCAGTAATTTTCTACACTTATACAATCGGCGTTGACAGTAAATAATTGATGTATGAATTTAGGACTAAACTCCAACACAATATGACTTTATGTCAAGGGTTACTCCCAGCAGATTTTGAGTTAAATCATCTTGCAAAATGGGTTCTTTCAATGGGAGAAAAAAAAGCTTTTTGAAATTATTTTAATGGAAAACTGAGACCTCTGAGCTGCTCTCCTTTGGATGGGGTCTTGCTTTGCATGGCTGGTAATAAAACCCAGCAATCTACCCATTATGAGATTGGAAATGTTTCATTTGTGATCACAAATGGATTTTTTTTAAGGCTGACATGAGCTGTTTTTATGCTGTTCATCCTTTTTTGCTTCCCCCCACCCCGTGCGTGTGTGCGTGTGTGTGTGTGTGAGTGCGATTGCCTTTGTATGTGGTAGGCTGCCCTCTGCTTTCCATTCTAGTATTTTCATAGCAAGTACAATTATGGTACAAATTATAAGTGGGACAGTTGTAACCTATATGTACATACAAGCAGAAAGGCTTTGGTGAAAGTGAGGCACACTCCCTCCCATCACTGCAATTAAAATCCTTTTCATTGTGAAAAGAAAATGGTTATTGCCGATCAGGAGGGCAGGAGCAGAGACAGGAGGGAGAAAGCTTTCATGAAATGGTCAGAAGAGAAACCTGTCCTTCTTCACAGCGTTAACCAAAAGCCAGCCGAGAGATTAAAGAAACAGACTGGGGAGCGAAAATCTGGAACTATCAAAACTGTTCTTTAAGTAATTTCACTTTTGCCGGACCCAAGATACAAAGGCAGTAACTTAAAGCAAGGCCTGCTCGTCTGTGAGTAAGTCTCTTTATAACTGGTTTTTGCCATTGTATAAAATTTTATTTTTTAAACCTATCTTTAAAAAAATTCAGGCCTTTCATATAGTAAATGTAATTAAACTTATGATATAAAGTAAGAGATATAATAAAATTTAAAACCTCCTAAAACAACCCTCCTATGATACAGGCTAAATTGTCTCAAAAGGCAGAAGCTGAAACACCTGCTTCCTTTTAAAATTTCTTCCCGACTCTCCATTTTCGTCCTCCCCTTCTCCTGCCATTTCTCTCTTTAATCCTCACTTGGAGGAAACATTTGGCTCTAATATCATTCCATAGGTGGCACTCAAGTCTCTATCCAGGAAACTCTAAAGAAATTTCCAGCCAAAAATGTGTCTGTGGAAAGTTCTTGCTCTCAGAGAAAGTGCATTGATTTCTGGAAAATACGACGTGTATTTCTTTAATAAATTTCAGTTAAGCTATCTTAACTGGGGTTACTCAATTTATACCTTTATTTGTATGTGCTGGTAAGTCATTTCAAAAATGCTAACAGGGTTACTTTATGTAACAGGTGCTCTGGGCCAAACACTTAGATCTGTGTGTGCACAGTGTGCATAGTTCTCAGGGGGTGAGAGGCCCTGGCATAGGGTAGCCCGCAGGTCCAGTGCAGGGCACCTGCCTCCTTCACACGTCTGTGTCTGCAGGTGCACCGGGGACTAAGTGTGCACATGTCTGGGTGAGAGTTTGCTGAAAGCTGCTGGTGAAGGGGAAGCTGGTCTTCAGGTAGCTGCTGGCTGTCCTGATTGCTAATTTCAGGTTGGAAGACTGAAGCTAAAGCTGAGAGCCCCACACCCTGGAGACGCCCTTGTCCAAAGCTTCACCACACGCTGGAGAAGGCGACTGCCACAGAACGTGGTCAGCAGCTGCACACTCAGAACCCCAGTCCCAGAGGACACGTGTCCTCATGTGTGTGCCCATGTGTCTGAGGGTGTGTGGGAGAGTGTCTCTGTGTGTGCAAGTATGTGTATGTGTGTGTGCCTGTGTGCACATGTCTGTGCATGCGTGTGAGTGTGAGCAGGTGTCTCTGCACCTGTGGATGTGTGTGTGTGTGTGTG
>NW_003852621.1:1404833-1411069 GCF_000181295.1 Otolemur garnettii
GTGTGACTATGTCTGAGAGTGCGTTTGTGTCCGTGTGTGGATGTGTGCATCTTTCTGTGTAGACATGTGTCTGTATGTGTCTATGACTGTGGTATGTGTGGATGTATGTTGTTCATCTGTGTATGTTGTGTGTGTCTGTTTATGTGTGTGGATGTACACTGTGTGTCTGTGTGTGCATGTGTGTATTACGTTGTATGTGCATATGCATGTGTGTGGATGCACACTGTGTGTCTGTGTGTGCATGTGTGTCTGCACATGTGTGGATGTACGTTGTGTGTCCGTGTGTCTATGCATATGTGCAGCATTACGTTGTGTGTGCGTGTGTGTCAATGATGAGTGCTACATTGTGTGTCCATGAGTGTGTCTATGCATGTGTCTGTGTGCACCTGCATATGTCCATACGTGTGTGTCCCTGTGTGTGTCTGGCAGAGTGACGGCAGTGGTCAGTGGCAGGGTGAACTCCAGCAGCTGTGTGGCTGCACTCCCTGAACATCCTCCCAGGGCTCCTGGCATTCTGGGCTGGCACCTGTAGGCCATCGGGTTGCCTGTGCATCAGTGATACTCAGAATCCCCCTGGCAGGGCAGAGGTGGAGGGCAGCCTTGGAGTCCTGTTGAGAAGGGGGCAGCACCTGATCCTGGCATTTCTCTTGCCCTGGCTGGTGTAAGGGGGAGAGGTGATGTGTCAGAGGGATAGTCTCTTTTCAGAGAACACCTGACTCCATCAGACAGGCTGGGCCAAGTCCAGCTGGGACACCCCCCACACCTTAATTTAGGCAGATCAGCTCTCTGGGGTCACCCCGAGGTACCTGGAAAGGGCACTGCCCTTCTTGACCTGTGGACACTAGGTCTGCACACTGCTCCTGGTTGGAACCTGCATGGACCTCTCCACTCCAACGTCCTCCTGGCCCCCTCCTCTTCCCAGCCCAGCCCCTCCAACCTGCATGTGGTCACCTGCAACAGACGGCTTGTCCAGTCCTCCGTGAATGGCCACCCTGTCCCCATGATTTTGCACCTCTACCACCTCAGCCCACTCCTGGGAGGATGAACGGGTGAAGGGACGGACAGCTCCCCGAGTCCTGGAACTCCAAGGACATAGGACCACTGAATTGGGGGCCACATCTACCTCTGACCTGCTGACCAGACAAATGCTAAGCTTCTCTTGGATGAAACTCTGCAGGCCGTCAAAATACAAACCATCCCCAGAGATGGTGTGTCTTACCTGAATGGATGACACATGCCACTGTGTTTCATCAGGGGGGTGCTGGTCACACAGAATGGAGGGGTACCCAGGGCAGCAGGAGCAGGGGCTGTGTGAGCTGGGGTCCCTCCTGTGGGCAGCTGGTCACACTTCCTTGACATCCCCCAGCACAAGACATGTGAACATGAGGCATCTGTCATGAGTGGTCCAGAGAGCACTGGACAGTAGCCCAAGCCCCCTTGTCTCACCGATTGCGACCTCCAGCACATCACACCCAGCGTAGCCCTGCTCGGGCACAGCAGTGCACAGGGGGACATGTCTGAAGGGAGACAGGGGCATGGGACGCCCTGGGAATTGTGCACATGGGAACTGTCCAGTGCTGTCCATCTATTCCATCTGTCCATCACTGTCCATCTATTCCAGTGATGTGTGAATAGAAAAGAGGCCAAACTCTGTAAAATAATTAAAAAGATTTATTTTGAGCCAAGTGGGAGGACCACAGCCCAGAGCCACGGCCAGGAAGCCTTGAGTGAGGGGACTCCCTGTGGTTGTTTGGGTCATGGTCTGGTTTCATACATTTTACACGTAAAGCCATAAATCAATACTTAGAAGGTGTGCCCTGCTTTGGCCTGACAAAGACTGGACATCTCCGAGTGGGGAATTACAGGTTATAGGTGGGTTCAGAGATGCAATGACCTGTGACTAGCTAAAGAATGAAGCTTTGCCCAAAGGCTTGTTTTCAGATGCGGAAGTCTGTTCATCAGGGACAAGGCACCGGACATGCACCCAGACTCCAGGGATCTGTTAAGTCAACTCAGGACCCTGAGGTGCTGCTCAGGGTTTGTCTTGTGTGGCCCTATGGCCTGCTACTGGGCTACAGAGGACATCTATCTCCCAGAGGGGAGGGGGAATGACCAGGCAGGTCTGACCCCTCTCCTCATGTCTGCAGTTTAACTTTAGGGGTTTTCTGGGGTCCTCTTGGCCAAGAGGGGGTTCATTTAATTGGTTCAATTGGCTGGGGGGCAATTTGAGATTTTAGTTTGGTTCACATCTACATCCGGGGGTCAGGGACCACCAGTGACACCTATGCCACCTCGTGAGAACTCTGAGATGGCTCTGCACTTGGGGGCTGGGGTGGGGAACCCTCATCCCCCTCTTCCCCCTCTTCATAAACACACCCCTCAGGCCTTCCCAAGACACTTGGCACTCACCTCTGACCCTCAGAAGAGAAGTATCAAGTTCTGGTGCTTGAATTCTAGAGATATGGTTTTCTAGAAGCTGAAGCACAGTCCTTCCTTGAGTGCCCTAAGGAAACCCGGGAGAACATTCATTTTCCACATGCCATCCCGTCTTGACTGGGAACTACCTGAGCTTTCTCTCCAAGGCTTGGGAAATCAGAGGCTCTGCAAACTTTATACTCTCAGGGCTGCTTCTGGGGGCAGATGGTGCTGTCTCCCATCCCAGCACCTCTGCTTCTGCCAAGATGCCCGTTAAGAGAGGTAGGCAGAAGATTTGAACTCAGCTGGACCACTTCCTTTCTTATGCAAGAGGTGGACATTCCGCCAGGTAGGAGGCATCTTAATACCCCTGCGAGGCTTGGAGCCTCATGTGAAGGCCACGTTGCAGGAGTGGTGTCCCGACCCTGTCTGAGCAGCTCCCCTGCAGAAGTCCTCAGACGGGGGCTGACACAGGCTGGGAGGCCGGGAGGTGGGGGTCTCTGAGTGTGATGTCAAATGACCACACTCATGGGACAATAGCTAGAAATTGGTCTCCACACACTTAAAACAAGAAGTATCTTCTTTTTCTCCCACAAGCTGGTGTGTTGGGGACACTGAGGAGAGTGAGTCAACAGCATGAAAGTGGCCCTGCCCAGCAGGGCAGGGGGCAGGGACAGTCCTGTGGCCAGGTCCAGCTGTGGCTCTCGAGTGTCACACTCAGCTCAATTAATGGACGTGACATGGTGCACCAGTCTTCCTGGCCGTCAACCGGAGCCCCGGCCACCAGGGACACGGGGAGGCTGAGGCCATGCAACAGTTGCTATTTCTAATTATTTAGAAAAGCAACTCCAACAGAAAATCAGAAAATGTAATTAAAACTTGTAGGCAGGACACCCCAAAGTGCTCCCCCCGGTGTGCATCTGACTTTGGCTCAGAGATGGTCCGGAGTCATCACGGGCAGTATCCCAGCCACTCCACCCTGTGCCTTCCAGGCTTCACACCTGCAGTGTCATCCATCAGATCTCCTTCCTAAGCAGGACCCTCTATTTTTTTTCCCCCCTGGACTTAAAATCAGTAATTTATAGATGGCAGTAGCATTGCTGGAATGTCCTGCAGTGGCTGTGGCCAGGCCTGGGCCTGTGCAGGATGGCCTGCTTGGCTCCATGAACTTGGGTTGGTTTCTGGGGAGTGTGCCATGTCCTTTTGGGAGATTGGTGATGGAGTTTGTGGGTCATCCCTGATGTTAGAGCCCAGGTCAGATTCAGGTTCAGGTGTTCGAGGCCCAGGCTACATAGTGGACTCTGCAAACTCTTGGGCTGGAGGCTGACAGGGGAGTCCAAGGCTGCCCACAGCTATGGTGCCCTCACCTTCCCAAGACCATACCTCCAGTCCAGGTGACACAAGAGGGCCACACATGCTGGTTTCTCATAAGGTCAGCAGAGATGAAGTGGAAAGAGCATGCTTGTGTGAGAGTGTATGCTTATGAGAATGTGTGCATGGGTGTGTGTATGAGAGTGCTGCTTGTGTGTGTGAGGGTATGTGCATGAGTGTGTGTGAGTGTGTGAGAGTGGGAGAGTGCTGCTTGTGAGAATGTGTGCATGCATGTGTGTGTGAATGCTGCTTCTGTGTGTGAGGGTGTGTGCATGAATGTGTGTGTGTGAGTGCTGCTTGTGTGTGTCATGGTGTGTGCATGAGTACGTGCATGTGTGAGTCTGTGTGTGTATGTGAGTGGGAGAGTGCATGCTTGTGTGTGAGTGTGTGTGAATGTGTGGGTATGTTGACATGTGCATGAATGAGCTTATGTACATGAGTGTGTGAGTGTGCACAGGTGTGTGCATGTGTGAGCTTGTGTGTGTAAGCATGTGCAGGAGCATGTTTGTGAGCATGCAAGTCTGTGTGAGTGTGTACATGAGAGGAGTGCGTGTGTGTGAGTGTGTATCAGGGCCAGTGACAGAATACCAGCAAAGGTGAGGTTCAGATCCCGGCAGCTTTCTGCACCTGAAAGTGAGTCTGGAATCCTGACTCAGGGACCCAAGAATGGATGGTCGCCTCTCCCAAGTCCTCCCGGCTGCATGTTTCTCGGAAGCTCCATTGTCCTAGCTCAAAACCCAGGGTCTTCTTAAGGAATCTCTCCTGAGGCTGGACACAGATGAGCTGCTCAGATGCCCTGTTGCGTCAGCCTGGTGCCATGGCCTGGCAGAACCACACAGACAGCCATGGAGGCTGTGCGGCCAGAGCTGTCTCAGCCAGGGCCCAGGGCAGCCACTAGGGGCAGGGAATACTCACACCACACAGTCACCCTGCAGCAGGGGCCTGTCCTGTGGAAGGCCACCTGCTCTTCACTCACCCTCGCACAATCCCGGGTGTGGGGACCAGCAGTGTGCTAGTCACTGCTACTCAGAAGAGCCTCAGACAGTTCTGCTGCCAGTTATAGCACCATCGAGCAGCCACACGAGGCCTCACGCTCCCTGAGACCACCCCCTCCTGTAAGGACTGGGTCCTGAGCCCCTCCCACCTGCTGCTGGCCGTGGGGCTGAGTGCAAAGCCCTGCCAGCGTAGTTTCCAGGCGGGCACAGGGGACCATGTTGAGGACCGTGGGCTTCCGCTCCTGTCCCAGATTTTCCATGCACACATGTTACCTGTTGTCTAAGCAAAGGGGGGCATGGCTCAGGTGCAACCAGCTGGACCTCCCAGTATATGAAGGCCTTCTGGACCCAGGCAGGTACCTTGGGAAAGAGCAGCCTGTGCACATTTTAAAACCTACCCAAGAGCAAAGGGCTATGGGGCCATGTGTGTGAGTGTGTGTGTGTGTGCCTGGTGCTCACAGGCATGCACTCAGTGACATCTGGGGTGGTCAGGAAAATGCTGCATGGTCAGGGAGGGCCAAGGCAGGGGCCACTGGGGTGGGGGGTAGATTTCAAGGACAAAGCAAAGTGAGTTTTGAGACTGTTGCCACAAGCCAGGCCCTTCGATGTGGTAATGACACTCAAATTTAAGGCCTGCATGTTGGAGGAACACGCTTCCTCAGCGGGGAATGCCCAGAGCCTAGGTTACCTGCCAGCATTAAATTAAGTGGAAATGACACTGAGAATAAAACAGAAAGACTCCACAAAAGAACTGTGGAACTCCTGGGTGTGGCCTGGCCCTCCCAGCCCTCACCCCTCTGGGAAATTCTCCTCTTTGTTCTTGACCCTTCACAGGACAATGCAGACACGGGCAGGGTCCCCAGAATCTTCCTGCTCAAGCCTAGATGGCCAGTAGGGGTTCCATCAAGAAGGGTGCAGGTGCGTGCTGGCTGGAGGCCTCGGGGGCCCTGTGAATGGCCTCTCCCAATCCTTGCCTGGGTGGTGACCCGTCCATCCCAGTCACAGGGACCCTGTTTAGCTTCCTTGTGGAGAATATTGGACCAGACTTTTGGTGACCAGCAGTATAGATAAAATGGAAAGCTGCAGGCAGCACTCTGCTGGACCCCCTTTCCTAATACTTGTTTCTAAATGAATACAGTCTACTCCAGACTCTTTAATGTAATAAAAATATAGCTCAGGGTCAGGTATGAAATTAATGATACAAATTCAAAGTATTAATGCTCAGTGGGATGAAACAACTTCAATGAAGAAATAATCAAACTCTGTAACCAGACCCAAATGGGAAAAGACAGGAGCGTACGAACATCCCAACAGCTATCTGTTAGGGAGAGAATTATGAAAACATGGATAAAATATTTATTTTTAATAAGATGAATGTCCTATTTCTTAAAACTAAAATAAGATTAAACTCTTAACTTATCAAAGCAAAGGGATGTTGCACACGCCACCTCTTTG
>NW_003852621.1:1412631-1414100 GCF_000181295.1 Otolemur garnettii
TCCCACTGAGCTCTGTCCACGCTTCCCACTCTCCCCTTAGGCCTACGTAGTGTTCTTCCTCACTCAATTCAGGAGGGATTTGAATCGTATCTGTTGCAATATTTGTTCAATGTGTCTTCCACTTTGTGTAACTTTTTAAGTGTGCAAATGTTTTATTGTTCATATGGGTAAAAGTATGAACACATTCCTCAAAATTCACACATCTGGAAAGTCCTTTTGCGTCTGAAAGTTAGTCACCCCATTGTTTTCTTGTATTTTCATTTCTTTTTACATTTAGCTTTTTAAACCATTTTGTTATCCTGATCACTAATGACCACTTATTTGCAATCCTTATTTACCACACGTTAGATGCTAACGTTCGTATCCCAGCGGGAATATGTTTTCTTCATTTGTATATTTTGACATCAAAGACAAATCGCTGTGAACAGTAACTAGGAACTTACGACTTATTTTATAGTCTTCTGAATTAAATAATCTTTCTTTATAAATACAAAAATAAGAATCAAAGAAAACTGGAGGAAGGGGAGAAAAGAAAGTTATTAGCAGGCATTTTGTTATTTCAGATAATTTTTAAAAAACATTTGTAGCGCTTACCTCTCAAATGGTCCCCATATTAACGTGGTAAATAAAAACAATTTGTACATTTTCAGTATCACCTTTGACTCAAACTCGTGTATATTCCTCAAATTATAAAAGTACTTTTTTTCACGAGGGTCCTACTTGTTCTTTATTTTTTTGATAATTGAGTTATTGATTTCCCAGCACCAATTCTAAATAGTCTTTGCAGTTTGACATAAAACCTTCTGACCTGGTAACAATATACACACATTCTGCTATTTCATTTCTTGGATTATTTTTAGCTAGATCTTTGGCATAACCAAACAAGTGGAAATCATGTGTCAGGGACTAATAGAAGTTTTATTTTGGGTGCATTGCTGATGATGTGTGGAGTTGCACTGTTCATCATGTATTTAGTGCTCGCGGACATAAGAGGCTGGGGGGAGCAGTGTACGGTGTGTGACTCAGTCTTCAGAGACCCTTCAAACAAACAAACAAACAAAGAACCAGCAGTGCCCCAGGAAGACGTCAGCCTTCAGCCTGGGGAGTAACAGCTCGGGACAGGGAACTCGGGTCAGGGAATGAGTCTGGGTGGTGGCCGAGGCTTCTCAGGTGTTTTGCTGCTGTTGATGTTGGATCAAGGCAAAGATTCCTTGTCATGTTAGATGTGTACTCATGAAAAGATTTTTTTAAATAACAGTGTATGTTAAATTAACATAATTGTTACATACACAAATATTAATGGACTTTCTGGAGCATCTATTTATGTGGCTATGGCTTCCTAATAATTGACCTGTTAATGGGATATCATATACTTATAACAATAGGATATATTGTTAAAATAAGCTACCTTTCTGTTTTTTGATAAATCCAATTTGATTTTGGGAGATCTGACTTTATTTTTAGACAGC
>NW_003852621.1:1415069-1423812 GCF_000181295.1 Otolemur garnettii
GGTGTAGAAATGGTTTGCCTTTATGTTCTCACAGCAACAAAAGGCAAACTTAGAGACGACGTCTCCTCTGAAGCTTGTTTAATTCACACAGAGCCCATCTATCCAGCTTCTTATCTTGCTGATGTGTTTCAAATGGTGCAGTAAAGAGTGACATAGAACCTTGCTGCTAATTCATGGGCAGGTTGAGATGGATTCGCCTCCACTACAGCTTTCAGCTCATCATTATCCACCTTGGTCTCAGGTCTCCCATGTGGCTCACTTTCCAGATTAAACTCACCAGAAAAGAACTTCCCAGACCACCAATTTACTGTCCAGGCATCAGCCACATCCTTCCCAGACACTTGGTTGCTGTGTTGAGCTGTCTGTGCTGCGTTGCTACCACAAGGGAGCTCATATTAGAAAATAAAATGAAGTTTTGACTTATCCACGATTTCACAGGAATTGCTCTAAAAAATCTGAATGATCACAAGTCAAGACATGTAGTTGAAAGAAGGAGCATGCTTAATGAAAAAACAAAAATAAAAATAAAGCACGACGTGTTAAAGTGAAATGTAAGAGAAATCAGCTGTCAAAACTTAAGGAAATCAAATATTTCATACTAATTAACTTTTATTTTTTGTCGGGACAAGGTGTCACTATGCTGCTCAGACTGGTCTTGGGATCCTGGCCTCAAGTAATCCCCCCAGCTTGCTTCCTAAATTGCTGGGATTATAGGTGTGAGCCACCATGCCCAGCCATCAGCATATTGGACTTTTAACAAATTGTTAAATTTGAGCCATTCATGTTTTATGCAGGGGAGTGCTGGTAAATACCTAGGTCTTTGAAAAACTTACTTGCATACATATAATATGTAACAATAAATTTTATTGATATAAAGGATATTTGGTACATAATCAACAAATACAAAACAAATATAAAACACTCTGTTGCAAATGTCATAGAATTGATTTCCAGAATGTTTTATTAGATTTGCTAAACTCTTGACTCTGTAACTAACCTCTGGCTGCAATTGACCATCAGTTTCAATATGAATAAGGTGAAGGCTCGTTGATAATTTTATTTATGTTAATGAGTGAGACTAAAGTTTGGCAAGGATGACGTGGTCTCAATTTTACCCATTTTTCAGTGACACGAGAGACTTCTTTGCTTAATCAAATAATAGTTTTTAAATACTGGAAGAATCTTTTCTCAATTTCTTGTGGTATTCATAACAAAAAGGCTAAAGATGTGACATATGTACAAGTTTAATACATATTTTTAATTTTTCTCCATTACTTTTGTAAGTCTAACAAAGCAACATAATGAACCAAGACCCTTGAGTTTTAGCATTTTCACATTTCTGTGGTGTAAAGAGTCCCACTACAGTCCCTGACTTCAAGTGCCAGCCGATCTTAGGGTCCTGGGGTCACAGAGAGAAATGCAGCAGCCGGCATGGCAGGGACTTCCCCAGGCAGGCTCCAGAAACACAGGCAGATGTATTAGTATTAATATAATAGAAAGTTTTTAGCAAGTGTTGCCTTTTAAAATATAATTTATTTAACTTTAAGCTGATATAATTTATTTTTTTATAATGGCTATTTTTAGCAACTGGTTTGCAAAACTCCTGACAATTTAAAAGATGCCCTCACAGAGTGTGCATAAACCACCAGCCAGGCTGACGTCAGATTTTTGTTGTTTTCCTGATTGAAGTTGAGCTGGTTTTCTGTGGCCTTTTTTCATGTGTCTTGTAGCTTATGTGGTATTAAAATGAAAAGCACCTGAAACATTTGATTTAGCCACGATTTCACAGGAATTGCTCTAAAAAATCTGAAAGATGATCACAAGAACAAAAAAAAAACAATGTTGGTAAAACCTGCCAGTCCTCTACCTTGCCCTAGAAACAGTTATGGGGCAAAAATATTCCTTTTTATTCCCAGGGCAGTGCCTGTGGCTCAGTGAGTAGGGTGCCAGCCCCATATACCGAGGGTGGTGGATTTAAACCCTGCCCCGGCCAAATTGCAACACAAAAACAGCCAGGTGTTGTGGCGGGCACCTGTAGTCCCAGCTACTTGGGAGGCTAAGTAGCCTAAGCCCAGGGGTTGGAGGTTGCTGTGAGCTGTGTGATGCCACGGCACTCTACCCAGAGTGATAAAGTGAGACTTGCTCTCTCTCTCTCTATATATATATATTCTTTATTAGTCCATTCTTTATTGCCAATCACTTTAAAATTTCTTCACCTTGAATTGGCTATTTTTTTTTTTGCAGTTTTTTTTTTTTTTGGTGGGGGCTGGGTTTGAACCTGCCACTTCCGGCATATGGGGCCGGCGCCCTAATCCTTTGAGCCACAGGCGCCACCCAGAATTGGCTATTTATATATACCAGGAAATTATAAATTATACAGATGTATTTAAATTCATTTTTTAAAATCCTGTCCTTATAATCTTTAAAAAGTTCTTGGTGGCTCCTAGAGGGCTCTTGTGTGGAGACAGGCCCTTGTGTGGAGACAGGTCCTGCAGCAGACACGGTTCCCAGTGTAGCTGGCATGTGCTTTGCTCAGTGATGAGATCTAGCTCTTCAGAGAAAGGCTTCTGCAGAGTTAACTCGACTTGGCATCCAGCCACCTGCCCTGGGTGAAGATGGCAGTCTGGAGACCAGCTCAGCACCAGAGTGACCCGGGTTGTCTCGGGGGTGCTCATGGGCAGCCCACCTTGTGCCCCCTGTGTGCCAGGGCCATATGGACGTGCTTGTCCCCTGGACTGTCAGCTGGGCCTGGGAGAGAGTTATTACGACTCTGAAGCCACTGATCGACGTCCCAGGACCGCAGGGGACACTAGTGGATCCTGGGGGAGGTGGGTGACACGGGATGATGGACGAGCTCAATCATGAGGTTGACCAGGAGCTTAAGCCACTGATGTTGCTCTCTCGTGGTCTGGAGGCTGGAAGTCCATGGTCAAGTGCCCTCCTGGTCTTCACAGGGGTGCCTTACTTGCTTTGCCCCCACCGGATGGGAGGACGACGAGAGGGGCCCTAATATCACTAAGAGGTCCCCCCAGGACTCAGCCTTGGCCTAACTCCATCACTCCCTGGAGTTAGGAAGGCATCTTGAGGGGAGACTAAGGCTTAGGCATTTAGGGCAGCAGGTGACAGCACCCCAGAGGGAGGCTGGGGCCCCAGGAGAGGCCGAGGAAGCAGTTCTCAGATGTTGCCCCAACGCTTATTTGTTGCAAGAATTTTGGTGTCTTTGGAGAGTTCATTCAAAACCCAGCTGCATGCAAAAACGTTTGTATCCCATTAAATTTTTCTTTAGATTTTCAGTTAGTCATACTAAACTAGGCTAATCATTTGAGACATTTCACTGCTGGGAGGTCGGGTCTGTGAAGGGCTTTAATTTCCGCTTGGCACTCTTTGGGCACCTGTGCGGTCTCTCGTATCTGCCCTCCTGTGACGAGTGCCGGTCCCTGCACACGGCGCCGGCCTGTGGTCCTCTTCACTGCAGGCCTGAGACAGAACTGCCATTGGAGCTCAGCACACACACTCATGCTCACAAAATACTTGTGATATTGAAAATAATGAAAATGACATCTAGTTAAGCAAACTAAAAGAAAAAATAGATGACTTAAAAATGTTTGCGGATTTGTTGGGAAATGGAGTTTAAATTATTCGTACGCTTTCCCCACCCTCCCTAAATCCACGGACGGTATTTCTACCATATTCTTGAGAGGTGTGAGTGGACACAATATGCTTTGAATATGGTGTCATTTATATTATAGCAGTTAAGTTACTACTGAGAGGAGGGTTGAAATTGTAGTTAAATTATGTATGGAAAAGGCATGGCAATAAAAGGTTGTATCAGGCTGTTAGTATCTTAGTTTTTCCATCTGTAAAACAGAGTATTTTCTCTTTCTCTGATAATGAAGCATCTCCCTACAAGCTGATGCTTGTGAAGACCCAGAGAGAACCCCTGACGTACGCCTGGAGGGTGTGGCTGCAGGGAGCAGCCCTGGCCCCTTCGCCAGGGTGGGGAAAGGGGATTCTCTGACAGTTTCAGCCCTGGTATTTCTCAGACTGAGGCCTACATGCTGCTGGCCCCAGCTACAAGGTCACATCTGTGGCTTTCGTGGTGCTGACCATCAGTAGGATGGGAGGGGATGCGGGTCCAATGATGTCATTGCCAGACTGTTGCCAGGAACTCTCAGGGGACAGACCTGAGCAGCAGGGCTTGGTATGAGGGCCCTGTCTTAAGTTCACATTCCCAGGGCAGAGGGGAGTGTGACAGGAAGCAGTTACCTGAGTAATTCACGGTCAGTAGATTTTACTCTAGGAAAAAGTTTATTATGGAAGAATTATTCACATAATCATTTTCAGTAAACAGGTGCAGTTATTTGTAACGTCAATATATTTATATTTGTTAATAACATCCCATGGTACGTTTTACTGAGGTAATTAAAATGGTGAGTTGATATTCTAACACGGTAGCTTTCCGACTTTGCTGGGAAGACCCTGGGGACCTTGTGGAGCGGCACGGAGGCTGTTTGAGGGGCCAGGAGGTGGGAGAGCCTCGACGAGTCAGCCACAGTGAGTCCTTCCACAGCTCCTGAGCAATATTCTAAGTTCTAAAATGCCACACGGGTTTCCACAAGGACAGTGTATCCATGAATAGAGGAGGTGTGGTAGGATCCTCCTGGCTTCCTCGCGGGCTAGGAGCTGCCTGGACCCCAGCTGGGGGGCGTTGTATGCTGATGGTCCACGGGCCCCAAAGCCCATGAGCCTTGTGGAGGCTCTGAGTGTCCTGTGGGAAGGCAGCCCACTATTCATAATTTACTGAGCTTCCCAGTCTTACCCACCATGTGTCCACTTTGTCCTTAATATACTGTGAACAAATAATGAGATTTAAAGTCCTGTTCTCCTCTCTGCTTGTCTATGATAACAACACTGTCCACTGTCCCCATGGACTGTCCATACCGCTTAAGTCCAGGTGGAAACCTTGGACATTTGGGTTTACTCGACTATAAAACCTTTGTTCTTATGAAATAAGCATCGTGATAGTGGAACTAGCGCCCCCCGCAATTCACATGCTAGAAGTCTTGGTTCCCTGCAAAGTGCTCTCCTCAGATGTCTTCTATCTTCAGCAAGGTGTGTCCAGTCCCCCAGTTTCTCAGACTAGCTGTTTGGTGGCCCAACCCTGCAAACAGAAATTAGCCAGAAAGGAGGGAGGCAGCTGCCTGCCAGGTGTGTGCCTTAGGGGCAGATGGAGGTTAGGGGACTGGACCCCCACCCTGAGACGCAGCATTGCCGGGCACCAGCTCTGGGGGCCCCAGTGCTAATGGTGGTGGTAGCTTCCTGGAGCACGCCGATGTCCCTGACCACGGCCCTCACTGGAATCTCGCTCCCCAGCACTTTTCGTCCTCCATTTTCTATTTTTCTCTGTCTTTTTAAAAATAATGTTTTGAGCACCTTTTCCCTTCCAGAGGGAGGCAGGAGGATGGCTTCTGTGGGACCTAACTGCTCAGATGAGGGCCAGACACCATCCCTGCCTGGGCCTGGCTGCCAATCTATAATGTTCCTGGCCATGATTAATCTGATAAATAATAAATATATCAATCTAGTCTTTTAGACAAGGACAAATTCTTACCAGCAGGGAGGCAAGAGGCCTCCCTTACAGCTGCCTGTAGTACTGGGATTAATTATTTAATGCTTAATTCTTCAGGAAATGAGAAAGTTTTGATTAATGCTGTCCAGCGCCGTTTCTTGCTTGTTTGATATGTGTCAGATAATTTTTCCTCCGCAGTCACTCTGAAGAAGCCAGAGGCTACTGTCACGGGGATCAGACACCGAATTTCTAGAGATTAATTGAAGTGAAAATTTAGAGAAAGCACCATAAGTGCCCGCCTGAGATAACATTTCTGGGCGGGGTTTGGCTCCATCCCCTGTGTAGGTCTCACGAGTCTTTACCTAAAACACGTTTGTTGCTGTGAAAAGCCACACCTGGTTTCCATTGGGTTTATAAAATTTAAACTCCCCCCCATCTTAACAGGATTAAAATACTTGGCTGGCAGAGGTTTCATCGGCAATCCCATCTCTGGTAAGGTGTAATGGGTGGGCATTAATGAGATTTCGTTGTGACCCTGAAGCCAGGGCTGCCACAGAGTTGGCCTTGAGCTCATCTGCAGGTTCCTGCATAGGCACAAGGCACGCCCACCTGATCTCAGTTTACTGTTTCCAGGAAGGTTCACACCCAGGTACAAAACATGCCTGCCTGATCTGAGTTTACTGCTGCCGAGAAGGTTCACACCAAGGTGCAAAACATGCCTGCCTGATCTGAGTTTACTGCTGCCGAGAAGGTTCACATCAAGGTGCAAAACATGCCTGCCTGATCTGAGTTTGCCTGCCTGATCTGAGTTTACTGCTGCCAAGAAGGTTCACACCCAGGTACAAAGTGTATCCACCTGATCTGAGTTTACTGCTAACGATAACTGCCTGATCCACATTCCCTGCCAGCTTGTTCCCCAGACCTTTCCATGGAAGACCAGGTTGAGGAGTGTAATCAGCTCTTTCTGGAGTGCCCTGATGGACCTCAGCCTGGGAGACACCCATTCCCACATGGTCTGAAAGTCCCTGTTTGCCTTTTGTTTTCTGTCTTCATTTACACATTAGGAAAGCAAGACGGCCCTTGCTTGGGCTGCAGGAGGAAGCACACGGTGAGATGTAAAGAGAACTGCACAGGAGTCACCTCGAGGAATTTGGCTGATCAGCATCTGACCCACAGCACAGACCAGCCTGGGGCCGCTCACAAAGATGAGGCCCTCTGTCCCTGGAGAAGGGAGTGCTCTGGGGCTGAAGCCTCCTGACCCCCTTGGCCAGGCTCTCACTACACAACCTGCCATTCTCTGTCCTCACTGCGGCTTCCCGGCGTGGTGTGGCCAGAAGCTGCAGAGGCTCACCTGCCCGTGTCTGCCCTGTGGCCTCTTCTAGGGGGACAGCGGTGACCACGTGGGGTGATGATGCAAGATGAGGAGGCAGGGTGCCCGCATGCAGCTCTCCCTGCATCTGTGATGCTCTGTGGCTGCCGTCTCTGAGAGGTGAGGAGTTGAGGACAGGGCTGCATGTACCAGGCCACACTGTTTCTAATTCTGACTAAATTCACTGATCAATGTAGTTCAACCGGGAGCACGTTCTGAAAATAGTAGCTTGTAAAATTGAAACAGTCTGCGTCTGACCAGGATCTGGAGTTTGACCTCAGACTTTGAGAAAATCAAAACCCTGAGTTGAGGGGAGGGTACCGGGTGGGGGAAGCCAGGGGTATTTGAAACTGAGATCCTGGAGGTGAACAAACAAATCTTACAGGGAGCAGCCAGAGGAGAAGCCACTTGGGTTTCTGAAATCCACGGAGATGGGGCGTCTGGTGTGATTTGCATCTAATAAGCAGCATGACTTAGAAGCCCGGTTAGTTTTAGAAGAGAAAGGTATGGTAAGTAGCACTGGACCTTTGTGCACGCTGCCAGGCGTGTCCAGCCATGTGCTCCATGTGCACGGTCACCCTGCCCAGGTGGCCCTGTACCCACCCCTGCCCCACCCTGGCTGCCCAGGTGGCCCTGTACCCACCCCGCCCCACCCCGGCAAACACCTTTGCTTGCTTCACACGCACTCGAAGTCCGCAGGTATTTCTGTTGATTTCCCCTTTTCCCAATGCTGGGTTAGATTTATCCGTTTCACAGATGGAGATTAGGCCAATTTCCCTCATTTAGGCTGCCAGGTGGGGAGCCTAGGTCTGGGCTCCTGTCCCCTACATTTCCATGCCCAGTACCTGCAGGCAGCTCCTCTGGACACAAGAGCTGCAGAAGCCCCATGTGAGCCCCTGGCTTTAAAAACGGGGAGGGGTGCAGCTACTCTGTGGGGGCTGCTTCATTCTGTGAGGAAGAAACTGTGCTCATGGCAGGTAGGGTGGCTCTGATGTCTCCCTTTGCTTCCTTTTCCTTTCTTTCTCTTCTCTCTCTCTCTCTCCCCGTCCTTCTTTCCTCCTTCCCTTCTCTTGTTTGTTCCTTCTCTCTCTCCACAGGCAGCAGGACACTTGGTCACAATGCAGACCTTCTCCCCAGAAGACGTGCACACACCTGCAATTTGCTTCTACATATCTGTGCTCCTAATGTTTGGAAGAAGATGACAGTCTCAAGTGGATGCTGCCTGTGACCAGGACTTCCATAGCCCTCCTGGGACCCTGGGGTAGAGGCTGAAGGCACTGGGCAAAGGACTGGAGATGAGTGGTCTCCCTCTGTGGTTCAAGCCCCATTCTCCCAGTTCCCCTTCAGCACTGCCCCACCTCCCACAGGCTCTGCAGGCGGTTGAGGAGGAACATGGCCAGGGCAAGGGGGGATGGACCCTGGCTGGGCTCAGCTGCTGTGTGTGCCACAGGCTCCTTCATACCTCCTGGGATGTCTGAGGGTCTGGGGGCTCCTGCCAGGAGCCGAGGGCAGGCAGCTCCATGGAAGGTCCTTCCCGTCCTGTGCTTCCCCTCTGCTGGAGTCTCTGGTCCGTGTGACAGGCCCCACCTGGCTGGTACACATGCCTCTCAGGCCGTGTTGCCGACAGCAGCAGGGGCAGGCAGGATGGCCTGGCTTCTCTGGTGTGTCTCTAGACCCCACGCTTGAGGCTTATGGACTGAGTCGGCCACTCGATGCTGCAGAGAACAGGATGAGCACACAGGGGGCCACGTCACACACACTCCACACACGGTCACCTCCGCCCTGCGTGAGCACACGGGGGCCAC
>NW_003852621.1:1425068-1429928 GCF_000181295.1 Otolemur garnettii
AAGCTCCCAGGTCCACACCCCACACAAAGGTGGACACACACACAGCACAGCAGAGCCTCACAGCCAAGGGCAGCCTTCCTCCCTCTCACCCACCTCGACACCCCCTTCAGTCTTTGGGGCCACTGAGCTGCCCTGTCAGTGCCCCAAACAGCACTGCCCCATCCTCAAGCCCGGCCCCTCCCTGCTCCCCTTCACTTTCCTCTGGACGTTCCCAGGAAGAGAAGGGCAGCGAGGGTGGCGGGAGCCCGAGGGCCACGTGGAGTGACAGGCGCTTGGTCCGGCACGGCTTTGCCTGGTTGTAACAAGCGTCGGGACATGAGGAGCCACAAAAGCTGCGTTGGCCACATCATCAATCACTGCGCTGACAGCACCTTCAGTTTGTTTGTTCCACTCTGCATAATAAGTGATTGGATCAGGTTTAATTAGATATTGGGTAATCAATCATTGCCAACGAGGCAACTCAGCTTGGGATCTAGATGCTGCGAGGGGAAAAAGGAGAAAATAAAAAACAGCAAATCTCATCTCGTGTGCACAGACACTCCGGCCCATGGGCACACACCATGGCGTGTGACCGAGAGAGGTGGGGATGTCTGCAAGATGCGGGGAGAGGATAATTCACATCTGTGCCACTTCCCAGACAGCGCCGGGTGACATTTTACTTTCCCTGCATAATTACTTTTCAATATAATATAATATGCAGACCTGAGGGAGGAAGAGAAAGTGATTAAATTATGCACTGGTCCTGTCTCCTGCCGCTGTCCCCAGAAGTGACCAGAAGCTGTGGTTTCAGTGCATGAGCACTTCAGCCCAGGGCTGGGAAGGAGGAGGGCACCTGCCTCCCTGGGGCTCCCCTCTCAGGGCCAGAGCCTCAGAAGGTCCTGCATGAGGCTGTGCCCTCAGCCCCAGGCCCTCAGGTGATGGCTGCCTGCCTTCATGGCAATAGCCAGACTGACCCCAAAGCTCCATAGAACCACAGAGATAATTGACCTCAATTGTGGGTTATTTATTTATTTATTTATTTAAAAACTCCATTTAACCTCATGGGCAGAAATAACAAGGAGCTTCACCACATTCATTATTTGGATGTCAAAGGTTATGTCAATGCTTGTATGCATCTAATTAGACACAAAGATGGGCAGGGCCAGCACAAACTTGGGGGCTCAGGGTGTTTACTAAGGATCAGCAGGCAGCCAATTACACCTGTAACTTCTCTGTGGGATATGTAGAATGTCCTTCCTTACCTCAAGTCCTGGGCACAAGAGGTATGGGCACTTCCTGCTCCTGAAGGAGCAGGTCCCTGGGTGTCCTTTGGGGGGTGAGGTGCGAGGGCAGCTCCCTCTTTCCTCCTGTCCCTGCCGCGCTGTGGGCAGAATTTTTCACCTACACACTCAGAGAGAAGACAGGTGTGGGTTTGTCACAGGTAAGCCAACAAATTCTGTGGTTGGTGTAATTTCCTCAGTGTGCGGTGAGTGAATGGATGGGTAGATAGATGGGTAGACAAACGGATGGATGGATGGATGGGAAGGGTGGGTGGACAGGTGTATGGGGGATGGGTTTGTTTGTAGGTATATGGGTGGATGGATGGGTGGATAGGTGGGTAGATGGATGGATGAATGGATGGGTTGATAGATGGCTGGATAGGTGGATAGGTGGTGGGTGGCTGGGTTTATAAATGGATGGATGGGTTGATGACTGGATGGAAGGGTGGATGGATGGTTAAATGGGTATATGGGTGGGTGGATGGATGGACTATAGGTGGGTAGATGGGTGTATGGGTGTATGGGTGGCTGGCTGGGTGGATAGGTGGGTGGATGGATGGATGGGTGGGAGGGGTGATAGGTGTGTGGATGAGTGGATAGACAAATGTGTAGCTGGAGGGATATATAGATGAGTGGGTAGGTGGGTAGGGGGTGGATGAGTGGATGTGAAGGAATAAATGAGCAAATGGACGTTTGCTGCCAATCTTGGGAGCCTGGGAGCGAGCTTGATTTACCATACTTCAACAAGCCATGTTTAGCTATGGAGCCAGGCTTTTGCCAAGACAAGTGCCAGTGACTAATGGGGGGCATTGCCCACCTGTATTTATGAATATCCTCCTTACAGAAAAGAAAAGAAGCAGCACTCTCAGTGGATCAAGCCCCCAGTTGAAATATAATTCTATGAACATATCTGGTTTCAATTACTCAGATTCTGACCATTGTATAGAAAAAGAAAAAGGTTAAACATCTTTTACTGGACAATAAAATGTAAAGTAAACACAGTGATTAACAGCACCTGAGGCACATACTGCTGAGTCTTTAACATAGGAGCCACCCTTCCACCCATCCACCAACCCTCCATGGGCATTTAGCCCAAAACCAAGTCCTAGAGCTCACGGTGTCCTTTCCCTGTGAACACACCACTCCCCAGCCCTCTCCTTGGCAGCTTGCTTCTCCCTGTCCTGGGGCTGGGCCTGTTTTATAAGCCTGCTCCTCTGTGGGATGGGCTGCAGATGACTCATGAATTAAGCTCTCTGGTGAGCAGGCTTTGTATGACCTATGGGGAGTGGCCCCCAACAACTAAACAGGGTGGAAGCACATGGGATGTGCATGGCTGGGCTGCTCCCTATGATGGGAGAATGTAGGTCAGCAGAGCCATTATAGGGCCAGACGCAAGGCTCAGGGCTGATGATTCATAGTGCCCGGCAATGGCCACAGCAGGTGGATACAGAGTAAGCCATGTGGAGGACTAGGCAGGGTCTGCTGTATGGGGTCATGTGTCCTGCAGGCAGGTGAGTGTCACATGGGATTGTGGACAGGTCAGCCCCAGCAGACAGGCCTGGGAGCAAATGAGTTCCAGCAGGTGGGACTGTGGGAAGGTGAGTGTCGGCAGGTGGGTATGGGGGTAGGTGATTTCCAGTAGGGGCTGTGGGCAGGTGAGTCTCAGTAGCTCAGTGGGCAGGAGAGTCAGGTGGGACTGTGGGAAGGTAAGTCCCAGCAGGGGGCCTGGGGGCAGGTGAGTGAGGGGGTGAGGAGAGGAGCTGGGCTGCCATGGATCGGCTTGTGTCTGGTGTCATGAGTGCTCTCTGCAGAGTGCTGTCCTGCCCAGGGTGGGTTTCATTCCCTAAGCGCGTATCCTCCGGGCATCCTTAAGTGTCAGTATGAAATGCGTGAGTGGCACAGACAGCACCTGCCACCTCCCCAGTCCCTGGTTCACCTGTCTTGTTATCCTTCCTGACCATACGGGGGCAGGATATTTCCATCTGTCTTTGAAGTTCATTTTCCTTAATCCTGGCTCAGCCTCGTGGCCCCCTGCTCTGTTTCTGAGGGCTATGATGTCTTCTTCTTCCTGTGCAGTAATGACAGAGAGATAGAGTGTGGGACGCTCGGTGGTTTTCACAAGGGAGAGACACCACCCCAGCACATGTTCCAGGCTGTTGTTCTCCTAGACTCGTTGAGCCCTTTGGTTCTTGTGTTTTGTTTCTGTATTTAACAGGCTGAGGCAGAGTAGAGACCCCACATGCTGGGAGGTAGAGGGGTGCGGTATTTGGAAGGCCAGTGTCCTGCCACTGTGACACGGGGAGGGAGGGCCTTCAGGCCCTGCTGCGCCCCCACCCCCCTCCTCATTTCTGTTACACTTCCCTCTATTCCCAGGACGTGACCTCAATGATGAGATCCTGCTCGGAGTGTTCAGGGAAAAGGCTCTAAATTGGGGTTAGCTGAGGGATTAAGTGGAGACTGAGAAGGTCAGCAGTTTAGGACAAAAGGAGATTTTCGAGGTCAGGACAGAAATAAAGTCACACAATCATTGTTGTGTGACCCACTCCTCGGAGGAAGAAAAGGCCAGAGATTTAAAAGTTGAGGCGTTCTCAGCGTCCACCCCAGAGACCCTCAGCACAGCCCTGAGCTATGTAGGAAGATGATTTCTCACGGTGACACAGCCCTCCTGATTTCTTCCAGGATGTGCCCTGGGGTGAGGGTGGTGCGGGACAGTGGCAGATGCCTTGGCTAAGCCAAAGGCAGGTGGCCTGGTGACAGGGAAGCTTCTGCTGCCAGACAGCCATCTGCTGGTTCTGTTAGGTCCTGGGTGACTCAGGTAGCCTGAAGCCCTTGCCAGGCGAGAAGAGCAGAGTGGGCATCCAGTTGGGTGCTGCCTCCGCTTCAGCCATTTTGCCCTATAACTCTGGAGGACATGGGTAGCCCCTGGATGACTTGGTGAGGAGGGCAGTGCCCTTCTGCCTCTTCCGGGCCCACCACCCGTCAGTGAGGCAGCAGGTCCATAGGGCCCACCACGTGTGGGTGAGGCAGGAGGTCCATAGGGCCCTCTACGTGTGGGAGAGGCAGCAGGTCTATAGGGCCCATCACGTGTGGGTGAGGCAGGAGGTCCATAGGGCCCACCATGTGTGGGTGAGGCAGGAGGTCCATAGGGCCCTCTACGTGTGGGAGAGGCAGGAGGTCTATAGGGCCCACCATGTGTGGGAGAGGCAGGAGGTTCATAGGGCCCACCATGTGTGGGTGAGGCAAAAGGTCCATAGGGCCCACCATGTGTGGGTGAGGCAGAAGGTCCATAGGGCCCACTATGTGTGGGAGAGGCAGGAGGTCCATAGGACCCACCATGTGTGGGAGAGGCAGGAGGTCCATAGGGCCCACCATGTGTGGGAGAGGCAGGAGGTCCATAGGGCCCACCATGTGTGGGAGAGGCAGGAGGTCCATAGGGCCCACCATGTGTGGGTGAGGCAGAAGGTCCATAGGGCCCACTATGTGTGGGAGAGGCAGGAGGTCCATAGGGCCCACCATGTGTGGGTGAAGCAGGAGGTCCATAGGGCCCACCATGTGTGGGTGAGGCAGGAGGTCCATAGGGCCCACCATGTGTGGGTGAGGC
>NW_003852621.1:1429948-1432653 GCF_000181295.1 Otolemur garnettii
CCCACCATGTGTGGGTGAGGCAGGAGGTCCATAGGGCCCACCATGTGTGGGTGAGGCAGGAGGTCCATAGGGCCCACCATGTGTGGGTGAGGCAGAAGGTCTATAGGGCTCTCTACGTGTGGGTGAGGCGGGAGGTCCATAGGGCCCACCACGTGTGGGTGAGACAGAAGGTCCATAGGGCCCACCACATGTGGGAGAGGCAGCAGGTCTATAGGGCCCACCATGTGTGGGAGAGGCAGGAGGTCCATAGGGCCCTCTACGTGTGGGAGAGGCAGCAGGTCCATAGGGCCCACCATGTGTGGGAGAGGCAGGAGGTCCATAGGGCCCACTATGTGTGGGAGAGGCAGGAGGTCCATAGGCCCTCTACATGTGGGAGAGGCAGCAGGTCTATAGGGCCCACCACGTGTGGGAAAGGCATGAGGTCCATAGGGCCCACCACATGTGGGAGAGGCAGCAGGTTCACCAGTGCCCTGGGGCCGGCAGCAGGGAAGGGTCCCAGGTGTTTGCTGCCATTGTTGCCTCTCTCCGTGTATCTCCCTTCAGTTGCTCGTAGCTCAAGCCCATCAGGGACAATCTGGGAAAGGGGGCCCTCAGGGTTCTCGGGGCCCCAGAGTCAGGTGACTGTCCACAGATGTGAGGTCCTAGTTCTGTGCCAACCAGTCCTCAGTTCGTCATCGGTGCAGGGTTTTCAGAATAGCCTAGTTAGGAGAGGGGCTGTGTCCCTCCTGCTCTCTGAACCTCTCCCACCTCCTCATGCACTGGGGCGCTTTGCCCCCACACAGGCCCTGGTGCTTCACTTTCTTGGGTCATGAAATGGCAAATCCTGCTCTTTGTAGCCAAATGTACCTGCTATTGTAGCGTGAATTAGGGAAGAAAGAAGAATCCCAGGCATCAAGTTTGTCCAGTAAAGCAGTTTTATTTTATTGTCTCAAACCCAAAATCAATTTTGATCTAGGCTCAAAATAGAATGACAAAAGTTAAACTAGAAACATGCATTTTCCATGACCCTTCATTGGGAGTACCTGCTCTCATCTCTGTCCCAGTAGAACTCAACCAATGGGGGCAGCAGGAAGAAGCCAGCTGGGCAGGTGCTCAGGGGCCTGGAGGAGCAGCCTATTGCCCAGGGGTGCACCTGTCCCCATGCAGCCCTCACATCCTCTCAGATGAAGGATCACATGGACCAATGGGCCTAAGACAACCCTAAGGGAAGCCCACCCTGCCTGCACCACAGTTATATGAAAACCTCTGTCGCCTTTGTTCTACAGAGCTTACTCAGAATTGCCAGCTTTACACGCACCTGTGTATGCGCCCTGTACACGCATGTGCTTCCGCATGTGTGAATATGTTCGTGAGTGGTGTGCATGCATGTTTAGTCCACACGGCCTCCTCACACATGCGGACACAGCAGTGCAGTCGGACACAGAGACCCTTTTCCACTTTCCTCTCTCCTCAGCCTCGGCATGCCCCGATCTCTTCCCCATCTGTATACTTTGTCATTTTAAGAGTCTCCCACACATGGTTTCTCCTCAGCAGGACTATCTCAGTCCACTCTCGCTGCTGCTGGTTCCAGCAACCTGTTCCTTTCACAGCTTGGCAGGATCCAGGGCTGTGGATCTCTGGTGTGCAGCCACTCACCTGTGGAAGGTCATCTGGGGCATGTCCAGTTTGGTGCTGTTATGAGGAAAGCTGCTGAGAACATTCTGTACTGTTTTTGCAAGAATACAAATGTTCCTTTCTCCGGGATGAGTGCCTTTTAGGGCTGAGTGATGAGTAAGTGTGCATTTGCTCCTCTGGACACGGGGGACTCGCCACACCTTCTCAGATGGCTGTGGCAGTCACCCTCTCTCTTATCATGCAAGCAGTCCAGTGTCTTCTTGTCCATACAAAATAATCAATAATGCCCCTTTTCTCCAGCTCTCTGTGGAAAGGGGTGCATACCACAATTAGCTGACCACAAGAAGGAACTCTTGTTGTGGAATTCTTGGATCCCACGTGACAAGAACTCCTGGGAAGAGTCATTTGGGATCGGGCTGGTTTCTCAGTTTTGCCGTTTTTCACAATGAAGTGGGATATAGTCTGCAAAGTCTGTTTCCATTAACTTAACATGGGGCATTTAGGTGCACAAATAGTGTAGCAAAAGGAATTGAGGTTTAACCCAAACAGAGCTGAGGGTGAGTCAGGGGAGGAACTGAGGCCTGCTAGTGGCTGGGTGTGTAATCACAGACACATGTTTCTGACCCAAATGTGCAGGTGTCACTAAGTGCAATCATGTGCAAATATGCAATTCTGAGACTAAAAAGTCCCTTACAATTTCCTCTGCTTTGTCCACGTGTGGGTCCCCCTTATGGTCCCAGAGCAGGAAAATCTTCTTACCCATTCTGTGCGTCCTACCAACACATTACAGTAGCTTTGAAAACATGCAGCCTTAACCAGTTATTTTCAGGACTGCTTGGTATTCACTATGTGGGTAGACAGGGGTGAGAAGTAGGGTAGATGTAGATGAGCATTGGGGTAGACAGGGATGAGCATCTTGGGTGTAGATGGGGATGAACATCTTGACTGTAGATGGGGATGAGCATCCTGGATGTAGATGGGAAGGAGAATCCTGGGTGTAGATGGGGATGAGCATCCTGGGTGTAGATGGGAAGGAGCATCCTGGGTGTAGATGGGGATGAACATCCTGTGTGTAGATGGGGATGAGCATC
>NW_003852621.1:1433928-1443560 GCF_000181295.1 Otolemur garnettii
AGCATCCTGGGTGTAGATGGAGATGAGCATCTTGGGTGTAGATGGGGATGAGCATCTTGGGTGTAGATGGGGATGAGCATCCTGGGTGTAGATGGGGATGAGCATCCTGGGTGTAGATGGGATGAGCATCCTGGGTGTAGATGGAGATGAGCATCTTGTGTGTAGATGGAGATGAGCATCCTGGGTGTAGATGGGGATGAGCATCTTGGGTGTAGATGGGATGAGCATCCTGGGTGTAGATGGGATGAGCATCTTGTGTGTAGATGGGGATGAGCATCTTGGGTGTAGATGGGGATGAGCATCCTGAGTGTAGATGGGATGAGCATCTTGTGTGTAGATGGGGATGAGAATCTTGGGTGTAGATGGGGACCAGCAGCTTCGGTGTAGACAGGGAGGAGCAGCAGGAGCTGTAGACACGGATGAGCATGAGGGCACAGGGATGAGTTGTCCAGGAATAGATGGGATGGGCAGGGCTGATAGACCAGCAAGGAGCCGTGCTGCCCACAGGGCGCAGGCCCTACTCTTTCCGAGTCAGATTCCCAGATAAGGGAATTCCTTAGTTGCATAATGTGTTGCTGGATGCAGCTTTGCAGAAAGGCTTTGAAACTCCCCATTTCCCACCTGCAGCCAGGAGAGCTGGTGTGTCCTCTCCCATTTCCACTTCCACCCTGTGACCTTTGTCTGTACATGCCTCCCACTGTGGCCCCCGAGTTTCTTCCCCTGATGTTAGCTTTGCTCCTCTGCAAGGGGCTTTTCTTACCTCTCGTCCAGTTTCCACCTGGACTTGCGCCTGATGCTCTTTCCAGATCTCTTGCTGCTCTGCTGACATTTCACAGCATCCTCCACCACGTAAAGTGGCTCTGGTCAGAGACGTGTCTCCTCCAGGGCCCCAGAGCAACATGGTGGTCCCAAGACTCCTGCCCATGTGGGCCCATGTTTTAAATCGCTTATTTATTCTTTCATTTTCTCAGGCTGGTGCAAGATAGGAGCAATTTTCCTTCCTCCTAGGTGACAGTGTGGTGCAGCTACATTTACTGAGCCAGTTATCCTTCCCCTACTGAAGCCATGAGTGTGTTGCCACGTAGTCAGGGGATGACCCCTCCTGCTCTATTCCCCTCCATGTCTTCCCCTTGCTGATACCATGTGGGAAGCCCACGTGTCCTTCTCTAAGCTCCAGATGAGTCAGGTCAGGGTCAGTCCTGCAGTTTCCAACAAGGGCATCAGACCCAACCTTTCCCTACCCCTGTGGCCTGCTGGTTTCCACCAATCTGACAGGTGACACCAGTGTTCTCACAGGTGACCGCAGTGTCCCCATAGCAGTGCCCAGGGACCTCCATGACAGGAGCTTCTGTGGGGAGCCCAGGACAGGTATCAATATGACCAGGAGCTCTACCACCTTGCTGGGTCACGGTCCCAGGTGCTTCCTGTGAACAGCACATGCAGCCTGAGTTCTGCACATGCTCACAAGCTCACACACACATGCAAGCTGAGCCTTGCACACACTCACATGCTCACACTCAGGCTGAGCCTTGTACACACTCACACACTCACATGCTCAGATGCTCACACTCTGGCTGAGCCTTGCACATGCTCACACACTCAAACACTCACATACTCACACTCTGGCTGAGCCTTGCACATGCTCACACACTCACTCACAAACTCACACTCTGGCTGAGCCTTGTACACGCTCACACACTCACTCACATACTCACACTCTGGCTGAGCCTTGCACACGCTCACAAACTCACATGCTCACACTCTGGCTGAGCCTTGCACACGCTGACACACTCACTCACATACTTACACTCTGGCTGAGCCTTGCACACGCTCACACACTCACTCACATACTCACACTCTGGCTGAGCCTTGCACACGCTCACACATTCATTCACACACTCACACTCTGGCTGAGCCTTGCACACTCTCATGCTTACACACTCACACACTCACTCACTCGCAGGCTGGCATGCTCACAAAGACGTGGCAGCCTTCACATCTTTATTAGCAAGTGTTCCCAGTAAGCCCCGAGCAGCATCAGAGTCTCCCTCTCAGGCCTCCTCTCTACTCTCCTTGCCTCTTCTCAGCAGTGAAAGGGCTTCTAAAAGTTTCCTGCACATGGGGGGAACTCCTGGCCTGACCAGGGAACCTCTCTGTGCCACCCTCAGTCTCCCTGCAGACATCCTCAGCCCCCTGTCCCACCCCACTGCTGTCCCCTGTCCCCTCTGATTTCTCTCAACCACACAGAGAACAGGGCTGAAGGTCCTGTCAGTAGATAAACCCAAGTGCTGGTGAAGAGTTTTGCTCCTTATAGGAAAATAGAAAACAACAGAGTAAAATTTCAACCAAGTTGTCTTACACTGTGTGTGAGCTTCGCAGACTTTCTTCCTATCTGAGTGGACTGCAGAGGAGAAGACGCCGGAAGTCCTTACCCGGAGTCCCCGGGGTGCAACGTGGGGACGCCAGGGACAAGGCATGTGCCCTTGTGACTTTACCTTGAAGCCCTCTGATGCCTGGAATAGTTCAGGCCAGCGTGTTTGGCTCATCCTTTCTGGAAGACTCCGCAGCAGTAAGTCTGGGCTGAAGTCTGCAGCCCCCACCAGTCCCCCACACTGTGAAGGGTGAGGGGCTCCCCAGGGGCCCTGGGTGTCGCAGGCCTCTTGAGCCCATTTTTAATTTAAAAAGCCCAGGTGAAGTCCTACTTTCCCATGTTCAAATTTCTTTCTAAAAACGGACTGCCATAATTATACGTTAAATATGATTCAAATCTGCAGGGAACTGTAACTCAATAAGCATGAAAAAATTAATGAAAAGCTTAATTATTATAATAATACCATTAAAATCTAATAAAGAAAGAAAAAAGTTGATTTCATTTTATTTTAGCTTGGGCATCTAATATCTTTCTTCCCCCCTTTAGCAGAACTATAATTAATTTAGGCTTGGATTTTCAGGAAAGCAAAATTGTACGCCATAATGCTTAAAAACTATTGAGAGGGAAGGGAAGGGGGTGCAGGACCCAGCAGGGAGAGGCTGCAGCTGGGGAGAGGCTGCCGCTCTGTCCCGCGGAACTCACATCAGGCTGCCATTTCTGTAGGCCCAATCTTTTCACTGTTTTTCATTATTTATTAATCTCCAGCTGCTCTGATTCCTGCGTTAGCCTTCACAGCCACAGAGAACAGAGTATTTTAAGGCTCAGGGTATTTACTCAATTAACAAAATGTAAAAACTCACAGATGCTCCATTTAATACGAAGTCTCTGCTGTCCACTCTTGAGCTTGTACAAATGCAAAAGAAAACCCGTGGCCAGCACCAGGCCAGTATTGCCAATGTGATTTCCAAGTGAGAGGGATGTGTTTTTAATTCATCAAATGCTACTGATGAAAACTGAGCAGAATCCTTTCCCTGGAGCAAGATGCCCAGAGTGTGGAGAGAGGGGGAGGCTGGCAGGAAGGTAGGCTCCTGGCCCAGATTAGCGTGGTTGGAGACTGTGTCCTTTTTATAATTAATTATTCCTTTCTGCCACTAGTTCATTTTGAGGAGTGGGTGGGTCATGGCCAGCGTGCGGCAGGCCCCAGTGATCCTGGGCCTGTGCTGGGTCTGTCTACCACGTCACCTCACAGAAGAATTTCATCACTGCCACGAAATCCCCACAGGTCTCCAGTCTACATGGCAGTGGCTCCTCAAATTTCAGTGCCTTTAGCCCAGAGACATGAGAGGCGGAGTACGAGTTACTGACCCCATCCCACATTCTCTGCCTGTGCTGTCTTTAATACCGTGATCCAAAGCAAATGTGGCCAAGGCTTTCTCTGTTCATTGCAGCCTCTCAGCCAGCTCAACCCCAACTGCTCATTAGAACATGTCCGGAATAATCTTCACATTTAGAGTCTGCCAGCCCCCTGCCCCCAACCAGGCCCTGCAGGAGGGCACCTACAGCCAGGCCAGGAGCTTCACCACAGTGGCAGCTGGCCCTGAGCGCTGATGGCCTCCACATTTTCTAATGGGTTTAACATAAAGAAAAGGACTGGACCAACCTGGTTCCTGTAGGCAGTTGGGAACTGCCGTCATATCCTAGAACTTTGGCTTTGCCACCGGTTCTGTGTTCCTTGTGCTGCATCCTGGGACCTCAGCACTTAAATCTCTACCACAATCTAGATTTTTCAAAATGTCCATTTGTAGGCATGTTTGTATGTGTATATGCATGTGTGGAAATTCACTTTTATAACTGAACTTGACACATTATAAGACTTATTTGGAGCGGAAGTGGTGGGAGACCTAAGGCTGTTTGGGCCCTGGCAGATGTCTCCATGTCGGGGTTGGCAAGGCCCTTCCAGGCCACCCCTCTGGAGTCATGGGCCTCTCATGGGACATGTGGGCCTGTGTTTGGAATTTGTCTGTGTGTAAGTCATCAGCACTGATGGTAGAGATGTTTGCTACCCAGAGAGCTTTCTCAACTACTCTCCACGTCTTTAACTTTGGATAAAAGGAGGCTATGATTGGAAAAGAAGTGATATGAAACCTCAGAAGATTAGAATGTGGTGGACCCAGCAGAGGCACACATTTAACTCCTCCAGAGGTGACGCCCATAGAGAGATTCCAGACAGATTCTTTCATTAGTGACAGGGACACAGACTTTGTTAAATGCCTTTAAGAGAAAGATTCACTGGCTGTCTGGAGTGAGAAATGCAACCTCGAGTTTGGATTTTCTTTTCCTCCTGGAACGGGAGAGAGCATAGGCTCAGGCCATGCGGATCTCAGAGCTGTCTGCTCCTTCCCACTCCACCAGGATCAGCCCTGCAGGGGCCTGTTTGTAAACAGACCAATGGACTGTGACCCTTGTCAACATAAGCACCACCGATGGGGACCAACCTAGCTTGCATCCCTCCTGAGCTGGGCTAGAGCCTTCTACCTGGGGAGAGCTGTTTTGTTTTGTACTGAAGGCCATGTTCCCCTAGTTTGCAAACTGCTCACGGAGAGTCTGCATTTGCCTGGGGCTTCCCTGAGCTGCTCTGTTAACAGCAGCGTCTACTATTGGCCGGGGATTAAAATGTATCCCCGTCAGACATCACATGGGGAGATGTGTCCCAGTGGGGCTCGACTCACTCCCTTTGTCCCTGAAGACACAGGCGAGCCATCACTTGCAGTGTTGACCAGGAACCATCAGGGCCTCATCAGCACATTCTCCCCACTTCAACCCCGTGCAGGGGGCCCTGCGGCCCTGTGCTCAAGGGCAGCCTCCCCACTGTGCTCACGGTGTCTCACAGGGACGGTGTCTCACAGGGGCATGGACCCACCTGTGCCATTTCCATGGTGCCCTTGATGCTGTCGGACCTAACTGGCTGGCCGTGGTCACTCTGGGGCTCCCCTCTGCCTGTTCTGGGGATGCTGGGGGCCATCCATTTCCCGTCCCTGGATGCGGCCCAAAGGTGCTGATGATGGAGACCTTCCCTGACACTGTGCTCATCGGAAGCCACTTCTACAGGTGTTTTCTTGGGTGATGTGAAGCTGTGTGAGTTTTCTAGGTGTGAACATGGGGTTTATGTTTCCTGCATGTAAATGTGGTGTATGTGGGAGAGTGTGTGTAATCGACCCAAGCATGGCTCGGGGTCCTCAGTGTGCACCAATAACCCCTTGGTACTGGGTAGTAGACGTACCTGGGACCCTAATGTGACCCTTGCCCTCCGGCACTTCAGATGAGGAAGAGCAGAGGGAGCAGGTGTCCTGGGCTCCCTCTAGAACGAGGAGCTACTGGAACAGTCTCAAGGCTGATTTCAGGGACTCCACACTGGGCCTGCTCTGGTGATCACCATTTTATAGCACAAAGGTGTGTCCAGAGGGACATCCTGCCCTCAGCTTGGAGACTCACAATTTGTTTCCAGATATCACCAAAAGCAAGCAAGCCATCAGGCAAACGATCTTTTCCACTCCATTTAGACCACCTGCTGGGGACATCTGGGGTGCTGCCGACAGGTTGTGGGGGTCCCTGGAGCAGGAAGGGGGCCTGGCTCAGAGGCAGCAGCAGCTGTTATGGGAGTACAAAGGGAAGTGACAAGAAGGCATTTAGGAGGCCTCTGTACCCCAACATGTGAGCAACACCCCTGGGCAGGGAGAAGGTGATTCTCAGGGGGTCCAGTATCTCTGAACACCTGCTGAAGAACATGGAGGGCACACAGAGGTGGGGACCCCCCCCCCCCGTGAGTGACGTCACCCTGCTTCAGCCAGGCACCTGCACCTGCCGCCCTCTTCTTCCCTCATTCCGAATAGGAGCACCGCACTGCACAGGGCAGGCGCTCTGCATTCAGACTCCCCGTGAGAGGCTGCAAGTCTTCCATGTGTGCTCCTGGGTATGTTCTCATCTGCTACACAGTCTTTCTTCAGCTCCTTCTGGGTGAACATGACAATTATCTAAGAACACATCATTATAAAGCATAATTGAGGCAGCTGTGGGAACTGCCTAGCTTCATGTTGAGAATAGACTTTTTAAAAGCTAAAAAGCAGCTTGTATACTTTTTATACACCTATTAGAGAAAGCTCAAAATATTTTCTCTCTTCTATGATATGTATAGAGTATATGATATATATGAAATTAAATATAAATAATTAACTTAATTTGACATCTTCTCAAAATCAGGAAAATGGTCAAGCTTTTGCCCTGTTCTTTGTTTTATTTTTTTTAATTTTGAGAAAACCAAAGGTTAGGTTCCTATGCATCCATAAGAAAAAATGAAGAGAGCTGGCATGTTCCCCAGTTCCCTGATGGTTACAGAACCACAGTGTCACAGCTGGAAGCTGGTGCTGACATGCTCCAGGCACAGCTCAGGACCCATGCCACTGCCCTTCCATCCAAACCCACCTCACACCCACAGCCCCTCTCCAGCTCTGGCAACTTGTCCCCCAATTCTATCACTTAACATGTTTAGAATAGTAAATAAATGTGATCACACAGTATGTAACCCTGTCAGATTGGTTTCTCTTGTGGCGTAATTCTGTGGCGGTTCCTCCACATGGCCTCATGGATTAGTAGTTGGTTTCTTTTTATTGGTGAGTAATATTCCATGATATGGTGCACCCACTTATACAACCATTCACCCCCTGAAGGGCATCTGATGTTTCTGGGTTTTGACTATGATGCCCAAGAAAAAAACAAACAAATGAAAACCTTTCCAAATTGAGCCAAGGAAGACCATGAAGGGAAGAATCTCACACAATTGCCTGATAATAGGAGCCCTCACTAAGGCATCTGCAAAACCCACCCCCATGCACAAAGCCCATCAGAGCCTTTCACACACACACTCACATGCTCACATATCTTGGGGGACACCTGCCCAGCATCCGCTGGTCCAGCCTCCCTCTTTATTGATCTTCATAGCCGAGGACACTTTCTCAAGCAGTGGTGTGGCTACTCCTTCACAAATTTTGTCTTCCTCACCTCCCTAAATTTATGTACACAGTTCACTATGTTGTGGGTATTCCCATTGTGATACTCCATTTCCAAATAATTTTTATTTTCCTTTAGAACTTCCCTTTCTGCTAGTAATGTTGACACATGTTTAGTTTTTCAAGAAGGGTCAAAACTGCCTTACATAATGATCATATCCTTTTAGTGTCACAGACAATGCGTTGAGGCTGTGTGAGTAATTTGGCTCTTCCAGGTCCCTGCAGCCTCTGGAGGTATCATGGGGCTGATATTTTTTGGATTTAGCAATTCTGATAGGTGTGTAATGATGTCTCCTTGTGGTTTCAACTTGTATTTCCCTAATAGCTAAAAATGGTGAATATATGTGGTTTTTGCCATTTGTATATTGTCTTCAGTGAAATTTTAGTTCATGACTTTTTTTCCCATCACAACTTGGACATTTTTTTAAAAATTTTTGTTGGTTGGGTTGGTCGGGGGGGCAGAGTCTCCCTCCATCTCTCCGGCTAGAGTGAACAGTAAGATCACAGCTCACTGTAACCTTTAACTCCTGGGCTCGAGGGATCCTCTCACTTCAGCCTCTGAAAATGCTGGGATTACAGGTACAAACCCTCACGCCCCACCAGATTATTTCCAGTATTGAGTGTTGTGACTTTTTTGTATTATCTAGATGCTAGTTAGTCTCTGATGTAGTTTGCAAATATTTTCTTCTGGGCTGTAGCTTGTCATTTCATACTCTTAGCAGCTTTTTTGGTCTTTTTCACAGTGTAAAGGTTTTTAATTTTGACTAAATTTTGACTTTAATTTTGACTAAATTTCTTCTTCCTGATCATAGTTTGTTGTCAAATCTAAAAACCACTTGCCTGACCCTACATCACAGACACAGACATTGTTTTATCTGCCCCCAAACTCATGTAATTTTATACTTTATATTAAAGTCTCTAAACTATTTGGTTTAATTTGTATATAAAGTATAAGATTTTGGTGGAGCACTTATAGATATTACACCTAGCAACATTTGTGGAATGTTGAATCCCTTTTGCTGACAGTAAGTTTGTGAGGCATGCACACAACATTCTCCAGGGCTGTGTTGGTGGGTATAAACTTCTTGGTTCTCTATTTCATTCCCTTGATCTATGTAACCAGCCACCCACCATTGGCCCAGTGTTGAATACTGTGCTTTGTACTAAGTCTTTAAATCAGTTCAACAAATGCTTAGAACCTTATTATTCTTTTTCAATTTCTAAAAACTCTTCTACTTGCTTTTTGTATCCACACACATTTTTAATAATGTTAGACATATGTATTAAAAAATCTTGCTAGTATTTTAAAAGGCATTGCTTTAAACTAAACCTAAACAAGGCTTTTACTTTCAAACTGAATGAGAGGAGCCCTAGAAAAACAATATATATATATATTTTTTTTGGCTGGGGCTGGGTTTAAATCTGCCACCCTTGGTATATGGGACTGGCACTCTACTCCTTGAGACACAGGTGCTGCCCATAATAAAATTATTTTTAAGAGCAAAAAATAAAATAAATAAATAAAGTGAGGTTCTTGTAGAAATATATAGTTGAGTTAGTTTTCATTTCTTTTTTAAGTTCACTGTACCAATCTCTGTCTTTTAATCACTACGTTTAGACCATTTACATTTAATGTATTTATTGATGTGTTAGGAATTGAAACTTTATTTTTTATTTTCTATTTATCTTCCCCAGTTTTCAGGTCTGTTCCTTTTACTTATTTTCTTGTGAGTTAAGTATATATTTTTTCAAATTAAATTGTTCTAAATTTTAAGAGAATTTCTTTGTGTAGAATTTTAGGGAGTTCCCTGGGAATTATTTTATATATACATAATTTGTCAAAGTCAATTTGTGACATTTCATGAGTATGAGTGATTTAAAAACATTATCTCTCCTTATGTCACTTTACCTTCCTAGTTTATAAATAATTGTTATAAGTAGTTCCTCTGCAGATACTTAGAATAAAATAAACCAATGTTATAATTTTTGTTTCAATTATCAAACATACTTTGTAAAACTCAAGAATGAAAGAAAAACCTATTGTCTTGGCACCCATATCTCAGTGGTTAGGGTGCCGGCCACATGCACTGGGGCTGGTATGTTCAAATGTAGCACCGGCCTGCTAAAACAATAACAATGACAACAAAAAATAGTCAGGCTTTGTGGCGGGCACCGATAGTCCAAGCTCCTTGGGAGGC
>NW_003852621.1:1443653-1446889 GCF_000181295.1 Otolemur garnettii
AAAAAAAAAAAAAAAGGAAAAGAAAAGAAAAGGAAAACCTATTGTATTTTCTCACAATAATTTTTACTCTGTATGTGCTTCTTTATTCCTGAAATCCAAGGTTTCATCTTTTAGCTTTTTTTGTTATTGTTTAAAGAAATTCCTTTAGCCATTCATTTAGGGTATGGCAACTGGTAGCAGGTTGTCTCAGCTGTTCTTCATCACTCCCCAGGGCTTTCTCTCCTGGGTAGGATTCTGGTCCATAGTTAACTTGTTCAATAATTGAAAAATGCTGTGCCCCTTTCTCCTGGCATCCATACTCTTTGTTGAGAAATCTGCTATAGTTTGAATTACTTTCTTCCATAGGTAAAGTGCTGCTTCTCTTTCAACTTTTCACTGTTTTGGGGTCTTAGAAGCTTGACTACAATGCACCTTGAAATAGATTTGGGAGATTTTATTCCTTTGGAAATTTTATTCTGAGAATGTTTTCCCAGTTTCTTGAATCTGTGCGTTTCTGTCTTTTGCCACATTTGAAAAGAGCACTTTTCCCGTCTTCTCCTTACCACTCGAGTGCCCTGACTGGTAAGCATTTGGCCGTTTTCCTACAGGTCCCTGGGGCTCTGAGGATGTTTTCCTGTCTATTTTCTCTAAAGTATTAAAGTTGGTTAGTTTCTATTATTCTGTCTTCAACCTCACATATTCTGTTCTCTCCATGCTTGTATCAGGCAAACCCATTGTTACTGGTGGTGGTGTTTTCACTGAAGTTTTTGTATTTTTAGTTCTAAACTAAAAATTGGTTCTTCTTTATATCTTCTGTTTCTTTGCTGAGACTATCACTTGTTTTTCAAGTGTGGCATGTTGCTTATTGCAGTGCTTTTGTCTTGGCTGTTTTGAACTCTTTGCCAGGTTCTCACTAACCTCCTTGACCTAATGGATGGAGGTCCTGCAGCGGGGAATGGGCATCCTGGCTCCTCATGCAGACTCATTGTTGCCACAGGTGGATGAGCTCATCACTGCAGGACAGGGTGAAATCCTGATCCTTCACTGGGCCCCCTCTGCCACCACCCAAGTGAGTGGGAAGGCACACCTCACCACTGCCATTTGGGGTTGGGAATTCAGGCTGCCTATGTGGTTTCTCCTGACCTTGGGGTCCTGGTTATTGGTTGATGGTAATGAGAATCCAGTCTCCTTGCTAAGCCCTCTCTGACGCTACCCGGAGGAGTGTTGGAACATCATGTTACAGCCTTATGAAGATGGAGGTCCAGGATCTCCACCTGCCTGGTTGCCATGGGTTGTGTTGGGTCATGGTTTTTATGCAGCATGTGGCTAGAGTAGGTTTCTGTCTCATGAGCCTGATCCTTGCCCATTTCTTTGTCCAGAAAGACAACTTTTATTGGACTTTTCCCCTGCACCTGTTGGAATTTATGCAGACTTCTGCATCAAGTCTGGCATTTCTGAATCAAAAAGGCAACCTAGCTAACTAACCACCATGCTGTTCCCTGGGTCCTAGTGTCCCCAACCCAGATAACTTACCATCATGTGGTTCCCTGGGTCCCAGTGTCACCAACCCAGCTAACTCACCACCATGCCATTCCCTGGGTCAGCCAACTCACCACCATGTGGTTCCCTGGGTCCCAGTGTCCCCAACCCAGCTAACTCACCACCTTGCCATTCCTGGGTCCTAGTGTCCCCAGCTCAGCTAACTTACCACCATGTGGTTCCCTGGGTCCCAGTGTCCCCAGCTCAGCTAACTTACCACCATGTGGTTCCCTGGGTCCCAGTGTCCCCAACCAGTCTGTCTCCTTTCCACCATTCATGGTCCTTTTGTGTTGGTTTCCTACATAACGTCCAAAGTTTTTCATTATATTTAGAAGAGAAATAGAGACATTTACTCCATATTTCTAGAAGCAGAAGTTCTGTCAGTGTTCATTTTTCTCTGAAAGAATTTCTGTTATAAATCTTGAGGATATCAATATCTGAAGACATCAGCTTTATGCTTTCTATTTAAAAGGGTATTGGCTATGCCAGTTTCATGACACAATATTCAAGTCCTGTATAAAAATGTCTCTTATTTTTAATATCCAAACTCTCTTAAAAGCAGATAGTATTTGACAGTGATTTTTCATTATTTGTCAGAAATTCCTTTATCACCAAAAATGCCACTATTCAATATCAAAAATAAATGCACACTATTTCTCTTCCTTTTGACTTTATGTTTTGAGTGCTACTCTTTCTGTCTATTTCCTTTTTCTTCTTTCTCTTCTTCTATCTCAGAGTCCAAGGGCCTCTGCCTGTTATTGCACAAGGAGTTGGATAACTCGTCCTGAATCGTATTCCAGAATCTAGTGGGTTCTGGTCTTGGACTTGGTGCTTCCTCATAGAGGTGTGAGAGGAGATGACCTCTGAGGGTTTGTCACATCCACCACTTCTCATAAAGAAAAGCTGGTAGCCCTGAACACAGTTGAGATTATGACCTTCCAACTTTCCTCAAAGTCTGGAAAACAGGGTAGAGAGCCAAGTTTGCCTGGAGTAACTGGGAATATGGTCACCAGGACAAGATCAATTAGCATGCAGCAGTTGACAGACGACAAGCAGGTGCCTAGGGATTTGCCAAAGGGAATTTGCTATGAGCTTTCTTCATCATTTAAGTTCCATGAGAACTAGAGGCTTCCCTGTTGCCCTTGCAGCTTTATTTACTAAACCTAGAACTAGGTGAGTGCTCTATAAATATTGTTGGAAACATGAATAAATAAATTTTTTTTCATGCTGAAGGCTAAGGCATTCTGGAGCAAAGTGTTTTTCCCAGAAAATTTTCTTTTAGAGAGAGGTGATGGCATTCAAACAGCTCATATGGGCTTGACAATCTGTTTACTCTGAGGAGAACATCTCATCTTACATGATACTTTCAGATACTCCTGACCTCAGAGAGGGTCTAGCAAACACATAGATCTGGGGCATAAAGTGAGAAAGTATAGGTCATCAGCCCAACTTGAAGAACCAAATTCAAATATTTTTTAATAAATTCTAATAACATTCCAAAATATACCCTCCAAGGGAAAGAACAGTCTAGAATCCCTAAAAGTTACAAAATCATGTCAGTAATGGAGACCCATATACTTCTTAGAACTATTTACAAGTCTGAAATTTTGAAATGTGGGCCTGTGCTGAAAGAAAATGAGTTGTGCCCTGCTGCATGGTGACCACAGTTAGAGCCAATGTGCCTGCTGCATGGTGACCACAGTCAGAGCCAATGTGCC
>NW_003852621.1:1447185-1451190 GCF_000181295.1 Otolemur garnettii
CCTGCTGCATGGTGACCACAGTCAGAGCCAATGTGCCTGCTGCATGGTGACCACAGTCAGAGCCAATACCTGGGGCTCAGGGAGGCAGCACCTGCCCCAGCCAAGTCTGAGGGCTGCAGGAAGGGCCGTAAGTGAGCCCGGCTGAACAAGTGTAGGGGCTGTGTACTGTCATCCTAGCACTTGGGGAGGCTGAGGTAGGAGGGTCTCTGCAGGCCAGGAGTGTGAGATCAGTCTTGGTAACACAGCAACATCCCATCTCAAGAACAGCAAAAAAGATTGTTGATATGGAATAGGTTCACATACTCTAAAAATAATTAAATAAAAAGAGACATTTCCTCAGACCAAAAGTTACTTAACATAGGGGGAAAAGATTTCAACAGAGAATAAGACATTTCTGAAATTTTAAAAGTAAATATGTAGTAAATGGCCCCAATTCCAAGCATTATACCACGGATGAGCAGTCAACTGGATAGTCAGTTTTTAAAAAGAGTTCTGGCCCCCACATCATACAGGATTCCATGGCAGCTGGGCATTCGCAGGGACCAGAGAACTTTCTGGGCTGCCTTGTTCCTCTGCTCCCCTCGGCTGGCCAGGGTGAGTGTTTGGAAATTTGAAAAATCAGTCCGCGCAGCATTTTAGACACACAGTTCTGAGCTGACAAACACTAATGTGGAGAGCATTAGGGAGGCATCCAGCATTTCAATAATGCATGATCCCCACCACTTAATTATTTTGAAAACATCTGTTGAAGAAAAAGATGCTCCAGAGGGGAATTAAACCGTCAAATGGACCTGCAACCGTGTGGCCACCTTTTGCTCTCTGAAGAGGAGATGGGAGCCTTGGTCAGGGTGGTGGGGAGGAGGGGGTTGTGTCGCCAGAACAGATGGGATAGTCAGAGACAGTGTGGGCCATGGCAACAACTGTCCTGCGCCAGGTCAATGCACCCTCCCCAGGAATGGCACAAAGGATACCCTGGAAGCACCATGCTTTGTGTCTGTGCCCAGGGTGAGCAGGGAGGATGGAACACAGAAGGCCAGACATCCCCAGGGACTTGTCAGAGCACCTGTGCACACAGGGGACTAGTCCCAAAGGCGTGGAGCTGATGGAGGGTGGCCTGGGGAGCTGGGTTCTACTCCTCTGTTTTCTCAGGCAGGCAGAGACCTCACAACACCTTCTGTGAGGCCAGGAAGGCTGAGTGCCCCTAGGTACCTGGAAAATGATGAAACCAGTCATCTCCTTCTGTGAAAAGCTGAGGCTGCTCTGGACTAGGTGGCCTCCTATGGCAAATACTGGGGGTCTTGTTCTTACTTGTAATGCAAAAAAATCACATGTGAGGAAGAATTATTTAAGGAATAAAGACCTGTCATTTAAAAATCACTGTTTCATAAAAAGTAAATTCTAAACAGAATTTCTTTTTATTTAAAGAAAAAGATGAGTTCTTTCCCTAGTAATGTAGGTCTTAGATTCCAGGTGTTTTTAGGGACATTATCCCATCCACTGCTCAAAGCCAGAGTGAAGCAGAATTATCAAGGAACATTCCAATAATTAGGATAAAAGTCTGCACTGTATTTATCTTTATGTCCAGCTGATTTAGGTAAGAACGCCAGGCAGCTGCAGAGAATCTCCATAAATGAAGGTAGGTGTTGGACACAAAAGCGTGCTTTTCTCTTTCATAATCTACTTCTCAATTATCAAGATAATTTTATTAGTTTTTCTTTGCATTCAATTTTGGAATTCATCATTACCCATGAAAAATCAAAGGAAAATCTTTCAGCTTATTCTTTCGGAATGCCTAAGGCTGGGTTATAGTTGGATCTCGCCCTGAGTCCAGGCTGTGTGTGGCAGGTGCAGACGTGGATGGGGCTGCTTCCTTCCTGGGGCCCGGCCCTGGACTTTGTGTCGCCCTCTCTCCAGCTTATCGACTGTCCTGGTCTTCTGGTTCCCCGCTGCTCGGTATTCATTTGAGAGCTTTCTTCTTATCTATATTTCAGCATATCCTTTCTAGAGTGATAAATAAATAATCAACAAACAAACAAGGGAGAGAGGCGCCAGGGCCGCCAACACGTGAATCTCGTGCTGCGTTGTGCAGAAGAACCTTGAAAAACATTGATAGTCGATTTCCTTGTGGTCACTGCAGGTGCAAAGCACAGAATTTATTCTGTGCCTGTTCACTAGTGGTAGGTACCCCTGGCCCTGGTCAGGCGCCCCAGAGTGGGCTCCAGGGCTGTCCTCGGCCATCGAAGCCACGCTCTGTCCTTGAGATTTATGCCTAAGTCATACCAAACAGGTGTGAATGGATATAATTTTTTTGCCCTTAAACCTTTAGAAATTTCACACCCTCTCTTGGCAACTTACTCAAATATCACATAGCTCCTTATACTGGGTACTTTCTTTCTTGTTTTTAATATAAATGTCTTATGTTGTGGCTTATTTGGGTTTCTTAATATCTGATAAAAGAAATCCAAGTTTTGAAATTATTTGAGGGCAATGAAACTTATTTTTTTTTAAAAAAAGCCTCTAATTAAATTTAATAGTCCCCTATATAAAAACTACCATAAATTCAACCATCTTCATCTCTGCTCCAGTAGCATGTCTGCCCACATTCAAAATTGGCACCTCAGGAAATGTGAGTTCCTACATTACAGACTTTGTTTACATCAAGCCAGTAAATAAGCTGTAATTAAATAAATTACAAAACAATGGAAATTTGTAACTCAGAGACCTACAGGAATGTAATTTTCTGTATGGTGTCCTTAAAGTCTCAGGCTGAGGAAAGAAGCCAGTCTCGAGGCAGACCTGTGTCTGGGAACTCACTGCGGACAGGCGGCAGGCAGACAGAGTCATGTGGGGAGAGAAGGAGAGGAGACAGCAGCTACCAGAGTACAAACTTAGAAATTCAATGTACACGTCACTCTTAAACATCAGAGTTGATTTCTACCCATTCCAACTAAAAGTAAAAAAACAGTGTGTGCATGTGTATTGTACGTAACTAAAAGAGAATTACATGAAAATGCTTATATGATGCATCGGATTTCATGGGTACCACGTATCACTTGACATTTAGTATGTAATATGATGAGCATAAAAATGGTATTCAACATATATGTAAAAATTTCCAGGAAACATACATTTAAGAACAGAGTATTTGTCATATATATGAAAATTAGCTTTCCATTTTCATAAATAAAATCCAATAGGAATGTTGAGTAACTTTAGGGTTTAATGCTATGCAAGGAAAAGTGGATATTTTGAAGTCCACACGTGCACTGGGCTAGTGGCTTAGGTACAGTGAGGTATGGAACAAGGGGCTCCGTGCCCCTGAGCTGCAGCCAGGGGCCACACGTCCGGGAATATTTGTCCAGAACCTGCCCTCTGTCAGACACTGTCACAATGCTGTGCGTGGAGCAGTGGCTGTCTACTGGGGGAGCCAGAGACTGCAGAAGGAGCGTGAAGAGCCCTGTGAGCACAATGGTGCCAGGTGGGGGGTGCGGGGTTCTGGGCCATGGCCTGAGGGGGGTCCCTGGGTCCCTCAGGACTCAGAGGCAGGTTAGATGCTTAAGAAAGAGAGTGAAAGAGACAGAATGGGTGGGAAAGGAACTGAAAATGCTCAGATAGGAAAGGAAGATGTAAGATCTTTACTGCAGCGGCCTAAGGCAGACCAGCCTGCCCCCTGGAAACATCACTTGGCAAGTGCGTGGTGCTCTTTGCTCTCCAGGGATGTGTTGTTTGTTTGCTCCTGTCTGGGAGCCCCATGTGGAGCCCTGAGTGGAGCCCCGTGTGGAGTCCCAGTGGAGCCCTGAGTGGAGTCCCAGTGGAGCCCTGAGTGGAGCCCCAGTGGAGCCCCGAGTGGAGCCCCAAGTGGAACCCTGAGTGAACTCCGTGTGGAGACCCAGTGGAGCCCCAAGTGGAGCCCCAGTGGAGCCCTGAGTGGAGCTCTGAGTGGAGCCCTGAGTGGAGCCCCAGTGGAGCCCTGAGTGGAGCTCTGAGTGGAGCCCTGAGTGGAGC
>NW_003852621.1:1451786-1456263 GCF_000181295.1 Otolemur garnettii
CCCTGAGTGGAGTCCCAGTGTAGCCCCAAGTGGAGCCATGAGTGGAGTCCCAGTGTAGCCCCAAGTGAAGCCCCCAGTGGAGCCCTGAGTGGAGCCCTGTGTGGAGTCCTGAGTGGAGCCCCAGTGGAGCCCCAAGTGGAGCCCTGAGTGGAGTCCCAGTGTAGCCCCAAGTGAAGCCCCCAATGGAGCCCCGAGTGGAGCCCTGTGTGGAGCCCCATATGGAGCCCCAGTGGAGCCCTGAGTGGAGCCCTGAGTGGAGCCCTGAGTGGAGCCCATGTGGAGCTCTTGTGGAGTTGGGAGGGAGACTCAGTGTAGACCCAGGAAAACCCCAGGAGAAAGGATGGGGAGCTTGACTTCCTTCTATGTCCTGAGCCACTCACTGGAGACAGAATTTATGTTGTCAGACATGCCAGGGAAATGACCCACTGTATTCAAGACCAGTGTTTCTTTTATTTTCCTTATCACACAATGTGCTTCTAGTTCTTCATAGTTCTTTGAATAGACACATTTATTCCTCCTCTTTTTTGAAGCTCTTGTAAAATTAAAGGATGAGAATGAGCATGAGCTCATGAGACAGAGTGAGCCAGAGAGGGGCGAGACCTTGTCAGGAGACTTGGAAGCTGCATCTGGCTGGACAAGTGGGTGCCCTGGAGGAAGCTGACCCCACAGCCTGGGAGAGTTGAGCAGGAGCAAGTGGCCCCACCCCAGAAGACACATCACAGTTCTCAACAAGACCGTAGCACCAGGGCCAACGGGGGAGGGGGCAGAGGGGGATGTGGGGGTGCTAGGAGGTGCTATGGGGGTGACGGGAGTCTGTGGGGGACTATGGTGGGTGGCCTACAGGGGGCCTACGGAGAGGAGACTTTGGGGGGACTATGACGGGGTTCTGCCACAAGCACTTGGCTTGCTGAGGGCTCTGGAAAGTGTCTTCCCCAAACCAGAGCCAGGCAGCACCTTCTGGCCCTTCCACTGAGCTCTTGGGGGACTGGGTTCTCCTTCCCCTGAGAAAACCTCCCATGCAAAAGCTTCTGAACTCATGATGGTTTTCAAGTGGAGTTTCTGTCGGTGGAGCAATAATGTACGTGCACACAAACACAGAAGCACACACACTCATACATGCTCACACAGGCACATAGAGGTTCATACATATACACACGCTCACACACATGCACGTGTATACACATGGCTGCACAATCACACACATCCACACATGCTCCCACATAGGCACACATGCACACACTTGCGCACATGCTCACATACATGCACAAATACATGTACACATATTCTCCCAGTCACACAAATGCACACACACGGACATACTTCTATTATTTCTTAAGCATTCTCTATTTAAAAGTGTTTTCACAATACAAAGTACATTTCAAAAGTGTTTTCAAGCAAGAATCTCCTGCTTATTCCCCATGCAGAGAGTGCCTGGCAGAGCTCCATATAAAAGGAGAAGGCGGGGATCTAGAACTGGGTGCTGAATGAGGAGAGAGCACGAGGGTAGGAGGGAGGGGACCCAAGGGGACAGGTGTCTGGATTTAGGGGCAGTGCCTCAGACTGGGTGGCAGGATAGAGGGACACGCCCCTGGCCCACTAAATGGGGCCACTGACGTCCGTGTGTTTCTCTACACTGGGAGGGATTTTATGGCTCGGGTGAGTGACAGGCTACAGGAAAGTATGAAAACAGGGAAAAGCAAAACACAGGAAAAGTCTGTGAAAAGAAAGAAAATCATAGTGCATTTGGTGGCGGTTATAACAAAGTGCGTGTGTGTGTGGGCTCATGCACACTCTGGAGTGTGGGGAGATGTCCACAGACTTCTCTTCCCCAATAAGCAGCAAGTCGCTGTATAAATGTGTCACCTACAGACAGCAGGTTGGGTATTAGGAGAAACATCTAAGCCACACTATGGCTGGTTTTCTTGTCCCATGGAGCAGGAGCTGGGCCAGCCAGGCTGTTTTTGGAAAGCTTCCCTGGCAGTGTGCTGACGTCTGGAACCCTGTACCTGTGCTCACCTCACTTTCAATGAGCAGCTGCTGGGCAGGTGTTTACCCTCCCAGCTCCATGGTCATGCTCACAGCAGCCATGGTCCTGAGCCCAGTGGTCATCCCTGGGACCCCCTTTCTGACAGCATTGCCACCACAGTGCATTGACATGGGGTGTCTTCCCATCATCCAGAATCTTGGGCAGATATCTAGGAAACACCCACCATTTATCCAGTGATCCCCCCCGGCAGTAAATAAATTTGTTACTAGTAGGAGCAGAGATGGGGGAGTGGACACTAATAGATGGCGTGGGTAGTCAGTTTAGAGCAATTTTAAGGAATGAAAGAGCAGATGGGGAGATAGGAATGCTAGAAAGATGCCCTGGGAGCCAGCCTTGTGGACTCCCTGGACATCCCGTGCTCTCCCTGCCCTCTGGGGAAGGCATACCTGGCACCCAGATGGGCAGCCCTTATGCCCACCCTGCTCCCACACACTTCTACTCCCACGATTTGCTGTGTGTTTGACTAGAGCCAGTGTTTATGACAACTGGCTCCACTATCATAGTGATCTAACTAGTCAAATGCTATTTATCAATAAAAGGCAAAACATGAATTGCAATAAGAAATAAGTTGTCTTTTCCAAGAAATAGAAATGCAACACAATTGATAAAAGTAATAAGTTACTTTAAAAAGTTCTTGGTCCACATTATAGAATGCAAAATGGGAGACCAAAATGGAGGTGAATTTGGGGTTCATGTAAAGACAGATGAAGGTGTGGGCAGCTGCTGAGCACACTACAGTAATCCAGGCAGGCCAGGCTGAGGAGTGGGGGGTCCCAGAGGCAAATGGTCAGCACTGGGCCCTTCCTGGATGGGAACTGCTGCCCTCACTGTGTTCATTCTTTGAAGAAACACTCACTTTCACCAAGTAGCTTCCTGACAAGAAACTAATTATTTTACTGTGCTAAAGAAAAAGTGTTCTTAGGGTAAAAAGTTGAAGGTCTTCTCCCCAGTGGGCTAAATACTGTTTAACTAAAAGAAATATCCCCCCAAATACATTCTTCACTTGCCTAACTTCTGAACAGCATTTGCTGAGTGGCTGCTTGGAACACAAGGGCAGGACATGAGGACCATGGGTGGCATGGATTGGAGGGTGACGCCCCACTGCGACGGGGCAAGGTAAAGGCCGCTGAGTCTTTAGTTTGTAATTTAACAAAAACTAATAATTTTCACCAGCTTAAGACTAAGGTTTAAAGTATGCAAAGGAGAAGCTAAAGGATATTTCAAAAACTCTCCCTTGCAAAGGGTTTTTACCTGTGTTCTGCCATCACACTCTGTGACACCAGCGTCTATGCATTGGACTGCCAGCATGCTCCAGCCAGTGTCCCATGAGCTTCAAGAATCCTTTCTGTGACTCCTACAGAGTCCTTTCTGTGACCCCAAGATGGATGCTGTTACACACCCACTATGGATGAGCAGTGTGGGGTACATGGTTGCATGGCAGTTGACGGGAGCTGCAGGTGGGGCAGGACTCAGGCCTACAAGCCGTCCCTCCAGTATCCTGGGCTGCTTCACTCGGGGGTGCAGGGAAAGGCCAGTGCGGGGGCCTTCAGTCCTGATTCAATGCTGAGCTCAAAGCTCAGTTTTACTCAGTGTGTGGAGGTGACAGGGCTCCAGGTCCTTGAGGAGGCCACAGACGCTCAGGAGAGCTGGTGGCCAGAGGCGGCCACAGGCAAGATGCAGCAGCTGCCCTGAGATGCAGCAGTGCTAGAGGAAGAGCACGGGACGCCCGAGTGATTTTGTGGAGAGCGGTAAGAAGGGGCAATAGTTGGGCAAGGGATCAGGGGGCGGAAGGTGTAGGAGGAAGGGCATTTCAGGAAGTATGGTGTGATGACAGACACAGCAGCAGCCCACATGGGGACAGGGATGGGGAAGCTCACACCTGTCCAGTTGTCCTGTGCCAGTCTGCACGTTCAGACATTTCTCCCCCTTTCCTGGGACCTGAGCCCCGAGCCCTGAGCCCCGAGTGTAGGACTACAACCCTGTTTTGTTGCTGGTAAGTTTAATTATAGAAAAAGAAAACATCAAATTTGGTATAAATCTCTCCAGATGGACAAGAATACATATTTGTGTGGTTTTTCTTGAGTTCTCTGTTATGTGGTTGTAACGTAAAAACACTTTGCCTAGTCAAAATCCCTGCTCAAGAGTCTTTTGGTAACACCTATACATTTGCAGATTCCAATTCTTTCCAGGAACTATTTTCACCTTATCTCCCTCTTTCTTTCTGGAGAGATCTCCCGTAAGTGTGGAGGGGTATATGGTCTGCATGAAGCAAACTCCACGCATGGGGTATATGGTCTGCATGGAGCAAACTCCAAGATGTGTTGTAGGAGTTTTCCTTGAGCAACTCCTAAATGTGGGGTAAGAACCAGGGAAGACGACAGAGCTCTCCAGTCTCCCTGGGATGGAGAGGCCGCCTGCAGTTCAGGACAG
>NW_003852621.1:1456417-1456622 GCF_000181295.1 Otolemur garnettii
GCTGTCTGACGTTGCAGAGTCACCAGCTCGTGTGGCGTGGCCTTCTGTTTCCACTGATGCGTTGTGACCACGGTCAGTCTCGCTGTCTGACATGGCAGAGTCACCAGCTTGTGTGGCATGGCCTTCTGTTTCCACTGATGCGTTGTGACCACGGTTGGTCTCACTGTCTGATGTGGCAGAGTCACCAGCTCGTGTGGCATGGCCT
>NW_003852621.1:1457845-1458963 GCF_000181295.1 Otolemur garnettii
CCTTGTCCTGAGGTCCCCTCTAGTCTGGGTAAATGCTGTCCAGCTGCGTCTCAGTCCAAGGTTCTCCCATCTGACCCCTCTCTTCCTGACAGGATGTCTGTGTTGTGACAACCTCTCAGATCTCCTCACTGACATTTTCTCCTGTGAACTTCTCAGACGTCTCATCCCATCTTCACACTCCTGGGAGGACTTCCGGTGACAGTGCAGCCCATTTGGCTCCTCTGGACGCCTGGCCACCCCTCTGTGGAGGAGATGATGAGAGGAGGCAGGAGCCACTGCCTGAGAGACCACATGCACCAAACAGCTTCATCTCATCCAGCTGCCTGGAGCTTGTGTTCAGGTAAAGGTGGGAAGCCCAAGGTAGTAGGAGGAGCTATGGTAAGTGACCAGATTTTAACATTGGTAAAGCCAGACACCATTGACCAGGGGCGAGGGGGTTCTTAATTAAAAATTTGGTCTATATGGAGCAACAAAAATTTTCATAGAATGCAAAAGTAGCATTGTAATTTTTTTTTAAATTTCAACATAAGTACAATTTACAAATATAATACATTAAAAATTATGTATAGTATTATTTTATTCTTTGGCATATGTCTCATTTGAGTGAGGTTTTTTTAGTAGATTGCTGTTGTTGTTTAAAAGGTCATGAAATTTTTCACAAGAATTTGTTAAATTATATTTCACACATAAAATGGCTTTCAAAGTCTCAACACTTAATTGTGATTTTTCTGATGTCCACACTTTATTTACCATAGGAAAAACGTGTTCAGTCACAGCATTAGTTCCTGGTAAGGACAGTGCGTATCCCAAAATTTTAGTTCATTATTGTATGGAACGTGGTTTGTTTCAAAATGATGAAATATTTCTAACCATTTGTTCTCTATTGTGATTTTTACTGATGCCCAAGATTTAACTTTTTCCTTATCAATATATTTGTTTAATGATACCTCGTAAGTCGTAAGCGTCACTTTCAAGGCTAGTGCTAGAGTTTTTGCTGCCACTATAAAATATAAATAATATGAGTACTGTCTGCTAAATTCATGAAATAAATAAGTTACTTACCTAAATTATCTGAATAGCTGATTTGTTGACATCACTTGGTTAACTAGCACTAGCAC
>NW_003852621.1:1459624-1460435 GCF_000181295.1 Otolemur garnettii
TGGGGAGGGGTAGTAGGCTTAAGACCATGTGTTATCCTATTTAATTTCAATAAAAGTGCTAAGAAGAGGATTTTACTATTTCTGCTTTATAAAGATAAAACAAGAGGCTGGTCAGGTTCCCCAGATCAGAACGGCTGGAAGCCTAAGTCCAGCATGGCTGGAGGGGGTTTGTTGACCAGGGGGCCAGCCCCGCACTGGAGTAGAGAACCTCCCTGGGGCATTGGGCTCTGTGGTGTCTCCAAGCAGGCATCTGCCTCCGTTCTCATCCACAAGTGATGTTTGGTCCCCTAGTTGCCATGGCTTCCTGCTGTGTTGACCTCACCACCCATCTCCAGACCTTTCTGCTCTTGGACTCTCACCTGCCTCCCCCAGTCTGAATTGCTTCCCAGATCTCTTGCCTGGACTCAGACAAATGTGAATCCACCCTCCAGCCTAATCCTGTGTCCCCGTGTGGTCCACAAGGATTGGTAGATCCAGCACCTGCCCTATCCTGGAGTCCAACTGGTGAGCTTGACAATGCCAGGATTCGGTCAGACCAGTGACAGGACAGCTGAGAAGCAGCCCTGGGCTCTGGATAAAAGTGAGCCATTATCACCGAGGGCTGGAGAGATAAGAGGGAGGTGGGGACAGTGGGGCCAGAGGAGAAGCCACCTGAGACCACCGAGCTCCCCTCTCGGGTTTCCCACTTTGCTCAGGTTGCTTTGCTGAACTATCTCCTCCATTCCCAATGCTCCTGCTGCCCGAGTGAGCTCTGACTGGCAAACAGCCACCCTGTCCCGCAGGGTTCCCTCCCCTGAGTGAGGACTACATT
>NW_003852621.1:1460518-1460840 GCF_000181295.1 Otolemur garnettii
GTGTACACTTCACTGTCCTAGCAGTGGCAGGGCTATGTCCTTCTGGGCAGCTCAGTGTCACCCTCTTACCAGGCTGGCAGTTAGTGCAGCTGCAGCCAGTCACCAGCTCTGCCCTGCGAGTGTGTTTCTGCCAGTGTCCATGTATCTAAAGTAATTTGGAACACAGGAGGGCAGATGTTGTTCTGTAAACAGCAGATTTGGGGGCCCTGTGGTCTCTGTGGCCACTCCCGACCCTGCCACTACACTTCAAAAACAGCCACAGATGCCAGTCAAACCTTATTTACAAGAAAAGGCAGTGACCTGAGGGCCTTAGAATGAGGGA
>NW_003852621.1:1461235-1461872 GCF_000181295.1 Otolemur garnettii
GTGGTGGACTCCTCGTGTGTCAGAGGGAGGTTAGGGCCTGTGGAAAGTGGCCAGTGGGCTGCTCATCTGATCTGAAGCATAAACAACAGAGTGGGATTTGCTTCATGGGAGTCTTCCTTCCCCCGCCTACCTGTTCAGATCCCTGCTCTGCTTGCTGGGCCACATGAGGACAGGACGGGAGGTCAGCACTTGGCATCTTCCCTGCAGCATGGGTGGGTGGGGTCGTTTCTGCACACACACACCCACATGGCTCACACCCCGCACACATGTGCTCACGCCTACACACGCATGTACTCACCCCCCACATGCTCATGGCCCCTACAAGGGCTCATACCTGCACACACATGTACTCACCCCCCACATGCTCATGGCCCCTACAAGGGCTCATACCTGCACACACATGTACTCACCCCCCACATGCTCATGGCCCCACACACATGGGCTCATACTGGCACACACAGGCTCACACTGCACACATGTGCACATATGCGCTCACCCCACACATGCGCTCATCCCACCCACACGAATCATGGCCCCCAACACACATGCTCATACCCACACACATGTGCTCATGCCTGCACACACATGTACTCACCACCCCCACATGCTCATGGCCCCACACACATGGGCTCATGCT
>NW_003852621.1:1462292-1469410 GCF_000181295.1 Otolemur garnettii
CCACATGTGTGCTCTTGCAATTGTTCTTTCAGATGTGCAGAAGGGTAAGTAGACTAAGAATAGCCTAATTACATCACCAGGAATTTTATATTCTGATATTTTGCAGAAGTGAGTTTCTGTTCAGATTCCCAGAGCCTTTTTCTGGATGGCCCCAGGGTATCAGTGACACTCCTCTAACTCTGGGTAGCCAGGAATCTGCAGTGTGTGATCCCACATCACTGTCTCAGTTCAGTCTGCGATGACAAGCCCACAGGCTGGGGCCTGCTTTCTCTCACAGTTCTGGTGGTGCCTGGTTTATGTGTGGGGGCTGCTCACAGCAGCAGAACTGTGTCATTGCCCCAACCTGTCCCCACTGGCCGGAGTCGTCACTTTTCCCACAGCCGGGACACCACAGGTCAGAGCCTCACATGCCCTTTATTATAAGAATAATCACACATCTCGGTCAGGATCCAAGTGGGCTGTGCACCGAGGGTTCCACTAGCGTGGACCTTGGAGGCCGCGTGGGGCAGTGCTGCTTATGCACCCAGGGACACTGCTGTGTGGGCTCATTAAGGAGAAGAAATGTCTGGGGGTTTCATGTCACCCCAGAATTCAGAGAGAGTATAACTCCGACTTACCATGGTGAGAAAAACACATCTAAAGCTGTCAAGGAGCTTGATCAAGCACCCTTGTCTTGGCCGCTGTGCTCAGGTCCCCAGGACACGCTTGCCTGATGTCTCCCCGTCATCACTTCCCACACCGTCTGCACACTCACATGCACACACACACACACACATCTACACACACACGCACACACACACACACATCTACATACAGAGACAGGTGTTTTTGGTTTTGGCTTTACCATACACATTGTGTTCTTTTTATGGTTTTCTAAAGGGAACTCTAGTCTCACATCTGTGTCTGCCATGACTGTGTGGCACCCTGGGAGGTCCCTGTGTCTGTCACTCTGCCAAGTCCTGGCGGTGGACCCTGTGCCATTTAACCTGTCTCCAGAACTGAGAGGAGCTCAAAACATCACCTGACTCTAACAGAGATGGTTCCTGGGCCAGATGCAAGGTGCAGACTCCCCTCCTTTCTTTCAGCTGGTCCGGCCCTCCGTGTGGAAAGCCCACCCTCATGTTTCAGTCTGGAATGGGTGCTCTGACCATGGCCACTGTGCAGTGTCACCCACCGGGAATTCCCAGGTGTCTAGAGTGCTGTCACCTCCGCTCATGATGTGAAGGCCAGCAGAGTCTGTGCAAGGCAGCCGCCCTGTAAGCCTCTCTCTTCCCCCTTATTTCTTGGAGCGGCACTATTTAATAATTCAGGAGCAGCACAAATCAGCATATCTTACAGCATATTTGATGTGCCAACAAACAGGCTGCGGCCTGTTCCACTTCAATTAGCCCCTTTGTTGCCAACAAAAGCCCGACAAACACCCTGAGAGCGGCCAGAGCTCAGCCTGTGCCCAGGTCCCTGCATCCCGAGCTCCTGGGAGCAGGCGCCCCCTGCCGCTCCTGCTCCAGCTGCCATTGTTCCCCCTGTGTCACTTACCTGGGATCAAGTGACTTCCCCAGCCCAGGAACGAGACTGGGCTCTATTTCCAGGCCCTCTGATCTCTGGGGCTAATTGGCTCAGGTGTAAACCAAGCCAGCAGGGCTGGGACTTTGAAGTGAATCAGCTGCCCAGTGCACCCGCGAACATCCCCGTCTGTGTGTCAAATACCAGCCGGCCTAGCCTGCTGCTCAGACCGGCTAATAAAAACGGCCAGTAATCATGTTGTATTACAAGGCTGAGGTCCATGCGGGAACTTCATTGCAAGCTGGTCATTAATTTTGTAGGCTGGAGCTGGAATGTCACTGGATTCATTTTTAATAAGAGGGGGCATCTTTGCCCGGGCATGCGAATGGTACAGGGTGACCCTGGCTGTTTGCTTTTTACACATGGAGCTACCTGTGCTTTGATCAATAATGCTGTTTCACCTTGAAGGGGGTTCACTTTGTACAGATGCTGGAAGGGCCTCCCACCCTAGGCCTTAAGTCTGTTAGTCCAGCAGGCACGTGGTGCAAATGTCAGTTCCAGCCCGCAGGGACACTTCCTGCTCTGCCTGATGCCACCTTCTCTCAGGCTCCTGAGAGGGGCTCCACAGGGCTGGCACTGGTCCAGGGTGGCCTGTGTTTGGGTTCTCAATTTAAAAAACAACAAAAGCAAGATGGTCAGAGGCCCTTTTCAGACTGATTTCATGATACTGTCTTCATTTTAATGTGCAAAACCAGCCTATGAACAGCTATGAACAGCAGTTCCTGCAAGGACAGGGAACCCTCACTGCTGACACCAAAAGGCATGTCCGGGGGAAGGAGGGTCCCTGGCCCCATCCACCACACCTGGCTGTGGGGGGGACGGGGTTGGGGCTAAGAACCCTGTGGGCCCCTGGAGGGTCCTCTTCACAGGGTAAAGTCTGAAACCAGGTTTGGTCTTCAGTCATTGTTAGGGGAGTCATCTCAGGTTGTCATCCTCTTCTCCTGGCCAATCCTAGACTCTGTCCCCTGTGTGGTGGCAGGTAGCACATACCTCACCCTGTCTTCCTCCAACTTCCCCTTCAGACAGCACGAGAGATTTGGAGAGGGGACACTGGGCAGCAGGTCATGACCAGGCAGAAATTAGAAACTGCCCCTGGGGACACAGACACAGTGAGGACAAACAGGACACATTGTGGGAAAGAGCTCTGTGTGACAGACACAGGAATCCCCAAGGGGAGGGTCCTCAGAGGACTGGGTCAGGGAGGAAACAGAAAGTGGGGGAAACGCGTTTCTGCAGCTCCCACTTCACCGTCCTGCCATCAGAAGGACACACGTGGCCGGCACTGCAGGAAAGCTGGTGTGGGGAGTCCCGAATCAAAAGGCAGCAACATCGACAGAAAGGTCAATCCGGTGGTGGCGGCGTGGAAACAAGACGAGCCCACACGGAGTAGACCAAAGCCCTCACGGGACGTTAGCTGGTCTCTTATCACATTAATGGGTAAGAGAAGAGCAGGGCCCGGAGACGCGTGTGAGGCCCTCGCCCGCTCGTCACTGAGAGGACCACAGCAACTTCTGTGCTGAAATTTGTGATAGTTGTTGAATGTTCACAGCATGTTTCCCCGATTTCCTATGCTCTTCACAAAGGCAGCGACTGCAGTAGCACTGGCTTCTAAATTTTATCTGCATCTTAACCTTTGTCCATCACTTCTCAGGCCCACGGTCTACACAACCAATCCAGCCCTGGAGCAGAGTGCTGGGACGGGGTCAGGTGAGCTCCCACCACGGCACCTTCCTGCCGCCACAGGACCTGACTGAGTGTAGACTCACATGGCATTTCCATCACGTGGGTATGACACGTAACCTCAAAAGTGTAGATGATACTAAAATGCAATGAAACAATTAGGAAATAGTGAGTTTGGGCGATGATCAATTTTTAAATTTCAGATCAATGTGGGGGTATCAAGTTAGATTCCATTGTTGGCATTTGTTAGGCTAAAGCCCAGTTTGTCAGTGGGCCGTATTCCTGTGCCAGGTGGGAATTAACCCCCACCCCCCCCACACACACTTGAATTTTGCAGTTTTTCTCTCCTGTGAGCATGGAGGAAACTATCTGCTACTTCTAGTTTAGTTCTGGGTACGTGTGGTGTCTGTATATTTTTACATTCTTATAATATTCAGGAGAATGGTCTCCAAATCCACCCAGGTTGTTACAAAAGCTACATGATCTCTATCTTTTTATGGCTTAATAATATTCCATGGTATACACATACCATAATTTATTAATTCATTCTTGCTGTGAGGTACATGTGGGTTATTTCCACACGTTTGTGACTGTGCACTGTGCTCCTATGAACATCTGGCAGAACGCCCTTTTCTTCTTTTGGGAGAACAGGCAGTAACGAGATTAGCAGGACAGACGGTAGGTCTACTTTTGGCTCTTTGACGATCTCCATGCTGCCTTCCCCAGAGGCTGCCTGTCTGTAGTCCCACCAGCAATGTCTGAGTGCCCTTCTCTCCACGTCCACGCCAGCATCTGACATCTGGGGACTTTATGCTGAGAGCCATTCTCTGTGGTCAGTGGCCTCTGGTGTGGTGTGGACGTGCGTTTCTCTGATGAGCACAGATGAGCCTTTTCTTATGTGTTTCTTGGCTATTAATCTGCCTTTGCAAGAAAAGTTCCTTTTCATGTCTCCTGCCCACTTTTTAATGAGGTTGTTTGATTTTTTTCTTGTTGATTTGCTTGATTGTCAATATTTATAATGTAATTGGCTTAATTGTACATTGTTATCATTTTAAATAGCCGATTCTTAACCCTACAAGGATGGCGATAGTGATGAGATTGTGTGATGGAAACCTCTGGAAACTTCTGTTCTGGACGAAGAGATGTGTAGTCAGTGGGTGAGGCCGTATTTCCAGGACCTATCAGCCTTCTCCAACTTTAGGGCTTTACTAGCCAAGGGAACTGCAATCAGCTGACTGATTTCTACAGCAGGTGGTTCTCAAACTTCAGCCACGTCAGAATGACTGGGGAGCAGGCGGGGCACAGCCTCAGTGTCCCAGTCAGGACTTTTCAGGTGGGGCTGAGAATGAGCCTCTCTGACAAGCTGTAGGTGAGGCTGGTGCTGTCAAGAGGACCCCACGCAGGGATTGTGGCTGTGGCATAAACGCTGAACAATTGATTCAGAGACACATTTTAAACAGTTCAAAAGAGGTCCATTTACTATTGATTTACATGAATAAAGTCAAGATTTTGCCAGTAAATTATAATTTCATATATGTATGGTTTATATTTAGAGCTAAGCATTTTAATTTTAAAAGTTTATAAACAAAGAGTATCACTTTTTATTAGTCCACATAAGATACAATTATTTTGCAAAAAACATACTACTTACCTGATTGTTAGTGAGAATGAAATATTATATTTGTGCTTGGAAAATATGTTTTAAATCCATCCTACAAGATAAAACTGTTTAAGTGGAAATAGATCTAGCTCGATTTTGAATTTTCCAGCTGTAGCTCTTATTAAAATTTTACAAATTGTGATATAAATTAAGTGATTACTGATTTGGATATTAATAAAAACTGTTGCCATCCCCTAAGAAACACATTTAAATGCTGTTAAGGTGTGTGTCACAGCTGTGAGCAAAGCATTTCCCTCCACCTTGCACCAGTTTGTCTTTCTTGGTCACTGAATACAAAACTCATTTGAATTCCCCATGGCACCTTCTGAGCCTACAAACTTTCCAGAAGTGCTTTGAAGAATCATACCTAATGCACTCTTGACATTTCCAGGGAAACTGGAAACTGTTCATTGTCTCCACAAAACAGTTTAAATATCTCGTCTTAGGTTTTTAATTATTACTGAGGAATAGCCTGGTGAGTGAGGTGCTCCTCACTGCTAATTAGAGAACCTTGCTCATCACCGCTCTGAGCATGGTGAGGATGGACTTAGGACATGGCACACAGACCCAAAAAGTAGAAAAGAAAATCATGTATGCCTGGTTCCATCAGGAGCTGTGGAATTTAAACACACACAGGGGTTTGCAATGGCTTATTTAAATTTTTTTTAAGAAGTGGCTGGTACTGGAAGTCCTATCTAGAGACATGTGGCCCCTACTAAGGGTTCTGTGTGACCACTGAGGTTTGGCAGTGGCCAGGTACTGTAGCGTCTCCAAGTTCATTCAGTCACCCTCTCAGGGCCAAGCCCTGGCCCGGACCACTAGGAAATGGTGGACAGTCCTTGGGAGCAGCTCAGATGGCCTCAGGTCTGCCACTGTCAGAATGGTGTAACTCGCGGGTTTCTCTTAAGTTCAGGGATGTCTGAAACAGAGCTTGTCACAAGACAGTGTCCCTTAGCATTCTGCTCAGAGGCTGGAGGGTACTCATAGGAGGTGTCCAGCCGATGGGAAGACCTGGCCTCCCTCACTCGGCTACCAGGAGATTGTTCCTGAGGACCCCAGGGGACGTGGGGACACTGGGTGTCTGGCTTGGTCATTCCTGAGAGTGAAGGAGATGGCACTTCCTGTCTGTGTGCTCTGGGGCATCACAGAACCTGTCACTTCCAAGTGGGGAGACCAAGGCAGAGGACAGCGGAGCCTGCTCATGGGCAGTTTGTCAGGAAGCCTGAGCGTCACTTCCTTCTGGCCTCAGAAATGGGACCATTTTGAGGACCTGCCCCTGTAGAAACACTAGGTTCTGACCACAGTGAGAACATTGTCTTGCTTCTCTGGGCCTCGTGTGCACAACTCCAGGGATAGGAATTTCTGTTTTCAGGTCACTGTGCCACCAACAGCTTTCAGTGCACTTTTAAAAAGTACATCCACACAAACAACGGGTCACAGATTTTACAGGAGTGTGCTGGTGTCACCACTGACAGGAAAGATGCCGTGCACGTGTTGAAGGAAGGGCAGATTCACGCACCAGCCTGCAGGCAGGACGAGCTCCCAGGGCTTGTCACCTGCGCAGAGGGCTGAGCGTCGAGAGTTCCTATACAGGAATCTTGAAACACAGGTGCGCTACCTGGACAGAGGACAGTTCACACTCAGTTGTTGTGCTAAGATGACCTTTCCTGAATTCTGTGCAACAGAAGGGTGGCTCAACTGTGTCCACAGGGGGCTGTCTCTCCACCCACCACCAGGACATCATTATAATGCCACACACTTCTCACCTGGCCGAGCTACTCCTGAGAATACCGTTATTATGAGTCTCCCTGCTTGACTTCGCAAGGATTATTTTTTAAGAAGCTTAGAGTTCATTACAGACATTATCCTGCAAATTCTCCAAGCATCCAAAGAAGTATATTAATATATTTATTCCTCTTCCCATCTCCCAGTCACAGAAAAGAGCTTTGACTGAGAAGGAGTTTCACCTGTTGCCATACTGGTGCTTGGTTCAATTCCCAGTTAGTTCAACACAGATGACCACTATGGGTTGGTGATTCAAGTCAAGAACATGGTATTTCCAGGTGTTATTTTTTGGCCTGAATTTTCCAGAATTGTTTATACTCATCATTGTATTTTTTTATGTACAGATAGTGTATCAGTAATTCCTGATTTAATGCCACTGCTTTACCACTTGTAACCAGGCTAAATATCAGGTTTCTGTATATCAAACCAA
>NW_003852621.1:1469430-1472084 GCF_000181295.1 Otolemur garnettii
GTGGCTCAACTGTGTCCACAGGGGGCTGTCTCTCCACCCACCACCAGGACATCATTATAATGCCACACACTTCTCACCTGGCCGAGCTACTCCTGAGAATACCGTTATAATGAGTCTCCCTGCTTGACTTCGCAAGGATTATTTTTTAAGAAGCTTAGAGTTCATTACAGACATTATCCTGCAAATTATCCAAGCATCCAAAGAAGTATATTAATATATTTATTCCTCTTCCCATCTCCCAGTCACAGAAAAAAGCTTTGACTGAGAAGGAGTTTCACCTGTTGCCATACTGGTGCTTGGTTCAATTCCCAGTTAGTTCAACACAGATGACCACTATGGGTTGGTGATTCAAGTCAAGAACATGGTATTTCCAGGTGTTATTTTTTGGCCTGAATTTTCCAGAATTGTTTATACTCATCATTGTATTTTTTTATGTACAGATAGTGTATCAGTAATTCCTGATTTAATGCCACTGCTTTACCACTTGTAACCAGGCTAAATATCAGGTTTCTGTATATCAAACCAACGTGATGACATTTGCCTAAAAACACACCCCTGGTTGTCTTCACTTTGACCCCTGCCTGGCTCCTGGCCCTTCTTGTCTGTTCACACCATCATCTGTTCCACAATTTCACTGCTGCCACCGGACATCTTCTCCACAAAGCAGCCTGTTGATCCTACCGTACCCTCTGCTCTGAGTCAGCCACCAAGAGCAGAAACTCTGCTTAGTCATGGCCCTCAGCAGAACAGACAAGGACACACCTCCAGCTCCACTGTCACACTCTGCATCTTGTGACTGCGGTTGTAGACAGCTCTTTATTCAGGGTATGTGGGACAGATGGGACTCCCATGTTCCTTACATGAACTGACTCATAACTCCGCAACCACCCACTGAGGCAGATACTAGGATTCTCTTACTTTCTTGGGGAAACAGATACAAAGGGGCTCAGTACCTCCCTAACAGGGATCCCAAAGCTAAAGAACAGGGGGTAACACAAAAATAAGCCCAGGCTCACCTTGGGGAATCTGCCATCTCCAGCAGAGGGAACACTCAGGGTCTGCTGTCTCCGGTTGCCCTGGCTGACCATGGTATGGTTTGAACAATGGGAAGAAGTTCCAGAAGGCTCCACATGTGGCTGGGACAGTTACAGCTGGGCCACACCCTCAGAGACTGCAAGTCACCACAGATTGTGCCTGGCTGTGTGTAACAAGAACCAAGCTACAGGGCTTAGCCAAGGGAAGGTTTGTTCCTGTCCAGAGTTCATCAGTCTAGGTTGGATGAAGTATCTATGATATGCTCTGAGAGACTGGGGTACCATCTCTCTCTCCCTGCCCTTACAGGATGACAAGATGACACCCCGAATAAGTCCATCTTTGTCAAGAAAATGACAAGTCAGCAGGGTTTCCATTAGGCAGAATATCTCACTGGCTAGAAGCTTTTCCCATCAACCATTCTTATCTGGAAAGGAACCTGAAAATGTCATTATTTAGCTAAATAAAGGGATATACCTTGGATAAAACTCCTGAACTAAGGAAGAAGGGAAAATGATTATGAGGGAGGCAAAGAGTAGTATCTGCTGAGTGGTGGAGTAAAGAAATATCTGCTTGATTTCAAATGGTTCAGAAATGAAAATAATGTGAATTTAAAAATGTGTAGTCACATTTTGCCTTCAGATGGAGTGGTGTTTCAAATACCAACTCCATATAGTGGATAAGAACCCTAACTGATTAACTGAAGTTTACTGATGTAATTGAGGAGTTACTAGGTTGACAGCAACGTAGGTGGATGGCAGGAGCAAACAAAACCTTCTAGAAGAGACATCTATAACCCAAGCCCTTCCAGGATTCTCTAAGTTAGACAGTGCAGTAAGTTTACAATTTCAGAATATAAGAAATGCAAAAAGAAAAATTCAACATGAACATAAATTATCAGAAAAACAACAATTAAGGATTTGGGGTGTTTGAATATTTATATGCATAATATAAAACAGCTTGTTAAAAATATTTCAAGAGAAAATCATTTGCTAAAAATGAAGAAAGAATGAGGTTATAGGAAATGTTACATTCTAAAAGTACCCAGAAAGAATTACTCAAACTAAACAAAAACAAATACAAAAACAAACCAAAACAAAAGCCTACCTCTGAGTAAGAAAGGTAAAGAACTAGATACAGAAGAAGGATAAGTAAATAATTAGAAGATCAGTTGGGAGAAATTACTCAGCATTCAGGCAAGAGAGAAAGTAATAGTGTAATAACCAAGTCCCCAGCCCTTGACCCCTCCCTAGGACCAGTGGGGAACAAGCCCCCTACCATAGAAAAAGAAACCTCTCCTAAGCCTTTTAGTTCCTGCCCTCTCAAGGGTTGAGAAACAGCCTGAAATTAAGGAATTATGCATAGAGGGGTTGAGGACGGGAGGGATTGATTCCAAATAAAGCCCCTGGTGAAGAGGTCCCAAGTTGTTCTCGGAAATTTACCCAACACTTGTTTTGTACCCCTGAATTATGAGCTAATGTGCCCTAAGTAAACATGTACCTCCACCCTGAATTGTTAAACCCCTATGATATACCCCATCTTATGATCATGAAGTAATGTACTTGTGATATATCTTGTGATGTATGAATCAATATGTACCCTTACCTTGTGACCCCTGAGCT
>NW_003852621.1:1473350-1474506 GCF_000181295.1 Otolemur garnettii
ATAATCATTTAATTACATATATATATCAAAACATCATTTTGAACACCTTAAATATATATAATATAAAGGTACGAATTAGTTTGAAATAAACTGACAGAAAGTGGATAACATACAATCATCACCGGTGAGCTACAGGGGCCGTGTTACAATCGGACAAAATAGACTTTCCTATGGGAAATACAGAGACTGACACTGATTTCCTGTCAGACCAGAGACAGGAGAAAAATTTCATAATTGTAAATGGCCCAAATTCCAGAAAGACATGATGGTTTTAAATGTGTAGCCACTAACAACTGGATCCCCAAAATACATGACATTTATTTCTCCACAGAATCCATAGAGAAATAAATAGCTTAGCAATTGTATTTGGAGATCTGAAAAATGTATTCACACTATTGAATAGAAAAACTAGGCAGAAATGTAATGATAGATAAGATGAATACAGGTAACAATGAACCAAACTTTATTGAAAACTCCACTCAATACATGTATATTCAATACACAATAACAGCTCAATACATGTATATTCAAATACACATAAAATATTATTTAGGATAGATCATTTTCTCAGCTGTAAAATGAAAATCAAACATTTTTAAATATGGAAATCATGAAAGATATATTCTTCAGTTGTAACAAAATTAAAGGTAAACAGTGGGAAAAAATTGGGGGATCTGCAAATATCTGGAAACCAAACAACAAACTTCTAAACAACCCAAGGAACGAAGAGTAAACCACAAGGTAAGTTGTAAAATATTTTGAATAGTTAAAAATATCTTAAATTGAGTGAAAATTAGCATACAATATGTCAAGATTATAGAATTTAGATAACACAGTTCTTGGAGGAGAATTTATATCTTTCATTAACATTAGAAAATAATCAGCAATTTAAATTTCTATCTAAGCCACTAGAGAAAAGGAGGCAACATAAATCCTAGTAGATCGAATAAAGGGAACAGTAAAGACCAGAGTGGAAAACGTTCAAGTAGGAAAAAAACACAAAAAACTGAAAAACAACCTTAAAGTTGATTCTTTGAGTAGATCAACTGAATTGCTAAAACTTTATCTAGACTGAGAAAGAAAAAAGAAGACTCAAAATTGCTTAACATTGTTATACTCAAGATATACTGATAATGTTTGTGTCTTGGAAATTGAA
>NW_003852621.1:1474884-1475933 GCF_000181295.1 Otolemur garnettii
AAGATTGAGTTATGCAGGATGAAGTTCTGCAGACCTAATGTGCACTTGGCACTATGTCGGCACTACTAAATTGCAGACTTGGATTTGGTAAGAGAGTGGATCTTAAATCATCTCTCATCACAAATAAATGGTACCTATATGAGGTGATAAATATGTTAATTACCTTGATTGTGATAATCATTTCACGACAGGTACATATATCAAAACATCAGGTTGGACACCTCAAATATATACAATTTTTAATTGTCAGCTAGACTTTAACAATGCTGGGGGAAAAGAAAAATAAGACAACCCAATTAAAACATGTAAAATACACATTTCACCAAAGGAGATATGTGAACAGCTAATAAGCTCATATAAAGACGCTAAATGTCATTCATCATTAGAGTAATGCAAATTAAAACTGAAATTTGAAACCACTGCAAACACATTAACTCCAATTTGAAACCACTGCATGTATACCACAGGGATTAGAGCCAAAAAGACAAAGGAAAAAATCTAGATGACCTTGGGTTTGGTGGTAACTTTTCAGATGCCTGTAACACTAAGGCACAATCCATGGAAGGGAATTAATTCATAAGCTAGACTTCACTGAAACGAATAATTTCCACTCTGCAAAGACACTGTCAAGAGAACGAAAAGAAAAGCCATTCCTTAAAAGAAAATATTTGCAAAAGACATATCAGAGAAAGAATTGATATCATAAATACATAAAATCTCTTAAAACTCAACAATAAAAATACAACCTGATTAAAAATAGACCATGGACCCTAAATGAAACCTCACCAAAGAAAATGTGCAGGTGTAAAATAAACATATAAAAACATGGTCCACAACACACATCATCAGGGAAATACAAATTAAAATAAAACCAAGGTCCCCCTACAAACCAGTTACAATGGCCCAAATCCTGACACTGACAGTGGCAAATGCTGGTGGGGCTGTGAAGCAGGAGGAGTGCCCCCTCACTGATGGTGGGGTGCAGAATGCTGGTGGGGCTGTGAAGCAGGAGGAGTGCTCCCTCACTAATGGTGGGGTACAGAATGCTG
>NW_003852621.1:1476359-1476755 GCF_000181295.1 Otolemur garnettii
CAGAATGCTGATGGGCTGTGAAGCAGGAGGAGTGCCCCCCTCACTGATGGTGGGGTGCAGAATGGTGCCCACTCTTCGGGTGCAATGGCAACTTCTTACAGAGTCAGGCCTTCTCTTACATGATTCAGTCATCTTCCTCCTTTGTGTCCACTGAGAGGCGTTGAATGCACGACTACACAAAGCTCTACACAGAGAAGTATATACCAGCTTTATTCATAATTACCCAAACTTGGAAGCAACTGAGATTTCCTTCAGTAGGTGAATGAATAAATAAATTGCAGCAATGCAGACAGTAACATACACAATATTCATGCTCAACAGAAATGATCTATCTGCCCATGACAGGACGTGGAGGGACCTCAGATGCATATTACTGAGTGAACACAGGGGTCCGAG
>NW_003852621.1:1477095-1478082 GCF_000181295.1 Otolemur garnettii
TGGTGGAAATAAAGACATGAGACGAACTTTGGAAAACAGAGTGACAGTTTCCTAAAATATTAAACACGTACTTACCAGATGACCAAGCAATTCTACTCCTAAAAATCTTGCCCAGAGAACTGAAAACGTAAGTCTGTACTGAGCCTTGTACAGCAATGCTCATAACAGCATTATTTATAGAGGCAAAAGACTGGAAAAAATGGTCCATCAACTAATGAATAAATAAAATGTTGTCCATCCAGAAAACGGAATGCCATTTAGCAATAAAAAGGAACAAATTATTGATGCACGTTAAACAATGAACTTTGAAACATTGTTTGGAGGAAACCAGATGTAGAAGTGCCCACAATATGAAACCAGATGTAGAAGTGCCCACGATATGTAAACCCACACGTGCCCGCCTGCCTGCACCCCCAGCTGTCTGTACTTTAGAAATGCTTGTATAGATGCCATATCATCATTACAGCCCTGAAATTTTACTTAAAGAGGAAGATGAGATGTCAAGGCATCTGACCTCAAAGACCTCTGGTATGCACCACTGAGACAAACTTTCTAGACAAGGCCAGTGTGAGTAAAGACAGGCCAGTCAGTCACCCCCTGAGGCCAGGGTCAGACAGGGAGGGTCTGCAAATGGTTTCAAGAGAACTTACTGAAGGGGTACTGAGAATGTTCTAAGATTGAATTGTGATGATTGGACAACTCAGTGAATTTACTAAAAATCATTCAGGTGAACATTAAAAATTGGTGACTTTTATAAATTATACCCAGTAAACATCTTTAAATAACAAAGGCTGATGATGAAAATTGCAAATGTCAAACTTTCTGAGAAGTAGCATCTAAGGGATATACTGTGATAAACAGATACTTTTATTTGTTTGTGTTTTCCTAAATATAAGAAAAGCTGAGATAGTACATCGTAACATTTAACCTGAGAAATTTTAAACAATAATGTCCAAATCAAGTGAAATGGAGAACATAAGATAAAAC
>NW_003852621.1:1478774-1480132 GCF_000181295.1 Otolemur garnettii
ACTTTATGAAATGTATTAAAACCATTTGCCATATTAGCAAATTAAATGATAAAAAAGAAGATATAAATAACAAATCAATAAAGACAAAGAACAGGAAAAGCATGTGATATAAATCATAATTTGTTTTTTAAAAGTTTTGCGCTGAGAGTGGCAGCAACCTTCTTAACCCAGAAAGAACGAGTCCTAGAAAGTCCCCAGAAGATGTCAAAGACAGGAGGGGACCATTCAAAGCTCCCTTCAAATTAGGAACAAGCGAGGGAGGTTCACTAGCACGGCGCCCATTTCAGTGTCTTACTGAGAGTCCTGCTCATTGTGACCGCATGAGAAAGAGACCGTCTTGCAGTGTAGAGGGAGAGGTCACTCTGTCGTCCTGGATGATAGAATTTTCCCCATAGAAATGCAAGGAAATCTACAAACTATTATATCAGTAAAAGAAATGAATACATTTGCAACATATAAATTCAATATCAAAACAACCTAGAACATTCTGGCCCTGGCCTTCTGCTTGCTCAGACCTTTCTTGTCCACCTTTTGGTCTCTGCAGGCAGAATCGCCGGGACCTCTGGGGTACGCTTGTTTGCTTAGGCACATTAATTTAGCTATAACCAAATAAGGCCCCATTCAAGAAACTTCAATTACGTATACTTAAAAATGTACGTTATTTTTTAAAAAGTATCTAACCCCTCTGTACTTAATGATTTCAAAAAATAAAAACGGTTAATTTTGAAGTTAGCTAACTTCTTAACGACTTTGCCATGTGTGTCTGCTTTTTGATGACAAGGCATCATCTCGATCCCCAGATGGGCATCAGGAGTTTGTAACCTTAGAGTGTCTTGATTGGGTTAGGTAGGAGAATGCAGGTTTACAGCAATAAGTGGTCGAAAAGGCAGGAGTCCCTTTTCAGGCATGTTGCCCAAGACATGAGTATTCTGCTGTATTTCTCCATCCTTCGATTGGCTCTTTTTAGCATAAATGATGACTGTAAAGTGGTACACCATCCAGGTGAAGGGAACACTTATCACTCTGACTCAATCTGCACAAAAACCAAGTATGTAAACAAAACGTGTGCACCCCCTAATACTCTGAAATCTTACCAAAAATCAAAAATAAATAAAAAAAGGAAAATCAAATAAAGTTCACTTAACTTTAGTTAATAATAATGCATTATTATTGGCATATTAGCTGTCTTATCAACAGAGGTGTGAACTGTTGGGAACACTGGTGTGTGATATGTGGGACCTTTCTGTACCACCTTCAACATTTTTCTACGAACTTTAAGTTTTCTCAAACTAAAGGGATCACTTCTATGGTTTATCTTACAAGGGTACAAGTGAATCTTTCTAAGGGTAGAATATAAA
>NW_003852621.1:1481233-1483301 GCF_000181295.1 Otolemur garnettii
GAATTTCTATTCACCAAATGGTCCTGGGAGAACTGGATACCCACATGTAGAAGACTGAAACTTAATCCACACTTTTCACCACTTACAAAAATTGATTCAAGATGGATACGAGGATCAAACCTAAAACACAAAATGGTAAAACTCCCAGAAGAAAGGGTGGAAAACCCTTGATGATGTTGGATTAGGGAAATATTTTATTACAAAGACTTCAGCAGCCATTGCAACAACAGAAATTAGCAAATAGGACTTAACTAAAAAGCTTCTGCACAGCTAAGGACACAACAAGTAAAGCAAAAAGATGACCTTCAGAATGGGAAAGGATATTTGCAGGGTGTGAATCTGACAAAGGGTTGATAACTAGAATCTACAGAGAACTCCAATTAGTTAATAATACTTATAACTTATTGCAAAGAGCTACTTAAAAGAGTAGCTTCAGCACAGAGAGTTTGCTCATGCAAGACATGAAAAGACACAAAAGAGTTAATACTTTGCCTGTCCATCAACCCTTCATGTTTTCCTGTTGTGGAAGGGGCCTTGTCTGTACGTACACTCACTAAATTCACCAAATTCAGTCCAACTTCACGGCATTTATCTTGAAAGTTGTTGAAGATACCTATTCCCTGTGTTGTGTTCACAAAGAGTAAGCAAAGTGAGTAATGCTTTGTAGCAAAGAAAATCTTCTATTAAGATCCAAAGAAAGTCTAAACCTGTGCTGAGTCGGTAGGGTCTGTTGATTCTTCCAAAGCGATTGAATAACAACATATATTTCCCTGTTGAACTATTGAATCAAGTTGTTCTGTTAAACTGAAGGCTAATTCATGCTGCCGATCAGTTATGGTTCTCCTAGAGAGAGGCGGTTTGTACTTGAAACATCACCTGTGACTGACCCTGCAATTCCAACAATAAATTCTTTCACAATTTCTACATCAAGGAATAGCTTCCTTTCCCTGCAGGTATATCAGCTACTTTTTAAGTTGCATCGGTGACATGGTTTCCAGATCATATTGCTGCTTTAAGGAACTGTCTTGGCCTTCACTTTTACTCCTTTAATTTCTGCAATCCAGCTTTTCATGCCTCTTCATCCAAGTTAGAATATCTACAGCCCTCACGAGTGTTAAGATGCTGATAAGTGCTGGATTTCTTTAATGTTGATATTGCAGCATCACTAGCAAGAAAATCATCTTATCTTCCTTCAGCAGAGATGAGACAATATCACAATTCCCAACCATTAAGAAATCGGTTTCCTTCCTGTGGCCTTTTCTGAATGATGGGCTATTAACAGAAAGAATTAGAAAATACTGTGAAGCTGTGAAACTGTTCAGAAATTCCACTCCAGACAGAGGCACAGGGTACCGTTGTCCAAAGTGGATAACAGACTGATGTCCCCAAGCCCTGTCAATTCTCACCAACCAGCCTTGTGTGGCCGTGGCCCCGGCAGGTGGGAAGTGACAGCTAAATCATGAGTGTAGCAGCCGACAATTCAGCCCTTCTGGCTGACTAATGTTCAGATTGTGCTGATCAATCTGGGAGGATTATTTCACTCAAACTTATTTTAGTCTTTGGTATTTAAAATACATTCATTTATAAAATAAATATATAAAAGATGATCAAAAAGTGTATTAAAAAAACATGGAAGGATTTGTTCTGCAAAATTTGTAGTCAGTCAGAAGTCCACACTTAAGGACCCAGAAGTCACATGTGGCCTTAAGGCTGCAGGTCCCCCCTGCTGGCTTAGTCCTTAGGCTGGAGGTGCATTAGGGATGTCACAAATCATTCCAAAGTTCCTTAAAATGCCAGTTCTCCAATTGGGAAGTCGTTATAGGCCTGAAAAGTATGCTGCTCCAAGGCTAAGATCACCCCTGGGAAAAACTGGAGTCACTTCCTGGGCTTCCCACACCTCCACCTCACGGTCACGGCCATGCTGGGATGCGTGGTACCCAGCAGACCCCTGCTGGTCCTGGGGCCAGGCCTGTCCCCTGCTGGTCCTGGGGCCAGGCCTGTCCCCTGCTTTTGCCTCCCTTGTTTCCCACCTTGTATCCACGCTCGGGGGAAACAGAGATGTTTCAAC
>NW_003852621.1:1483321-1492605 GCF_000181295.1 Otolemur garnettii
ACACTTAAGGACCCAGAAGTCACATGTGGCCTTAAGGCTGCAGGTCCCCCCCGCTGGCTTAGTCCTTAGGCTGGAGGTGCATTAGGGATGACACAGATCATTCCAAAGTTCCTTAAAATGCCAGTTCTCCAATTGGGAAGTCGTTATAGGCCTGAAAAGTATGCTGCTCCAAGGCTGAGATCACCCCGGGAAAAACTGGAGTCACTTCCTGGGCTTCCCACACCTCCACCTCACGGTCACGGCCATGCTGGGATGCATGGTACCCAGCAGACCCCTGCTGGTCCTGGGGCCAGGCCTGTCCCCTGCTTTTGCCTCCCTTGTTTCCCACCTTGTATCCACGCTCGGGGGAAACAGAGATGTTTCAACCATGGGCAAAATGCTTACTCAGAGGATTGACCATAAAATCCTTAGTTGACGTGAACCGGAAAGTAATAGTTGATAAATAGGTGTTGAAATACAGTCCACCAGCCAGAACAGTTGAAGGAGCAGGGATATTGGACCCAAACTAACCAATTTAAGAGAAATAGGATGAAATATAAATTCTCAATTTCAGGCTGAAAGAATTCGTTATCCACACACAGCATGAGGCTACTTGAGCTTAACTTAATGACAACCAATGTATAGAAGCCACAAATGTGCCAGTCACGGAACTGAGCCACAGCCCTGGGGACGTGGCCTCAAGGGAGCATGGCCATTACACACAGAGGTCCAGCTGCTCTGCGCTCTGTGCTAGTCATGTCTGAGTGTCTAGACAGGCACGAGGAGGACAGGGGACCGGGAAGATTCTTGGGCAAAGACAGGAAGTGACTTGACCGTCTGGGCTGGAAAGGATTTGCAGGTGGGGTGAGGGCTACTCATGGGTGCAGTGTTGGTGCAAGAGGAATTCCTTAAAAGGCCAGTCATGGAAGTTGCAAAGAAGAAGGCCTTGGCTAGGTGAGGACCCGGCTCCCATATCCCCAGGAGAGTTAGGGTCTGTAGAGGTTCTGCAGCTGACCCAGAGTCCTGGCTCAGAGGAGCTGCAGACACCAGCCTCAGGCATAGCTGTTTCACTTCTGAACTAGAGCCTGCAGCTGGTTGCCTCTCACTTTCTGTCTCTAAATGCCCCACTGTGAACGATGGATGCTCACTTGTGTATAAATCCACTGTTTTCAACAATGTACCACTTTTAAAAGCTACCGAGTTTGGCCAGTTATTTTGGATATGGTTTATCTAGGCCATGAAGAATGTGTTCTACACTTTTGTTTTTTATACATTTGCTACATTGTTATTGACTTTTATTCTATTCTGTTCTTTTAATGGAGAAAAACACAGTTTCCACAATAGAAAACATTTCATTCTGGGGCAGAGTTTCAAGGCAAAGTGTAATAGCCAAGGCAGCAACTGTCCCTAGAAAGTAAAGGCTCCGTGGGCTGAGCAGCTCCGCAGTGGGTGGGAAGACAAGCCTAGACCCAGAGCCGACTGTCCGTGGGTCACTGTTGTGAAGGTCCTGCTTGGGCAGCCCTTCACTGTGGCACCAGGAAGGGTTTCCTCCTGACCACATGTACCCACAGAGGCTGTGCAGACCTGTCAGGACTTTGCAACGCCCACCTTTTGTGGTACTCCCCCTGTCAGTGGTCACAGAAAGGAGATGTGGGGAGAAGGGGTGGTGCTGGAATTCACCCTCGCCTCCCGGGCCAGCAGGGCAACCCGTGGCTAGGCCCAGCGCAGAGTCCTCTAAGCAGCAAGCAGGTGGGACGCCTCCCTGAGCCCAGCCTTGGTCTCTGGACCACTCAGCACTTCTCTCATCTGTAGAACTTGACATCCATTCTAATCTTTACATTTTGATTACACTTCCCTTTTTAAAACTCTCATGGTGCTCTAATGTATGGATTAATTCAATGCCTTATTTTCATCTGTAAGAAAAACAAAAAATGAGAAACTGGCATGGTTTGTGTGCACCCAAAGTGGAATGGGAAACTGGGGAGCACAGCGCATTTTCCATACTTGAGGAGACCTGCGTTCTCCTACAGAGGGGCACCTGCAACCTCTTTCCTATAAGACATAAAATATTAAGCACAAAAGAATCTCTCTGCAACAGCTTTTTAACACGTAAGTGCCCTTGAAGCAGACTTCCATTTCTAGAGTCGTGACTGTGACGCTGGCAGTGAACGCGGAGCTCTTTGTAGGATCGTGTCACGTGCCGCCTCCTCGTGTGTCTGGGCCAGGATGTGCAGTGCTGGACACTTACTTTAGAAACTGTCAGGAACGGGGCATTCAGTGAGTCAGCACAGTCATCTTTCTCAAGATAAATCGCATGAGTCTCTCTGCTCCTCCTCTCAGCCAGGGTGTGACTCGGCGACGTGCTCCCAGCGGGAAGTGGCCTCTGCTAAGCTGCAGTGAGGCCTGTTTGCTTCATTGTAACTGAGCCCTGGAGACAGAACCTAGAGGCTGGGTGGTGATCCTGGAACTGCAGCATGACCCTGAAGGGGCCCACCCCTGGACCCCCACCAAAGGGAGCTGATGAGGTCACGGCTGCGTCATTAACTGAGGTGATAACTAGTATTTCTTCCCTCCAGCACTTTTCCTTCCCCATCAATGTTCAAGGTCACCAGACTACCTGGCCCTTGTCTCGGGTAGGGCTGACTATACTGATTTTAAAGCAGAAACAATCTGACAACATCCTTCCCTCAGGTCTCCTCTTCAAGAAATTTGAGTTTTCAAAAGAGATTGTGCTGGGGAAAGGCAGGAAGGCTCACCTCTGAGGTCGAAAGCTTCACGCCAGGAGGGTAGCCAGCTCCTCCAGGGGCTGCAGGCTGGAGGGCTGGTAGGAACGCCTTGGGGGTGGACTTCAGTTGGGCAGTCACCTGGGCAGCTGCCCTTCACCCTGGCCGCTGGTGCCCAGCAGGCAGCTGCAGAGCTCCTGGCCAGAGACGGCCGTGCAAGCTTGTGAGTGTGGCCAGCGCTGCAGACCGCGGCCGGCTGGGGATGGAAGCTGATGCAAGGGGTAAATAAACAGAGCAAGGCAGGCGAGAGCTTCCCCCGAGGGAGGCATCAGGGTTTTACCATCCCTTACTGGGGTTAAGGGAGCTAATAAATCACAATTTATCAAAAGATATTGATTGTCCACTAAGATCTCCTGAGGTCTGACCACTGCCACATTGATTCCCACCTATTCTCACAGCCAAAATACCCGTCCACATTGACAAAACCAAAGAGACGTGGGTTCAAACACAGACTCACACCTACCAGCTCATGGGGCTTCTGGGGCTGTGATATTTCACCACCTGGGCTCGGTGTTCTTAGTCGCAGAGGGGATGGTAATTCCAAGGTCAATGTTATGATCATAAGACAACTTTATGTGCTTGCTCGGGGTCCACATGCGACACCCCAGATGGTGCATTTCTTTCCCTCCTCCCTCTGACTCCGTGCTGCGTTGTCTGGTGTCTGCGGACGTCACCGCCTCGGTGCCTTTGGTACGAGCTGCCCAAGGGCTTCCTGAGGTTTATGACGTCTTCTCATAGACTTCCGTTTTTCCTTCTCACTAAGTTGGGAACACAAAATCTCACCCTTGTGTTTCAGGCCTCCGCAGAGCAGCTCCCGCCCCCAGCAAGACTGAGCTCCCCAGGGCACCTGCCACTCCTGTGTGGCTCCTTGTGTTCAGCTCCCCTAAGCTGCAAGGTCCAGCTCAGTCTGGACTGAGTCTGTCACCAGCTCAGTCTGCCCGAACTCTGCATGGAGAATGAACTTCTTGCTCTTCTGAAGCTGCCACTGTTTATGTGTGACTACGAGCAGCGTTCCAGCTCCACACAGGGCTGTCTGAGGCTCTGACAGAGTGCAGGAGTGAGGGCGACATCTCCCGCCCCCTCACGGCGTGGATCCCACGCGGCCCACCCATCACAGGCTCTCAGTGCCACTCACATCCGGCTGGCTTCTATTCTGCAGCGATGACAACTAAGTGATCAATCTCACAGCCCAATTTATCAGTTATTGATACAGGTCACTGATCAGTCAGTGGGGCTTGCAATGACTTGGGATCAGAGAAATGACTTATGTTCACACATTGTCAGCTGCGTTCCTGTACAGACGGGTCCCCTTTAGGACAGGGGCTGAGAGGATGGACTTGTTCTTCCTGAAGGGGAACACAGAGGGAGCCGGCCAAAAGGTCAGCACTGGCCCAAGAGCTGCCCTGAAGTATCTTCCTCTCGTGATTCCCCATCCTCCCTCCATAATTGCACATTGAAAGCAAATGCATTATTTAAACAATAATACACTCTGGATTAGTCCCTTGCTTTGGGTAAGTGGTTGGCTAATGCAATTACAGTGTCCTGGGGAAGGACTTGCAGAAGAGGAACTGGGCTGCTCCTCAGATGGCGAGTGCTCCCTACTCCTCAATTGGCGAGTGCTCCCTGCTCCTCAGATGGTGGATGCTCCCTGCTCCTCAGATGGCGAGTGCTCCCTGCTCCTCAGATGGAGAGTGCTCCCTCTTCGCTGCAGTTCTCATAGAGAGGGCAGAGACTGAGCACACCAGGACCTGGGATAACCAGCAATCTCCTTTTATGTCAACACAGGGCACAGAACACCTAGCATGTCTAAGACTCCTTCCAGGGACCTGGAGACAGTGCTGTGATCACCAGAAAGCCCTAATATTAAAAATCAATTGGACTTAGCTTCCAGGTAGGTGCAAAATATTAGAAATATGTTAGTGGCATGAACCCCACTCCAGCAGGTAAATGGGATAAAAAAATGTGCTCAGGAGGCTGTCTAAACATGTCGACTGCTGTGCACAGTTAAAGCAGGACTCAGTGGCAGAGACCCAGAGCAGGGTATTTTTAAATAAGAAAATAAATGCACTCAGGCCAGGAAAGCAGCATGAGTAAGTTTGGGTTCTAGTGAGTCTCTTGCCAAGTGACCTCTGCTGTTTTGACCACATCTCTCTGTGCCCCAGCCCACCACTCTGTCAAGCCTGGTGTCCACTCCTGAGCATGACCTGGCTGTCCCCCCTCCTCTCCTGGCCCCCTGCCCACACCCATCCCAGCACACACTGCTCCCTCTGGGACACACCTGTTCATCTTTTTTTCCTCCTATTGGACCCATCAGTGGCCTTTGGTGGCCACCAGGCTGTGCCACAGGCATGAAGTTTCACCAAAGCCCTCCTAGGCTGACCCCACTCCATGGACCCAACATTCATCCAAGGCCATGTCGCACGCATCCGCTGGTGGCGGGAACCCGTGAGTTGAGTGGGTGCCATGGAGTCTATTGATAAACAGTGGACACAAATCAAGTAGGTGAGAGAGGCCACCTCCTCACATCCGTCTGTGCACACTTTCCTGAGTCTCCACTTGTGTGGTGCTCTGTGTGGCCCCTCCCTCCTCTCTGAGGGGCAACACTCTCTGTGCCGCCCTCTGCCCATGTAAGAGGAGGGGTCTGTGCTCAGCCACACTAATCACTCCCTCCTGGGCTCTCTGCGGCCCTGCATGTCCCTGGGAGGATTTCCACCCCCACCCAGGGGATGGGCCTGACCTTCAGCAAGTGACCACAATGATCATGTAGTGGACCAGTGTCATCTCCTTTGTGAGGAAGGCCATGGGTCTCCAGGCCGCCTGCATACTGAGTCCTCTGCCAGGGGTTTTGGGTGTATCACCTGACCCCATGGAAGGTGCCTCACTGATTTGCCATGTTCTTTGAGGCCCCGTATCTGAGGGTATGCAGCTGAGAAGGGAAGTGGGACCTGGGTCCCAGCCTCAGGGTCTCTGTCCCCTGAGGAGCCTTAGCCTCTGGGTGCTAAGCTGACGGCCACTGAGGGTGGGCATCACCAGCACAGCTACACGTCTGTCTTTGCTGGCTCTGGAAGCTCTGGTGTAGCCCCATGTCCTGGACTATTAGGGTTGTTCTTTTTCACTATGAAGGCTTCTGGCCCATGTGGTAACTTACAAGGCCCTAGAGGTCCTCTGGGTGTGCCCACACAGCATTGGCTCCCTGGGGCGCCCAGGGTCCAAGGGCAGAGCTGGGTTGGATACCCAGGCCTATGCCAGACCCAACTGTCCCAGCCCCTTGATTGTCAAATAGAAAAACAGATTTGGTGGAACCAAAATTCAGCATATTTCCACTAAGTCTGTGAGGTCCTAGCAGCAGTGTTCTGTCCTAGAGGCACTGGGCAGGTGCACCCCAGGGTGGCTGGCAAGCTGGCTGGGCGCAGCTGCTCTCTGAGTAAGGGAAGATCCTGGACTTGCTTCTGACCAGAAGTTGGTGAAACCAAGGGGGCACCTGCCTCACAGTGTAAGGCCCCTTCTTGGCAGACTAGAGCAGAGACCCCCCGTGGCTTTGGAAGAAGCAAACTGGCCTGCCATGGTAAGGCAACACAGCAGGGTCTGAGGGAGCTTTCTGGAGCTGAGAGTGGTCTCTGCTTACGGCGGGGAAGAAAACACAGCATGTGGTCTTATAGCTGCAAAGATGAATCCACAAGCAGCGTGGTGGACTCGGAGGCAGACCCTCCTCCAGCCGGCCCTCTGCTGAGACCAGCACCCCGGCTGACATTGGCTGTGACCTGGTGAGATCCAGCTCATACTTGTGACCTATGGAAATCACTAACTGAGACACAGGAACATTTAAGCCACTAAGTTTGTGATAGCTTGTTAGGCAGCAAAGGAAAGTAATGGGGTGTCATCAGGGAACGGACCATACGGTATGGTCCAGCCAGGACAGCTTCAAGTCCTGGCTCCACCACTCACCGGTGGTACAATGGGGCCACTTAACTACAGACTTTCAGCCTCAGGCCTCGGCTGTCAGGTATAGTTAAGAACAGCGCCAGCCGGTGATGTGCCGTGAGTGAGACAGGCATTACAAAAGGCGTGCACGTAGTGAGTGCCTTCCGGTGGGGGTTATACCATAATAAATGCTTTAAATTGTTGATCTGGAAAAATGCACATGTCTGAACTCCCACAGATTACTGGAGTTGACCTTGTTCTTCTAGTTGAGAGTTAGTGCTAAGTCCTGTGCAAACATCATTAAAATCTACTTCTCTGCCTTCTAGTTTACAATTTAAAAGAGATAACATTGAAGCAAATATACACATGAAAACATAAAGCAAATGTGTAAAATTTGTGCAAACATAAAACATAATTAAGGTTGATGTTTTCAATGCGTGCCGAGTAGCACTGTGGGTTTTGATGCTTTAATGTTTGCTCAGGGACAGCTTGGTGGCTCTGACTGTTCAAAGCTCATGGCTCCAGAGGTGACATAGCTGCGCGGCGTGATGGCAATGGGGGCGTCCTGCTCTCCAGCCCAGAGGCACTGCAGGCAGCTCTTCCACACCAGGGTGACGCTGAGCACATGGTGACGGCGTGAGCACACAGGGTGCTGTTCATGAAAGTGGAGGGAACAGACGGGGGGCAGATCGTGGCGGGGCCTAGAGGTGGGTTTCTGCCCGGAGGACCTGGAGTCAGCAGTGTGACCTGTGTGCTTTCAGAAATTGTTCTGTGATGTCTTTCAGGGAAATAGACCCCAGGGGATGCGAGCTGTTTGGGGAAACTGAGGCTGGCACTTTCTCTCCTTCCTCCTTTCCCTCTCCCTCCCATTTCCTCCTTTCTTCATTGTTCTTTCTTTCTTTGATTTCTCCAGCCTTCCTAACAACTAAGTACCACAGAGGCTGGTGGACACATCAGTGTGTCTCAGGATATGTGCCTGTCCAGGCAGCCTGTGGACCACTTGGTCTCGTGTCCTCCAGGGCCCGACCCATCACCCCACACCCACTGGAGAAGGGGCCCTCCATGAGGACTGGACTCTAGGACATTGTTCTGAACTTTGCTGTCACAGTAGAACGAACCCTGGGCTCTCAGGGACCCCAGTTCCAGGAGGAGCTGGGCTGGAGCAGCGTTTCGTGAGCCTCTTCTAGAACATGGCCCTGGGTCACTGACTGCCAGCCCTCAGTGACCGCCAGCAGCACACAGTCCCTCCAGGGCTCCCTCTAACTCCCCACCTTCCTTCTTCCCTTCTTTCTCTGTCCTGCCCCTGGATCTCTGTGCATGTCCAAACCTCTCTTGCTCACTTCGTCCTCACCTGGCTGCCTGAGCTCCTAGGATGGGCTGGCTCATCTTTGCAGGCCACTCACGGTCACTGGCTCCTCTTGGGCTTTCCTCCTGAGCTCTGAGACATTTGGACAGAGCTCGGGCTTCTCTCCTGAGCTCAGTCATTTTGGGCAGATCCCAGCTGACCCTGTCCTGCTGGGATCCAATGGACACCCCCACCATTGAGTCTTAAATCCTCTCCCCTCCTACCCCAGGACAGGCCATGCATTGACACACTCAGGAAGCTTCTCAGGGCCCAGGGTCCACCTCCTCCCCCACCTAGTGTCTGTGCTGGCACATGCATAAGTCTCCACCTGGTGATTATGGGGCATTCATAGGAGAAGGAAGAGTGGTTGTGCCAGATGCCCCATCCAGCATGGAGTTCCTGCAGTCAAGGCCAGGCTTCTCCTTAGGATAGAGTTTGAACTTCCTAATGTGGCCTGAGCACCTGCAGGATTGGGCCCTGGTGGCCTCTTGCCTATCTCCAGCCCCTCACCTACTTTAGACGACCCTGACCCTGACTGTGCCTTGGACCCTTTGCTTGTGGCCCTCACTAATCCCTTACTCATGTATTACTGACACGTCTGTGTCACCTAAGACACCACATCTCCAGGAGAACTTCTCCAAACTCTCCCTGCCTCTTGCCCTTCCTGGCTGGAGCTACTTGCCTTTCCAACTTCACTATCCCAGCTATGGTAAGGGACAGAATGGTCACCCAGAACCTTATGTCCACTGCCTGGCCCTGAGACTGACCATGACCTGGCTGAGGGTGGGGCCTCTCTGTCTAGTTCACCTTTGTAATCTTAGAACCCAGCCTCTTGTGGGCATAAATATTAACTGAAAGAAAACATTGTTTTCAATACTTTTCAGTTAATTTCTTTACTTATATTTTTATTTTTAATTGACAAATAATAGTTGCATATACAGAAGAACTCTATAAGGGCCCACCCCAGGGACTGCAACAAACTGGTCAACATAGGGAAGTGGGCAACATAAGGAACAAGACCTGCTGTCCTGAGGTGTGTATGGTCCGGTCTATTAGGTCAGCTCAAGGAGGCAGTCAGTGTAGGCAGGTGGGCAGCTGTGGAAGTTCTACTATCCTTATGGGGTACACAAGTATTTCCATCTATGTACTCATTGTGGAGTGACCATATCAAGGTAATTAATGTATCTATCACCTCATAGACTTTTTTTGTAGTGGGAACATTTAAAATTTGCTTTGTTCGCAATTTTGAAACAGAC
>NW_003852621.1:1492625-1493520 GCF_000181295.1 Otolemur garnettii
GGACTGGACTCTAGGACATTGTTCTGAACTTTGCTGTCACAGTAGAACGAACCCTGGGCTCTCAGGGACCCCAGTTCCAGGAGGAGCTGGGCTGGAGCAGCGTTTCCTGAGCCTCTTCTAGAACATGGCCCTGGGTCACTGACTCTGCCAGCCCTCAGTGACCGCCAGCAGCACACAGTCCCTCCAGGGCTCCCTCTCACTCCCCACCTTCCTTCTTCCCTTCTTTCTCTGTCCTGCCCCTGGATCTCTGTGCATGTCCAAACCTCTCTTGCTTACTTCGTACTCACCTGGCTGCCTGAGCTCCTAGGATGGGCTGGCTCATCTTTGCAGGCCACTCACAGTCACTGGCTCCTCTTGGGCTTCCCTCCTGAGCTCTGAGACATATGGACAGAGCTCGGGCTTCTCTCCTGAGCTCGGGCTTCTCTCCTGAGCTCAGTCATTTTGGACAGATCCCAGCTGACCCTGTCCTGCTGGGATCCAATGGACACCCCCACCATTGAGTCTTAAATCCTCTCCCCTCCTACCCCAGGGCAGGCCATGCATTGACACACTCAGGAAGCTTCTCAGGGCCCAGGGTCCACCTCCTCCCCCACCTAGTGTCTGTGCTAGCACATGCATAGTCTCCACCTGGTGATTATGGGGCATTCATAGGAGAAGGAAGAGTGGTTGTGCCAGATGCCCCATCCAGCATGGAGTTCCTGCAGTCAAGGCCAGGCTTCTCCTTAGGATAGAGTTTGAACTTCCTAATGTGGCCTGAGCACCTGCAGGATTGGGCCCTGGTGGCCTCTTGCCTATCTCCAGCCCCTCACCTACTTTAGACGACCCTGACCCTGACTGTGCCTTGGACCCTTTGCTTGTGGCCCTCACTAATCCCTTACTCATGTATTACTGACAC
>NW_003852621.1:1494776-1495834 GCF_000181295.1 Otolemur garnettii
CTCCTTCCATGCTAATCTGTACCAATATTTGTTATCTCTTCTTTCTGGTCATACCCATTCTAATAGGTGTAGAGTGATGTTGTGATTTTAATTTGCATTTCTTCAATTATTCTACAAAGAGACATTTTTCATAAAACTGTTGGCCGTTTGTTCATATTTCTTCTTGTGAGAATGTCGGTTCAAACTTCCGCGTTTTTTGAATCAGGCTTTTTGCCTCCTTGCTTTCTAGTGGAGTCCTTCACGTGCAGCGGGTCTAACCCTCTCCACATGTGTGGCTTGTGGGCATTGCCTTCCCATCTGGGAGTCGGCGCTTCACTCTGCAGGCTGCTTCCTTCCCTATGGAGAGGCTGTTGGGGTTGACAGAATCTCATTTGTCCATTTTCGCATTTTGTTACCTATGCTTTGAGGGTCATGTCTAAGAAATTACTGCCCGAATCAACATTGGGGAGCCTCCCCTGTGCTTTCTTCAAGCAGCTTTACAGTTTCCATCCTCGTGCTGGGATTCTCATCCATCCGAGTAGGTCTCCAGGCATGGTGTATGGGCACCATGTTATTCTTCTGCACGTGGGTATTCTGTTTCCCAAGACCATTTATTTAAGTCACTTTTTTTTCCTTCATGTATGTTCTTGGTGGTACCTTTATCAAAAACCCATCATCTCTAAATGTGTGGGTTTGTTACCAGGCTCTGTGTCTGTCCATTGTTGATGTCCTTTCGTGCCAATGCCAGTACCAGTTAATGTAGCTTTGTGACTTTTTTTTTTTTTGCAGTTTTTGGCCAGGGCTGGGTTTGAACCTACCACCTCCAGTATATGGGGCTGCTGCCCCACTCCTTGAGCCACAGGTGCCACCCATGACATTTTTCAAAATCAGGTGGTGTGAGGCCTCCAGATTTGTCCTTTTTTGCTCAATATTGCTTTGGCTGTTTGGGGTCCTATGCAGTTCCCTACAAACTTTAGAGTTAACTTTTTCCTACTTCTATGAAAAATAGCAGGGATTTGAATTTCTATAAACATTTCTTTAAATCTTGATATATCTTTGGATAGTATGTACATTTTACC
>NW_003852621.1:1497133-1504316 GCF_000181295.1 Otolemur garnettii
GATCCTTTGTGTTTCTGAGGTGTGAATTATAATGCTTCCTTTTTCATTTCTGATTTTATTTGAGTCAGGTACAGCTAAGGATTTTATTTGAGTTGGCTGGTATAGCTAAGGGTTTGTCAATTTTGTTCTCAAAAAAAAAAAAATCAGCCCTTGGTTTTATTGATTTTTCCTAATGTGTTTCTAGCCTATTACTTTTTTTCTGCTCTGATCCTTATTGTTTCCTCCCTTCTGTTAAAGTTGGGCTTGTTTCTCTTTTTCTAGTTCCTTAAGGTGTAAAATGCCTAATTGAAAACCCCCCTTTTCTTTGATATAAGCATTTATTGCTATCAGCTCCCCCCTGCCAAGTGTGTTTCCTGCATCCTGCAAGTGTTACCCGTCTCCTGAAATGTTCATTGCCCCGTTCATCACGGGGATCGTTGTTTGACACAGTGGTTGCTCAGGGAATGTGCAGTTTGACTCCCAAAGGTCTGTGAATTTTCCAAGATTCTTCCAGTTACTGGTGTTCTATACTCCTGTAGTCAGAAAAGAGACTGGCTGTGATTTCAACCTTCTCATATGGTTAATGTTTTTTATGACCTAAGTACGATCTGTCTGGAGGACGTGCCACATGTGTCCCCCTCTCTCTAGACTCCCAGCATGAGGAAGGTGGTTCCCTCAATGGTGCCCTGTAGTCCTGGAGGCTTTTCCTCATCCCTTACCCCCCTTTTTGCTCCTTTGGGGAATTTCAAGTGAGCTTTGAGCTCACTGTTTCTTCTACTTGACTGAGTCTGTTTAAATTTCTATTGTGTTTTTGAGTCCAGTCCTGTGTTTTTCTTCATCTATTAGGTTTCCATATGTTCAGGAGGTTTTGTTTTTCTTCTGCTATTTGTATTACTTTGTCAAACTTCTCATTGTGATCATGTATTGATTTTCAGATTTAATTTAATTCATTTCTTGTAGTTCCCGTAACTAATTTAAGAGATGTATTCTGAATTCTTTGTTGTCAGTTCATAAACCTCTATTTATTTAGGACTTCTTTGGAACCTTATCACTGTTCTTTGATGGTGTCAGCATTCCGACTCTTCCTGCATCGCTGTCTGTGCGTTTCAGGAAGCAGCCATCTCTCTTGGAGTTTACAGATCTTCTGTGGTAGGGAAGGGGCAGACTTTCACTCTTGGGTCTCACCTGGAACTCAGGCTGAGCCAGCTGGGATCAAGGTTGACCCACAGAGCTTGCCCTTGACCTCCAGTTAGGCAGGGCTGCTGCCTGTGCTCTGAGGTGGGATGGGGTGCTGACTGGCCCTCTCCAGCCTGTGAGATCACTGGATCTGCAGTCAGGAAGAACCACTGGCTGGGCACTGCTGTTACCTCTGACTAAGCAGGACCACAGATTGGTCTCTGTTGAGGGCACCGCCATTTGCACTGTGGGGTTAAGCAGTGCTGGAGGCTGGGCTCTGAGCAGCTGAGCAGTGACCCTGCCCTGCCTCTTAAAACCCTGACTTAGATATTTTATGACCATGTATGAGGTCTGAATCTGACAATCAAGTTTATGAATTCATCCTAGAAAAGATGCAACATACTTCATTGCTGAATCTCAGGACAGCCACCTCCAAAGTGCTCGCCTTAGTAGCTGTATACTAACACCTGCACCTGGTCCATCCTTCAGAGCAATTCTGGAATGTACAAAGTCTAACAATTAAGTTTGTGAACTCATCCTAGAAAAAGTGCTACATCCCTCATTGCTGAATATCACTAAGGTCACCAGATGGCCACGGGGAGGACTTGGAAGGTGACTATAGTGATATTCAGCAAAGAGGGATGTAGCACTTTTTCTGGGATGAGCTCACAAACTTAATCGTCTGACCTCATATAAAGGTAAGGTTAAAAAAGGAAAGGACTTCAAGTTGGAATTTGCCAGTTTTAAAGGAGAACAATAGTCTCAAAACAGAGACTCCTGCACCTACTTTGGGGACGGTTCACCATCTTCTGTGCATTGTGCTGGAAAAACCACATAATAAGGTGATGGCTTATTTTATGCTGTAATCTAGGCTGCCTTTTAGAGATACAGATTTATTCTAAAACTTGTTCACAAAAATTAATCTGATTAAGTATAAAGAGTGCTTCTAAAACAGTATGGGTAAAATGCAGTCATTTAATTATCAAATTTTAATATGGAATGATACGTTTCAGGTCATTGAAAAATAAATTTTAATTTATACATATTATTCACAACAAAATAGCAACCTACAGTTTTGAAATAAGCAATATTTTTACCAAGATCAAGTATCAGTATATATCTAGCACCACCCAATGATTGAATAAAGAAAACTCAACAGTGTTAACAACAGCTGGTATTTTTGCTGGTTCCAGAGTAGGAAGGAACACAGGTGTGTGATATATCCCAAGGGGTCAAATCCTCTCCCCACCTCTACTCAAAAGGTGCTAATCCAGCCCCACTCCACGACGCTGGGGGAGCAATGGCGTGTGGCGTCAGGGCCTGTGTCTGAGTGTTTGCTGCTCAAATTTAGTCCAGGACCCAGCAGCATCTCCTGGGAACTTGCTAGAAGTGCTAGGGACTGAGCTTCATGCTCCGCACCTGCTGAATCTGAACTGGAGTTTTAACAGGTGCCCTGAGCTGATCCATCCACACACTAAGACTTCTCTGTTTGCATAGACTGAATTTGTGTAAAGCAGCCCAGGGCTTACTTTTAATTTTATTGAAATAATAAAAAACACAAAAGTGTTTTTATACTAATAATTCAAAGTTCAAACAATGCTTTCCAGGGAATTATTTCCTTCATCTTCACATTGTTCCCAGACACTGAGAAAATGTAAGCTGGGTCTTGTGCAGATAGAGAAAGGCAGGGCCGACTCACTCTGCTGAGGGAGCAGACCTCTCAGTGAAGCATCTTTGCTCCAAAAATGTGTGCAACAGAGGGGACCGAGTCAAGCTCTGAAAAAGTGCTGTGGACCAGAGGTCCTGCTAGACAGTCCCACAGATGCCGCCAGGTGCAGGGTGGAGAGGCGCATTGATGACCTTCATGCCGGCCCGGCCCAGCACACCTGCCTCCTCTGAGGCCCCTCATCTTTGCTCATTTTCCCTGTGACTTTGGCATTTCTGGGTAAGCTGTGCAGATAAGTCCCCCTGAGCCCACTCAAGGCCCCGTGCAGCTCTCTGCTGCCTTTGCTCAGGGTAGACCGGACACGCTGTGACTCAGACCTCTGGGCAGATGCGGCCACCGAGGGTTCATCGCCTTCTCAATTACTTCTGCTGCTCAAACAAGGTTACTTGAGTAGGTATTTTGTTTCCTCATTCCCACTCCCTCAATCCAGACCTCAGTTTATTCTCAACTGTGCCCTTCTACACCTGTATGGCCACGACTCCAGCTGCCCACTGTGTCCATCCCATCAGTGAGGAGGCCCTGGACACCATCAATACAGAAGGAAAGGGGCAGAGAAGCCGCAGGGGAACCAAGTGAGAGCGAGCCTCACCCCCGCAGGACACGAGGGTTGAAGGGAGGCCGAGTAAGGAGAGTGAGGGCTGTCAGCACGGCTGCTAGTGTGTGAGTCTGTGGGCATTTGCGCCTGAAACAGAAAAGGAACAGAGGTCTCTAGTGGTCCCGTTCACCTGTGAAGGAGAAACAGCTGCGTGGCAATGTGGGGGTCGGCTCTGCCACGCTCCTGAGCTGTGGTTGCTGTAGCACAGAGGGCAGCCCCCCAGGGATGGGGTCACCAGAGTGGCGTGGCGGCCGCCTGCTTGTGCTCACAGCCACACACAGGGGACCCTTCCTCCCTGGCGCTCTGGCCAAGCCTGGCAGCACCATGGTAATCTGCCATGTCCCTCCAGAATGGCCGTTTCACAACCTCCATATTTAACTTTTCCTTTCTTCCCTGACAAGTGGGGCTGCCAGAGGGTGGGGTGTTAATAAGCTGCAGCTCAGAATGACATTAGGGATCCCAGAGGACAGTGGCTTGGGACCACTCAGGTGCTCAGAGCAGATCGTCTCCACCTGCACTGGGCAAGGGCTGTGCCAGGCAGATTTTCTTTCACTGATTTTCCCCCAAAGTGGCATTAAAAGTAGAGGCTTAATGATAATGAATTGAATTGTTCCTACCTAAAGTGGACTGATGGGCAGAATGCTGGGAACCAAGAGGCCCCTGATGCAGGCTAAGAAAACAAAACTAATCGGATTACACAAAGAAAATAAGATCAACACTCACTAAAATCACAGTAACAGGCCGTGATTAATGAGCCAGCATCGTGGCAGGTGTGAGGGCTGTTGGCTCCTCTTTCTCGAGGAATTTCTGGCTTCTCAGAGCTTAAGAAGCATTTACTTTTCCTAAGGATTCTTTTTCCTGCCTTTTCCTTTTTATTAACAAAGTTTTCAAAAATGGTTAACAGTGCCAGGACATTCCAGATGGAAAACTTACCTTTTATTATTATTATTGTTCAGATTCTGTATTTCTGGTAGCTTTTAAAGGACCGCTGACAACATTCTTGTGAAATAGCACCCTCACTGGCCCTCCTGCAAGCCACATTAGCTTGGGTGAGACCCTGACCAGCTCCCAGTATGGGACCCTCAGCTTCCCTACCTGTGTGATGGTCGTGATGATGGAGACTTCCTAGAGTCCTGCCTGGAAAGGGTTAATTAAGGAACATGAGGAGCCTCCTGCCCCCTCCTCTGTCTGTCCTAACCCAGTGGTGATCCTTCTCGGCTGTTAGCAAGGACAGTGATTATAGAACTTCCCAGCCAAGGTGGGGCATGGTGAGAGACCACGGGAGTCTTTTGAGTGTGGCTGGGACATGGTGCAACCAGGGTTGCTGGGAGGACAGGGAAGCAAGATCCCCCCGCACTGAGCCTGTCTGTGCCCTTCCATCCTATCCACTGGGTAGCCCTGAAGATGGCCCCGTGTGGCTCCTCCAACCTCCTTTGTCTGGGTCCTTTGTCTGGGTCTGAGGTTCTGCAGTGCACCTAGGTGATGTCGCCAGGCTCATCCTGAGCTTCTGTGCTCCGTCACCTGCTGGGAGTCTTCTGTCCGTCACTGTTCTCCTGACCCTGTTTGATCAAGGGCTTCACCTGTGCGTCCCTTCCCAGCTCCTGCCCACTACTCAGCTGCCCCACAGCCCTGCCCAACCTCCTTCTCAGACTTGCCTCAGCTCAGAAGCTCACATCTGGTCTGGGTACCATGGAAGCCTTATACCAGACCGTGAAGCCCCTCACCCTCTCGCCCCTGAGCCCCATTTTGAAATTCGCATCCAGCCTCTTGCTGTCACTATTTCAGGGGTGGTGCCTCATGCACTCGGCCGGCCTCCTCTCTGCCTCTGCTCTGTCACACCTTGTGACATTTTGTTGCAAGTATCTGCTTACCTACTGTGACCTCTTGGTGTTAAAACCAGAGACAATTTCTTGCTCATCTTTGCATCCAGGGACCAGCTCAGGGCCCATGTGCACCAAGCTAAGTGCAGACTGAACAGGGATTGAGCAAATCTGGGCTGACCTCGAGTGGCGTCAGGTAGGGGTTGTCTCTAGTGACTCTGCATTTCAGAATCTGTGCTAAATTTTAAACGTTGTATTTGCTGAGTGAATGAGTAGCTCATGGGTGAATGTATAAACAAAAGAGGAGTGGGATCCCTCCTGCAGGGACCAGGAGGAGCGATTCTGGGCATAGGAGCTCTGTCTCTCCCTGCCCCACCTGCTCACTGGGGGTGTTGAAACTGGCTCTTTTCAGCTACTGTCCCCTGATTGGGACCCCAAAGCAAAGAGGAAGCTGCTTCTGGGATAGAACCTTCCATCTGTCACTCAGATAGGTCCCTTCTCAGACCTTTTTGCCTGCAGAGACATCTGCAAAGTCTTCCCACCTCACCTTCCTGGGCCTGAGCAGGGGACTTCACACCTTCTCCTTGCTTCATGGGGAAGAAGGGCTGTGTTCAGATGCTTTACTCAACCCCAATATGCAGGACCCTCAGCCAACAACTGGCTGTCCAGTGACTCTGCACTGAGGACATGGGGTCAGGTGTCTCATGAACACTGAGGACATGGGTCAGGTGTCGCATGAAGCTCTTTTCTGCTGCCCAGGAGGGCCAGTGATGCAGGTGGTTTGGGAAACAACTGGATGGTGCAGAAACCCCTGCTGTAATTATTTATTTTTGTGTTTTTCCATTCCAAAGCACATTATATGTTTGGTTTTCTCTCATAAGTCATGTCCACTATAGGTCTGCTTGACCTGGAAGGTTTTGATGGCCAGACCTGGGACTCAAGAAGTCCCACTTTTGACCACTTATTTATATTTCATTTCAAGAAATAAATTTGACTTTCCAAATACAGAAATAATATACACTTTGCCATCCAATCTATGAGAAGTAGCCAAGCTCAAGTTTCCTGTTAAACAGACTTAAATCTCTCAGCTGTGGCTTCCCTTCCAGTGGCCTGGGCATGAGACGCCCTGTCCAGGGTTCCAGGGGCTGGTGAGGGCTGCCCCACATTTCTTCCTGCTGCCCTAGTGACAGGGATGGGGCCAGAACTTCCTATATTTCAGCAAGCTCAGGTGAGGCATCTATTTCAACTCATGTCTGTATAAAACCTGCTACCCTTGGTGCCTGTGGCTCAGTGGCTAGAGCGCTAGCCAGATACACTGGAGCTGGTGTGTTCGAATCCAGCCATACCCGCCAAACAACAATGACAACAGCAACCACAAAATAGCTGGGTGGTGTGACGGGCACTTGTAGTCCCAGCTACTTGGGAGGCTGAGGCAAGAGAATTGCTTAAGCCTAAGAGTTAGAGGTTGCTGTGAGCTGTGTTGCCACAGCACATTATAGAGGGCAACATAGTGAGACTGTGCCTAAAATAAAAACCCTTCTGCTACTCTGTAGAAGCACTCAGCATAGAGGACCCCCCCACACATACTGGGTGTGTCTCCATAAACTCTTACTTCATTAGTGTCCTCAGTGAGCAAAGAAGCCTGGGAAATGCCCAGAGTGCTGCCCAGCAACAATGCCTCCCACAAGTGTTACTTGCCCCGAGCCCAAAATAAGCCTTTCACGTCTGCATCCCTCTTTTCATTGCATATTAAATGTATATTATTTCTTTTAAGAAAAAAGTTAAACTCCAAAATAACCTTTGTGGATAATCCCTCTGGATGGAAGCCTGTGGACTGAGGTCAGGGGTGTGGTCACTGTCCCAGGCACTAAGTCTCTGTCGTGGAAG
>NW_003852621.1:1504807-1505701 GCF_000181295.1 Otolemur garnettii
GCCCGAGCCCAGGAGAACCCCAAGGCCCTTCTGGAATGGACTGAGGAGCTGTCCAGGAGTCAGAGGCAAACACGGTTTGCAATGGGTGGAGCAGCCATGGACTTCCCTGGGTGGGAGGCATCTGTGATGCACGATCATTGTGCCACACGAAGGGGTGGATCCTAGGAAGGAAAACCACACAATGGCACCAAACTGCATCGGGAATTAGGGGCTGGACTGTGCCCGGCAGGGACCCAGGACAGTGTGCAGAACAAGAGGCTGTCTGCACAACCACAGCCGTCCAACCAGGGCTCTTCTTATTTCTCCTCCGCTGTGTCTGGGCCCCTCTGCTGGTGCCTGGAACGTGCCAGGCTCGGGACCCCCCGAGGGACCCCTCAAGTTAGGTCTCTGCCATCGTCATCACTGTTCCACTGTCAAGGAGACTGTCCAGCGGACAAAGCCACTGAGAAGGCTTTAGTTTTGCCACTGCTCACTTTCCCATGAATCTGTCTCTTAAAATAAATAGTCTGCTCCTCCTCCAGTGAACTATCTGCACTGGATTAGTGTATGGTAGACTATATTAAACTCTGGAACAAATTCTTTTGTTCCCTCAAAGGTCCCTTTCAGACAGAACTAACCCTGGACCCTATGGCCTGGGTGCCAAGGGCTCTGCTAGGCCTCAGGGGCCCCCACCAGGGTTCCTGACCACTGTCACAGAAGGAGGTGGCTCTGTATGACAGCTTTGCAATAAGGGGGGTTTGCTGAATTTGACCCCAGGTATCTCATTAGATTTAAGAGATGCACATCTTTCCTGCTTCCTGTTTGGAGATGATACTCCAGCACAGAGGTTTTGAGTATTTTTTCCAGGTAATGGGAGAAATGTCTACACCTCTAGTCCACAGATCCTCCTGAAAT
>NW_003852621.1:1506822-1513158 GCF_000181295.1 Otolemur garnettii
CAGGCCTGACACTTTGGAAACGTGCTGACCACTTGGAGCTGTCCTCTCGCTCCCTTGGCCTGAGGACATGTAAGCACCAAGCACCAAGTCGGCCTCACCCTTGGCTACAGGGGTGTGGGCCTGACAGCTCCTACAGACCCAAGGGTCCTGGGGGGCCCTCCCCTCAGAGCTGGCTCACTCCACAGCCAGGCTTTCCACCACAACACAGTGCTCCCCCTTGCACAAACCAGCCCTCATTTCTGTTAGCAACCCACGGGCTCCCCCTGAGGCAGCCTCCTCCAACCCACCCTGAGACTGCAGTCTCTGAAGTTCTGGCACCTCTCCAGTGTTTTGCTGGGTAACAGATGCCACCTAGAATGACAATACTTGTCTTTTAAGGCTAAAAGGGTACCAACATTGGTTTCAAAAATATTTTCAGGTTACAGTGTGCTCTATTCTGGTGTATCTGAGGCCAGAGTCTGTGATCATCGGCTTCTTCACGCCAGGCTGGTGTCTTACCAGGAGTCCTTGCATGAGATATGAGAGGATGCCAGGAATCTGCGTCCTGGAGACCCGGGCTGATGGGAGCTTATTTGCTGTGAAGAGTCAGGCGAATCCATTAACTCATCAGCTTCAGTGTCCTCTGGGGGCCACCAGGGGAGAGAAATCCCACCTCCCAAGTTTCTGGAAAGTTATTAATATCGTGATAGCTGACATACCCACTACTCTTTTTAACACATAGTTGGTGTTCACTGACAGAAAGTCACAACTGGAGTCTTAGTGGCCACAGGCCCACGGGCGGAGGGCTGAGAAGCATCTGGAGTGTGGTCCAACCTCTTACATGAGGGGGAACCCTCTAGCGCCCCGAACAGATGGTGGTTCCGTCGCCTGGCAGCACAGTGAGGCTGGGCGGCTGCTCTGGGCAGCTGGAGGGCCGGCGGACTCTGCAGTGGGTGGACGCCCACTGCTCTGGAGGCAGCTGTCTCCGCCGCCTGAAGGTCACCTGCTCTCCACCCTGCCGCTCTTCCAGGTGTTGCTGGGGCTGTAACATCTGGCTGTGATGTGCACGTGGGTCATGGTCATCCATTGTTCTGCAGGCTGCCAGCGGCCGTGATGAGAGGACAGGTGCTGGGTGGGGAGTGCAGGAGCCAAGCGGTCACAGTCACCCAGACCTGCCAGTGTGCCACGGGAAGGGCAAAGAGGTATGTGGGGGTGCCTGCGTGGGGCTTTCCAACACCCTTTTCTTTCTTACTATTCTTTTGCCTCCTTGAATTTTCCCTCTGTGAAGCCCCACTGTTCCCAGGCACCTGCCCATGCCCACTGGCTGGAGCTGGGGCTCTGGATCGTGAGGCAGGCACCCAGAGAGCACAGCCGGCCAGGGTGGCACTGTAGCCAGCATCACATGCCAGCTCCCAGTGGGCAGGTGCGTCTCTTTCATCTCCCCCACCTGTTCAGTGCAGCCCACCCGTTCATGCGTCTGCCCACCCGCTCAGCTCATAGAGACGCATCCCTGGGCCTGAGGGAACAACCTGCACCAGCCACACTGGATCCCTTGAGCCTGCTGTCCAGCCTCTGTCCATCGTCGGTCTGCCTGTCTGCACAAAGACTTCAGTGGGCCTTGTCACGTGTACCCGGTGGGTGCCGTGCCACCTACCTCCTGTGACATCTGCGTTGCCTGTGCATTCATCATCACATTCTCCTGGTTGATAAAGTCATCACCCAGTCTCTTTACAGCCATCATGGTACCAACAACTCAAAGCTCGTCCCTGCCTGCAGCTGTTTTCTTCAGGGAGATTTAAAGTTTACTAGACACTCGGTCCCCCTGATGGCCATGATGCCCTATCAGTCCTTAGCTCATCCTTGTCTTTTGGCATCTTGCATTTTCTGCGTCCCTCCCTCTCAAGTCTGAGGGTGGATATAATTTTATTCATAAAAAGCCCCAGGTGGGGTCAGGCTTTTCTGCTCACATTGTGAGCAGACATTTGGAGTCAGGCCCAACAGCACACGGAGAGAGGGGCAGGATCCCGTCCTCCTGGGGCTCCCGAGCCTGATTCTTGGAGAACTAGCAGCCTCTGGCCCGGAGTGGGGGAGCCTGGGGGCTCTACACAGGACGTACACCCTGGGGACTCAGATCTATAGACAAGGAGAGCAATTTGACCAAAACCCAAATTTGTCTTCTCAACTTCAGAGAGTGAAATAAATCTTATAGCTCAGAGAAAAATTATCCCTGTTTTGGAAGGAGAGATGTTCCCAAAAGTAAAAGTAACATAGAGAAGACGCCCCACTGAGCTTACCCTGACTCTCCCTGGGTTGCACCCAGAGGGGTCTATGTGGACAGCCACCTCCATGGCCTTCAGTTCTTCTGCGTCTTTTAAAACTGCTATGAAAATGGGAAGAGGAGATGGACCTGAATGGGCGGTGGCCCCTGGGAAGCACATGGTCCCGAGCAGTGGGCTGGCAGACTCCTTCCCAGCCCACTTCTGCTCATGAATCTTGCTTGCCCAACAGACAGCAAAGACCACTCTGGGCATCACTGTGTGTGTGATTATTTATTTATTTATTCAGGACTCTGGAACATCCCACATGGAGGGGCCCCTTCAGGTGACAGCCAGGTGGTTCCTGGCTGTGCAGAGCCTGCCTAGCGGACTGGGGTTCAGGAGCTGCAGTTTTGGGGTGTAAGGGGGGAAGAAGCCAGCTGGGAACCCCCCCACTGCTCCCTGCCTCCATCCCTCTAAGCTCAGGGGCTGGAACAAAAGTCCCCCAACCCTGGAAGATAAGTTTCCAGTGTCTACATTTCCTTCTCCTATCCTGACAGCACAGACCAGGCTTCTGGTCCAAGGAAGGTTCATTGCTGAGGTGCAGGATCCTTGATATGAGATGCCCGCCACCAAGGCCACCCTGTCCAGGAGGCCAGCAGGGCAGAAGGGCCATAGGTGGGAGGCAGGGTTTACAGAGCAGAGGAACTGGAAGGTGTGGATCTGAGCTCATGTGAACTCCTGCATAGTCCCCTCCTGGCCAGGGCAAGGAGGAAGATCTCTTCTTTCTAATGTAAACAAACTCCTCTGGGAAGATCATCCCCAGGAGTTTAGCACACAAAAGACTGTCCCAGGAGAGTGGCCCTGTAACTCTCTCTGGAGTACTTCACATTTTTTAACTTCCAAGGCTTGTTTGCCATTCTTTAAGCTTCACTATGTGCTGGGAGGTTTTGCTCAGAAAGCTCCGGCCCAGTAGAAACGTAAAAATTACTTGGTTGCTTTCCAACTATTGCGGAGAGTCCTCATTTGCCCACGAATGGTCACAGCGGTCCCCACTTCGGTTCACAAAGTCACAGAGACAAACTAAGAACACAGCCGTCCCTTCCCTCATGTACCTGAGGGTTGGTCCGGACAGACGTTTCTTCAGGAGAGAGGAAGGTGGCACTGCAGAGCCCAACACAGCTGGGTGGGACCTAAGGAGAAGTCTGGATGGGGACTCACCTGGTCTGCTGCTCCAGAAAGCGTTCCCCTGAGTGAACTGGACCTCACGACAGCCCCAACTCCCCTCAGCCCATCACTCACTCAACTGAGCACCTGCCACGCGTCAGGTGCCCATGCAGGGAGACAGCAAAAACGTCCCCGTGTGGGAGAGGCCTCCCAGGAGGACGAGGCTGTTGTGTCTCTCCTCTGGCCATCTCTCCTGAAATGGGCTTTGATTTGGGTCCAGCTTCCCTCTCAGTGTCACACCTGTTGCCCTCACCAATGACGTCTCAAAGGACCTCCCAGCCTTCCTCCTGTTCACTGTCCTGCACACCCAGCTTCTTGCTTGACCCTGCAGCTTGGTCCGTGCCCCAAAATGCCTGTGGTCTCCCAGCAGCCCAACACAAATAGCTTCATCTGTTTTAACTCATTTCCAAACCCTTGGGTTATGCTGTCTCATAAACTTCTGGATGTTTGTACCTAACCAAAAACTAAAGGCAAAGAGGAGCTTAAACATGTTCTCAGCAATTTCTCCTAAACTCCTGCTGAGGAGCAGTGGGGAGTCGAAGCCAAGGGCAGGTGTGCTGGCGGTCTGGCTATGTCCAGGCTGTGCCACGTCCTCCTCTGGGCCCTTGTTTCCTTGTCCTGAATCCCCTCTCCTGCAGACTGAGGACAGCCTGACACCCTGTCCCTAGGAGGCTCTCCCTGCACACCCACGTTGATTCCCACTCTGGGAAGTTTAGTGGACACTGTTCTTTTCATTTCATCTACACACTCATGCTGCAGCTGCTGGGTCTGTGTTCTGTTTCCTTTTCTTTGTGGCTACATTTCTGACTTATACCTATTCACCTAGATCAAGTATTTCCATTTTTACATCAACTAAATCTTCATGTAACTTTCTAAAACTTTTTTCCCTTCAATGAGTTGAATCCCCCAACACAAGGTAGACACACCACCTATGAACAGGTACATGTGTGTATACGTGTGTGTGTCAACGTTATGTAGACCAGTGACACAGCATGTGCCAGAAACTCATCCCTTCAAAGTTGCTGCATCTAAGACATCCTTATATGAACACAATAGCAAAGGATTATTAGCAAAGTTAAAATTTCTAACTCAGGATCCTAAAGTGATAATAAACCAGCGTTTAGTAGAATTGCGATGCTATGCCATGTACCTCTTTCTTAAAGATTTCCCGCATGCTCAGGGCCTGGGGACCTCAGACATTTTCTTCTCTGATGACAGTCTCGATTATGGCAGGGAATTGACAGAGTAATTTTAACAATTGCTCATTTACTGAATATTTTTGCAAGAGAACCACATGACAGTTCTGTGCCAAGATCTGAGAGAGGCACTGGGTAAGGCCTGCCTGAATGCCGTTTGCCCCCTGTGGTGGGCTCAGTGTGGGGGAGCGTGCGTGGCTGGAGCTCCAATCCCCTGCCAGGAAGATTCTCTCTTAAGATGCTGAGTGATCTTAGTCTGTACATGCCTGAGACTGAGTGAGGCTTAGTTTCCCAAAGCACATTTGTGCTGATAAAGACTGTTATGTAGAACTCAGTTCAACATTAGGGATATGTGTTTAATTAGAAATGTATACTATTCAAAACTTTGTTAAGATAGAAATCTGTTGTTCTGATAAAATAATTTTTGGCAGGATAAGTGTTTGTATCAAACAGCGCTGCCTCTTCCTCGGAGGGAGTAGGAGAATGCTATCATAATGATGTCCTAATTATTCAGGTTTATATTTAAGATAAGGCTAATTATAAAATCTGCCAGATTTATTTGTTTAAGCAGTGGGAGATTCCTGCCCTTTGTTACCCCTGAAGCACACCATGTGTCTGCCTCCTATGTTCACCCAGCCCACCTTTCATTAAGGCAGAATACATTTAAAGCCCTGACTATCACTTCAGTGTACACTGAGTTACTCCTCTTGGTCACATTGTGCCTGTGGATGTCACCAGGTTCTTTCAGACAAGGGATTAGTTTTAAGAAATACTAAGCACAGTTCTTGACATAAGTGGAATGAAATGAAACTTGGGCATGGAGACCACACCTGCCATCCTACCTACATGGGAGGCTGAGGTGGGAGGATCCCAGGAGCCCAAGAGTTCAAGACTGCAGTGAGCTGTGATGGTGCCACTCCACTCCAGCCTGGGTGATAGGGAAACTCTGTCTCTAAAATAAAGACATAAATGAATCAAATGTAAAGTTGGGTTTTTATCAAGATTTGCTAGATAAATTAATGACTTTTGAGATGAATTCTTTATAAACACAAATAGGATAGCCATAGTCATTCCAATTAACTATTAGAATTAATGAGAATTAAATTAAGTATTGCTATGAAAATATTTTGGATGTCAGCAAACCCATGTGTACAGACAGCAGCGTGCCTGTGTAAAAATATCGGTGCTACAAGTGACGATGGGGAGAGGGAGGTGACAGGGCCTCTGATTTGGGGTGTGGTTGAGACTATTGGCTCAGATGCATCTTGCAAGAGGCTCCTTTTATGCCATTTCTGTAGTTTCTCCACCTTTTTCTGAATGTAGCTGGAACATGGGGATGGTTCATAACTACTAAAAATGCTAGTGATGAGCCCTGCCCCTTCCACATCTACACAGCGACACCGGGGCACAGGGCGTCCACTGCACAGCACAGTGTGCCCACAGGGTCCAAGGAGGATGTGGGGGGCCTTCATGGCCTGTTTTTCTGGGCGTCTCTGATTTATTGGCTGCTGACTCAGAACATTGCATGGTTTGAGAAATGGTTTGAGAAACTTAAGACGCTGCTTGACGTTTTGCCCAGTGTTGTCCGGAGCTGAGCCACGCTGGGTTCAGACCAGTCCATGGCCTTGTCTTTCTCCCCTGTGCGCTGTGGGTCTTGGCTGCCTCCGGAATTGTGTGAC
>NW_003852621.1:1513230-1517861 GCF_000181295.1 Otolemur garnettii
CTCGCTGGGCTGCTGGCTCTCGCCCACGGAGGCTTGGTTTTCAGACACATAACGCGACCTTAGGACTTGGCAGCTGCCTGTTGGCTTCGAGAGCTCCACTGAGAAGGGTCTGGGAAGCCCTTCACATGGTCACGGGACAGCGGGAGGCAGCTTGCCGGGGCCTGTGCTTCTCAATCTCACTCTCTGTCCCTGCAAATGTTTACACACTGGTGACATGGGCTGCTGCCCAAGGACACGAACCGGGTCTCTCCAGTTCCGGCTGTGATTAGACACCTCAGGAAGCTTCTTGGCACCTTCCCTCCTGGGGTGGCTCTGGTCATTATTATTCAGGCCAGGGCTGCTTTCTCTGCTCCTGGTAGAATAGAAGCAGGCCAGGCTCCAAAGCCAAACCCTGCAGCCCCATCGGTGTGGCACACAGTTTTCTGGGTCACACTGAAAAACTTCATTAGTAGTATAACATGTCAAAATTAGTCACTTAAGAATGTAAACAGCCCCAGAAACAGAACCGAGCAGGCATCCAGCCATCTGTTCCGTGTGTCGGGCTGTGTTCTCGCTGTGGGCGCCGGTTTCTTCTCCCCTCACCAGATGAGAGCCGCCTTCGTCAGCCGACTGTCCCCAAGTAGCACGCGCCGGAGATGTCAACAGCTTGCTCTGCCTGCCAGCGGGACCCAGGGCTCTGGGCTCGGTGGGGAGGGCAGTGGCGACAGCTGGCATGGCTGGGGACCAGCTTCCGTCCTCACTCCCCTTTTCTCACTGCAGATGTGAGAAGCTAGCTGTCCTGTCTTCATCCACGGGGCTTCCCGTGGGCGGCCAAGGGCTTCTCTTTTGCCGCTCAGGAGAGGCTTCTGTCTTCACCCCCTCCTACCTACCCAGCTACACTCACGTGCAAACCACACACCTTCCCTGTGACTCCAGGTGGTTTGATTTGGGGGAAGAATGCAGGGGGAGGGCGGGACTCCCCAGCTCCGTGGACCTGTCCTGTGGTTGGAGAAACTACTTTCATTCATCTGAACCGGGCACACATCCGGGCTCCGCATGTTCACAGGTGGCAGGGAAGCCCCTGAATCCTGGAGCTGAGCGCTCTCATCTCTGCCACCCTCCACCACTGGTGCGGCCCAAAGAGAATCTCCAAAGAGCCAAGCTGATCTCAGTCGCTAGTTAACATGATTGAGTCACTAAATTAAGAAATTGGGCCATGAGCTCCATGGAGAGCATGCTTCTGTGTGTAATAATTTGGTATTCAGCTTCTGGCAATTTTCATAAACTGGTTTTGTTTCTGGGGTTCGACACCTCGTGGGCTATGGGACTTTGGGAGGATTACATACCCAGAAATGACAATTCCTGCAGACTTAATTCCTTAGCATTTCAATTGTCTCAAGGATAAAGTTACTGGAGTGAGAGTGAGAGTGGCCTTTCCAAATGCAGGGTGACAAACCCTACTGGCCGTGCAGCTCCCAGCTCCCCTCCTCCCACAGGGAGGAGAAGCTCTGGCCATGAGGGTAAGTGAGCACATCATACTTTTATAAAATACTTTCAATTGGAGACGAAGGCGCCTTCTATTCAGTGAGCTGTGCTGTCCTGACACATCCCTCGTTTATCTATCAAATGATCTACTTTAACCTCCTAACAGCCTGCCCACCATACAGCCACAGGTTAGCATGTTAAAAACGTTCATTCCCTTGACCCTTCAACCATAAATAAGTTGCTAGATCAAGTTCCCTTACTGTGCTGTGCCTCAGTTTCTTCACCTGTACAACAGCGATAAAACCAGCACTGCCCTCGTTAGGCTTTTTATGAGAATTAAGTGGGATATTTTCACCCCACTCATGGGTGCAGGGCGACATGCAGCAGGTGCAGACTGTCCTTGTGTGTCAGAATAAACACATTCGAGTCTACTATGCTGTCTCCAAGCCATGGTGCCACGTCCTGCAGGTCCTGGCACACAGGGCACTAGACCGAACCCTCAAACTCCTGCGCAGCTCAGTGGATGTCATGCTCCCAGGTGCCAAGGTCGACAGCCGCATTGTGTCTCGAGTGGAAGCACCGTGATGAGGTAGGGGAAGGCTGCACGGGCACCAGGGACTCGGCACCCACACTCCACCTACAGTTCACGACTGCCCAGGTCCAGGTGAGCGTCCTCTCTCTCTAATGAGATCTTCTGACAGGCTCATCACTTCTAACGGATGAGAAACACGTTGTATTTTATTTCATTTCGATGTGATATTTTAATTTACATTTATGGTCTGTGATGTTAACAAATTCTTTCAAGATGTTTTAAAATAAGAATATTATAACATGAGTTCAGAGACAAGCAAATAGTCAGACTTCACAAGGTACTAACATCATAGCTGTAACAAAGTGGGATGAACAATTCCGATGTTCTCTCCGTGTCACTGGGAACGGCAGCCAACATCTGTAAGTGTTGCGATTAAAAAAGCGCCAGTGAAAAACAGAGGCCGAGCTGTTTTCCTTGGAAGACTTTCTTCCCGGAAGCAGGATTCCCTCCCCCTGTGTGTTTGTGCGAGGGATGTGCAGGCTGGCATTGTTTGCTCCTCACGGCACTTTAGGGAGACCCGAGCCCCATGCTGGGCACTGTGGTGTCAGCCGAGTGGTGGGTCACACCCTCGGACAGGCAGCGTTTTGCAGTGGGCCGAGTGTCTGGAGGCCCCAACAGGGCTCCTCAAACTGATTACGTGAATCGCAGTGCGAACCTTGCTGAAGAGCAGACGCCCACCCAGTGTCTCGGGGAAGAGGGGGTTCTGCAGCCCGCTATCTCCCCCGGACCTCCTCTCTGATCCACGTGGGAACGTTGAGCAGACAAGTTCTGGTAGCACCAAGGGGCACTGGCCCCCCTTCCCTGCACTTATTTCAGCTGTTTATTGAGACAGGGGCGTGACTCTCCGTGTCGAGTCAGGGCCCAGCAGACAGTCTTCACTGTGCCTCTGCTCAAGTGTGCTCCTCCCTCGGCAGCTCCTTCCTTGGGGAGGGGGACACCCAGCCCAGCTGTTCCACTGCCTCCTCTCCCTGGGTAGGTTCAGGTCATGAGGACCAAGGGCAACGTCATCAGATTGCCCAGGGGTCTGCTGAGGGGCTTCTGGCCCATGCCCTGGGGCTTTGGTCTGGGCCTCACAGAGGGAATCCCCTCCAGGCTGCACAGGGCCTGACACAGTCCGGATAAGTGTCCAGACATGAGGCTCTCAGGGACCCCGTCTGGTTTATCTCTCCTGCTACCATAAATTGTGTGGGTGTGGGAGGAAGCAATATGTATTCACATTTCCCAAATAGCCAGACACCTTTACTTATCCTCGAAGACGTCAAATTGAATGGAGGAAATGGCTTTGTGAGGAACTGAGGGCCCAGCTTCCTACTGCACAGCTGACTGAGAGTTCAGGGGGCTGCCGTCCATCAGGCATATCCTTTGGGCCTGGAGCCTGGGGGACACACAGCTGCTGTGTCTATGCTGGCAGGTGGTGGTGGGACTGGGTGCCTCTGTGGGCCCCTGCACGGGCCAGCAGGCTGCTCCCCAGATGTGTCCATTCTCTAATCCTCGTGAGATCACTGCAGGGCTGGCCCTGAGTCCGTGTGGTCTGTGAGCACAGCAGTAATACCCTCATACCCCTCAGGAAAGGAACTTTCTCTGTGAGATGACTGCCACTCCACAGAAATCCAGTTGCTGGAGAGAAATGCAGGGTGGGGGGAGAATGAAGCGTGAGATGTGTCTGGCCACGTTATCAATTGGCATTAGAGACTGTCACCCCTGATTTGCCAGAAACCTACAAAGGCGGGGCCAAGACCAGAGAGAATCAGTCCGGACCCCTCTCTTGAGACCAGCTGTTATTACTTGATGTCAAACCCACAGGCCACTAAGAAGGGGTCCCACCCTGAAGACCCACTGTGTGAAGGCTGTGTGTCCTCAGCTGATTTATTCCAACAAAGGAAAGATGAGCAGAGCCGGACCCTCTGAATCCTGGGTGCCAGTGGCAGCCTGGGGACAGCGTCACCCATGTCCCAGCACAGGTGTTCATGAAGTCACATTGCTCACGCCAGACCAGGAGCTGCCAGAGCAAACCTTGTCTGCTTGTCACCTGTGCTTGTTACCCAACACCTCTTGGATTAAAACTCTCAACATTTTTGACTAAACCATTTAACTATCAGAGACTCTCAACATAATGGATCTAAACTATGTTAGCCTTCTCAAATTCTTTACAAAAATGAAAAAAAAAAAATTCCAAGCCCTAGGGGTTTGATCTCACAACCCCCAGTATCTGGTTTTCATGTGGGCACTGGAGTTCTGAAGCATGTTGACAGGCATCAGAGTGAGACGGCCGCCAGCCATGAGGGGTGTTTGTCCTGTCCACGATGGACAGGTGCATAAGTGTCTTTCACCCCAAGGCCAGTGTTTCATGGCTGACAAAGTTCCTGAGCTTGGGAAGCTCAGATGCTGCTTCAGGATGCCAGTGACTTCAGGCGACCTCCTGAAGTCCTGTGCACTGTGTCCACTCTGCTCACAGGTTTGACCCTAAGTTAGTGCTCCTGTGAGGGGTTGTGCGAACCTATGTGATGCCTCAGGTCCCAATGTGCCCAGGAGGCCAGCTCCAGGCTGCGGGAGCATTGACAAGAGCCCTTCATCA
>NW_003852621.1:1518265-1519859 GCF_000181295.1 Otolemur garnettii
AATGCCGTGTGGCCAGCTCCCTGGTACCTGCCCACCCTTGCTGAGGTCTGGACCAATGCATCCCGGCATCCCTTAGGCCACTGTGCTGGGCTATGGCCACAAGGAGATGTTCCAAGCGTCTTTATGTTCTCAGTGTCCAGTATAAAGTATTTCTATGTTCCGAGCTCAGCACACAGGTCCAGGGTGCAGGGTTGCATCATGTGACAAGGCTGCTCTGCTTCATGGCACTGTAAGGACACCTTCGATCCAGAGGAATTGTCCCAATAGCAAATACAGACGGGCACACAGCTGAAACACACCTGTGGACGTATATGACTCCCTTTCCCACAGCAGAGGGGAGGGCCGGATCTGTCAGCAGGGATCAGCGCTGGAATATTACGTCACACAGAGCGCCAGGGGCCTGATCAGCCCTGGTTTGGGTAGCACTGAATCGCATTCTCAGACAGGCCCACATGCACATAATTGGCCCTCAGAGCCAGATCCATGAAGGCTCTGTTTGATCAGCTTGCCGGAGGATTTGAAAGGTAACCTGCTCCTTCCAGCTGTTTTTCTCAATATAGCATCCTGGGGCAGCCTTCCTTCTGGAGGCAGAATCCTGAGGATAATGGAACAGGTAGAGAACAAATATGCCCTCCCCAGTCTGCACAGAGCTCCCGGCATGGCTGAGTATGGTTAGGAAACCTTCCCCACCCCCATTTTCACTCTTTTTATCCAAGTATCTGTAGTCTCTAAAATTGGATGTTTTGGTCCCTGAATATTTGTTATTTACTAAAAAACAAAGATACTTTCCAGAGGAAAGTCACCCTTTCGGTCAGGGCAGCACCCATACTTAAGACCCTAAGTGCAGCCTGTAGTGTGGAGGCCAGCAGGGCCGGGGAGATGGGGCAGTGCAGCCCCAGGGGCCTGGCTTCAGGAAGGTGGTGTCTGGCCTGACAGTGAGCACACACACTGCAGGAAAGGCCCGTCCTGACACGCCTGACACCCCTGACATGCCTGACACCCCTGATACCCCTAATACGCCTGACACCCCTGACACCCCTGACATGCCTGACACCCCTGATACCCCTAATACGCCTGACACCCCTGACACCCCTGACATGCCTGACACCCCTGACACGCCCTGACACCCCTGACACCCCTGATACCCTTGACACGCCCTGACACCCCTGACATGCCTGACACCCCTGATACCTCTGATACGCCTGACACCCCTGATACCTCTGACACCCCTGACATGCCCTGACACCCCTGACACGCCTGACACCCCTGACATGCCCTGACACCCCTGACACGCCTGACACCCCTGATACCCCTGACATGCCCTGACACCCCTGATATGCCTGACACCCCTGACACGCCTGATACTCCTGACACCCCTGACACCCCTGACACCCCTGATATGCCTGACATGCCCTGACACCCCTGACATGCCTGACACCCCTGACACCCCTGATATGCCTGACACCCCTGACATGTCCTGACACCCCTGATATGCCTGACACCCCTGACACCCCTGACATGCCCTGACACCCCTAACATGCCCGACACCCCTGACACCCCTGATACACCTGACACCCCTGACACCCCTGACATG
>NW_003852621.1:1520214-1521239 GCF_000181295.1 Otolemur garnettii
CCTGACACCCCTGACACCCCTGACATGCTGTCTCCTCTCCAGAGCTGGTCCTACCTCTCCCCAGGCTCCTGTTCCCCAGCTGACCGCTCTGGGGAACAGCAGCATGGGCCAGTCCTCCTGGCTCACCCCCTTCCTGTCCTTCCCACTGAGCATCTCCAGGGGATCTGCCATGAGTGTTTCCAGAGTGGCCGCCGCCTGGATGTCCACATCCAGGCCTAACACAGCTGTTTAGAACCTGCTGTGCCCTGTCTCCTCCCCGTGTGATTGTCTGTGCTGAAGCCCACTTGGTCCTCATCCCACTGACCCAAGCCCACTACACACAGCTACCAGCTGTGGTAAAACCTGATGGCCCACTCAGGTCAGGCGCAGGAGCCCCCACCCCACAGGCATTTTCATGAAGTGGCCAGGCCCCTCTCTGAGGGGTAGCCTGAGGTTAGGCCTGATCTCAGGCTCAGGGCTCCCTGCACCTCCAGACTTTCCAGGGCCTCTATGAGCACCCCAACCTCTAGGGACTGTGTGCCAGGAAGTTTTTTGCACCTCAGCCACCACCTATTGGACCCTGACTTTCCCTGGGCTGGACAAGAGAGAGAACTCAAGCCCAAATTAGAAAGAGACAGAGGGAAGTTCATAGGCACAACAGTCCTCAAACTCTTCTCAGCCCCCTCCAGGTTCCTCTCCATGCTCTTTGGGGCTCTGTCTGCTGGCACTTCCCTGGGGGAGAAGCCTGGCCCAAGTCATCCTGCCCTCAGGCACCCGTGCACACTGCAGCTGTCCAGACCCTGCGGCCACCTGAACCAGTAGCAGCTGTGCTGCACCTCCCATCATGTACTCTCCACACCCCACAGAGGGGACAGAGGCCAAGGCTGGTCAGGTCCTCCCGCTCCTATCCTCCTCCCCTCCTCCTCTCTCCTTCTTCCTCCCGCTCCCCCTCCTCCCTCTTCCCTTCCCCTCCCTGTCCTCCTTCTCTGCCCTCCTCCCCCTTCCTCCCCCATCCCCCTCCTCCTTCCCCTCCACCTCCCTCCCCT
>NW_003852621.1:1521376-1532855 GCF_000181295.1 Otolemur garnettii
GACACTTCACCAGCTGCTCAGAAGCTCTGCATAGACCCAACCTGGCCTCTGCTCCCCATTCAGGTTCAACAAAAATATCTTCTCGTCCTGTAATGGGAACCTCCTCACCACTCCAGGTTGGTGCAATTGGACCCAGATCCCTACTTGATAGAACAAGGGACCTTTTTTAAATTAGCATCTCCCAGACCAGTGTGTGGGCTCTGAGATCACGGGGCCCCAGCCGGTGCTCTGTGTGGCTTCCATTCCCGGGGCACTATCTGCCATGGAGGAGCCTTGAACACACATTCTAAATCAATGAATGAGTCAGTTAATCAATTAATGAACTCAAGCCCTTAGCTATTATACCAGACGTGATGTGGACTTTCTGCTGAGTTCCTTCTAGGTCTCATGTTGGGCCTTAGGCAGTGACAGTCACTGATGGATGTCACGTCCTTCCACCTGCCCTGAGGCTCCTATGACAACACTGGCCCATGTGTCCACTGTAGGGCTCTCTTTGGAGCTCCCGAGCACCTCCTGGCTTTAGAAACTTCCAGAAGCATTTATTTAATACACATATAATTGAGGACATCTTCCTAAATTAGGACTTGTATCCACAGCCACAGCGAGCTGATTCCATGGCAGCGTTTCCTTTGGTAAACATCACTCGATGTGCGCCCACCACTTGAGCACCACTGCCCTGCACACTGCAGACCTCTTTCCCCAAACGATGGAAGAAGTCATTTTAGACACAGAACACACAGGAAAGAGACAGATCACACATACCTAAGAGATTTGCTGAAAACTGCAAAAATAGTACCAAATGCTGGTTAGAATGGGGAGCAACTGGGGTCCTCAACATTGCTGGAGGGAACACAAAGGCATAGTGAATCTGGAAGAGAGCAGGGTAGGTTCATCTACAGTTATACACAGTTAACATGAACCCGCTGGCCCCAACCCTGGGAACAGCCACAGTGGAAGAAGGGCTGTGTCCACACAGGTGTCTGCAGAGATGCCGGTCAGCTTTCTGTGGCTGCTGACAGATGACCCCAACCTTAGCACCTTAACAACAAATGTTTTATCTCCCATTTCTTCAGGTAACTGGGGAATTATGGGGCTGCCATGAAGGGTCTGGACTTGAGGACTGTGTTCTTTTCGGGGGTGTCTTTGGAAGAATCTGTTTCCTGAGGCTGCCTGCATCGCTGGCTCACAGCCCCGTCTGTGCTCGAGGCGGCCGTGCACACCTGCTTTCCGTCCCTCCTGTCCAGTCCTTTCTTTTTCATTTTCCTTCTGCTCACCAAGATCCCTGGGATCACACTGGGCCCACCCAGATGATCCAGATCATGAAAAGCCCCCATCTCAAGATGAACCGTGGAGTGGTCACTCTCTGTACACACACTACCCACCACACTCGCAGGTCTGGCAGTAGAAGCTGAGTGTCTCAGGTAGGGCCATTATTCTGCCCCCCAAAAGAAGTTTAGTAATAATCACCAGTAATAATGCTCCCCACTCTGCACCATGCACAGAAGTTCTTTCTTCATGCTTTTCTTTTTCTTCCTTTTATTTCTGATCTCCCTACATATTTATATGTAATGCTTATCTCTTTAAAATGTCATATACAACAGAATCTCTGTAGCTGACCCCTTCCTACACTGACCACCTCCTAAAAGTGGCCTAATTCTCATAGATTGGACATGCACCACCCATACATGTCAGCATGGTAGGCCTAATTCCTTATGGTCACCACCTCCCAGTGCTGACCAGTCTGTCACAGGCCCGTGGGTGGTCACCACCTTCCGAAGGTGGTCAGCTTGCAGAGATTTTACTGTATTTAGGTTTTCTTTGCTTTCTTTTTTAAATTCAAGTTTGCAATCTTCATCTATTAATATAATCCATCTGCATGAAAATACTAACAAATTTACTAGGACAAATCTGTCTTCTTACCATTGGTTTATATCTTTCTCACTGGCTGATTCTTTGCTTGGTTTTAGTCAATTAATTGTCTTTTATTTTATTTATGTCCTTTTCTTTTAATTGTACCATGTGGATTACACTACCTGGCATTAACAAATTCTAGTATATTTAAACTTTTTACTTTGGTTAAAGTAAACCTGGACAATTTAAGGATCATATCATGTTTGAATTTCACAATTTCCTCTATGAAGTTCTTTATCCCTACCTTTATGAGGTTGTTTTTATCTGAAATTATTCCCCTTTCTTTCTAGAAAATTTGATTTATAATTATTTTTTCAATATGTGCTAGTGTGGATGTGGAGAGAGGGGAACGCTTTTACACTCCTGGTGGGACTGGAAACTCATATAACCTTTTTGGAGGGAAGTATGGAGAATCCTCAAAAGCTCAAGCTAGACCTCCCATTTGATCCTATAATCCCATTACTGGGCATCTACCCAGAAGGGAAAAAAAATATCCTTTTACTGTAATGACACCTGCACTAGACTGTTTATTACAGCTCAATTTACAATCATCAAAACGTGGAAACAGCCTAAATGCCCACCAACCCAGGAATGGATTAACAAGCTGTGGTATATGTACACCATGGAATACTATTCAGCCACTAAAAGAGAGGAGACTTTATATCTTTTGCATTAACCTGGATGGAGGTGGAACACATTATTCTTAGTAAAGCATCACAAGAATGGAGAAACAAGAATCCTATGTACTCAATTCTAATTTGAGGATAATTAATGATCTAGTACAGGGTCATGGGGAGAGCAGAGAAAGGGAAGGAAGGGGGGGACACCGTGTGTGATTTTTTGGGGGGGACACAATTATAAGAGGGACTTTACCTAACAAATGCAATCAATGTAACCTGGTTCAAAAAACTGAAAAAAAGACTAGGTTAGTCACCCTATAAAATACTATATCACAGGACCCCTCTCATTTTAAGAAATTTACTGGGGACCCTGAGAGAACTGGGAGAAACAATACGGGTCTGCTGGAAATGGATTTCAGTTCTTATTCTTAAAATGTGTTTTCTCAAGGAAAAGAATGAACATTTGCTGGCTATTTTCCTTAATACTTCGGTGTTTTTTATTGCCTTCCTGCTTTTATAGATTCTGCTGAGAAGCTGGCGTCAGGATCACGCTCCCCCTGGCAGTGAGCACCCCTTTCCTCTGGCTGCTCCGCAGAGTTTTTCTTGGCCTTTGGTGTTCAGAAGCTGACTGTGGTGAGCTCTTCATCCAGCTGGTGTCTGTGTAGGTTCTGGAACTTAAAGATTATTTTTGTTTTTTAAATCATGACTGGTATCTTAAATGAAGGAAAAGATACCAGTCATGATTTTCTATTGAAAATGAACATTGTTTCATTGTTTCCTCAACAATTTCTATATGCTCCTGCTCACTTATGCCTTTTTATTTTTTTAATTACTTTTTTAGACTGAGTCTCACTATGTTACCCTCAGTAGAGTGCTGTGGCATTACAGCTCACAGCAACCTCCAATTCTTGGGCTCAAGAGATACTCTTGTCTCAGCCTCCCAAGTAGCTGGGACTATAGGCACCTGCCACAATGCCTGGCTATTTTTTTTTCTGTTATTGTTGTTTGGCAGCCTGGGGCTGGGTTCGCACCTGCCAGCTCTGGTGTATGTGGCTGGTGCCCTTTTTAAAATAAATGTCCACTCTTTCTCCATTTTATGTTTTAATCTGGATATTTTTGACTATAATTTTACTTTGCTATTTTTTTATTCTGTCAAATCTGCTGCAATTGGATTTTTAATTTCAATTAGTATATTTTCGTGTCCTCTCATTTTTTGTGTTATTTTATAGATTCTAGATTCTAATTTTGTGTTAATATTCTCCCTCTTTTCATACCTTTTGCTTAAATCAGTTAATCTATTTTTTCATATTAAATTTTTTTTTATTAAATCATAGCAGTGTACATTAATACTATCATGGGGTACAGTGTACTGTTTCTGCATATAATTTGAAATACTTTCATCCAATTGGTTAACATAACCCTCATGTCTTTTTCTTAGTTATTGTGTTAAGACATTTATATTTTACAATTAGAGAGATTCACATGTATCCTTATAGGATGAACCATAGGCGTGATCCCACCAATCACTTTGCCTTCACCCACCCTCCCCACTCCTCTCCCTCTCCCCTCTCCCTATATTCTTGGACTAAAATTGGGATCTAGCTTTCCTATGAAAGCTATAAATTAGTTTCATAGTAGGGCTGAGTACATTGGATACTTTTTCTTCCATTCTTGGGATACTTTGCTAAGAAAAATATTTTCCAGCTCCATTGATGTAAATATGAAGGATATAAAGTCTCTATCTTTCTTTATGGCTGCATAGTATTCCATAGTGTACATATACCACAATTTGTTGATCCATTCATGGATCACTGGGCTCTTGGGCTTCTTCCATGACCTAGCAATTATGAATTGGGCTGCAATGAACATTCTGATACAAATATCTTTATTGTAGTGTGATTTTTTGTTCTTCTGGATATATACCTAATAGAGGAATTATAGGATCAAATGGCAGGTCTATTTTTAGTTCTCTAAGTATTCTCCAGATGCCGTTCCAAAAGGAACGTATTAGTTTGCAATCCCATCAGCAGTGTAGAAGTGTTCCCTTTTCTCCACATCCACGCCAGCATCTGTGATTTGGGGATTTTGTGATATGGGCTAATCTAACTGGTGTTAAATGATATCTCAAAGTAGTTTTGATTTGCATTTCTCTGATGATCAAAGATGGTGAGCATTTTTTAATTTATCTGTAGGCCATGTGCCCACCACTATGCCATATGAGAGTGCCGTGGAACCATGGGTGGAGGCCCAATCGGACCCCATAACCACGAAGGTCATGGGGCCACACATAAACTCTTTCACTCAGACAGTCATTCACTCATTTATGCAAGACACAAAACGTAAAGAAAATGGCTTGAATGCAGTCCAAAGTGAGGAAGAAAGAAATGTACAATTTATAAGAGGAACAAAGGTTAAAGAAGAACAAGTAAAACAAAACAATTTCTATGAAATTATAAATGCACAAACCAAGAGCAGCTCTGAACTTCAAATCTTGCAGACTTGTAAAGGCTGCAGGCACCAAAATTACTTACACAATCTGATCAGTAGTAACACAAACATATGCAGAGAGGTTTAACTTCTGCAGACAGGCATAAGAAGGAAGGGGGGGGAATCACACTAGGATAATAAACACAAACCAGTAGTGAAGCACTTGCTTCACTGCCAGTAGTGAGACAGTTTGCCTCACCACCAGGAAACCAGTTGGTGAAACAGTTGTTCCACTGCCAGTAGTGAGACAACTTGTCACCACCAGAGAGACAGGACTGACGACTCGTGCCTTGCCTCAGAAACGGACGTCTCAGGCCGCGTCCAGTCTAGCCTATTGTTCCCCCCAAATTCTCCAGAGACACCAACAAGATACCAAAACTAAAACCAAGCAAAACTAGATTAAAACCAAATTACTCACCAAATTGGAAAATTGAGGAACCTGGGCCCATAAATCTGTGCCCGAAGACTCAATAGCAAATTGAGGAACCTGGGCCCATAAATCCACGCTCAAGGGCTCCTGGGGTGGAGAGGACGTCTCTCTGAGGCCTTCCCCAGGCGCCACTGGGTAGTGGTGGGTTCAGGTGGGGGTCCTATCTCGCTGGGGCCTCCATTGAAAAGGGACAGCAAATGCGAGAGAAGGATGGACTTCACTTCAGGTCTAATTAAGTAATAAGAATTTATTGATAATTTGAAACACCTGCAGGCAGGCTGAAACACCAAAGAGGTATGCAGCCTCGAGTGGCAGGTGAAGGGCTCTTTTATACCATGCTCAGCAAGCTAGCACAATACCGAAGCCAATCACAGCGGTTAAAGCAGGGGGTTGCAAAGTGGGGGTACACATTGGCTCATAATCACAAGGTATATCACAAGTACATTACTTCATGATCATAAGATGGGGTATGTCATAGGGGTTTACACAATTCAGGGTGGAATTACATGGTAACTTAGACATTAACCCGTAATTCAGGGGTACAAGCTGGGTAACACCGGGGCTTAATTTAGAATCCAAGCCTCCCTTCCTTCCTTTCATCTCTTTAAGCTTCTTCCCAGAACTTAACTTCCCCTCCTTTGTGGGAGGCTGAAGCTAAGAGTAATTCTTTTTACAAGTACAAGAAGTTTGTTGCCTTTCTTACTAGTCCTGGGGGTTTGGGGCTTGGGGCTCAGTTATTACAAAAGTATGACAATGGAGCTTTAATAGGGATTGCATTAAAATTGTATATTGCTTTGGGTAGTATGGACATTTTAACTATGTTGATTCTTCCCAGCCATGAGCATGGTTGTTAACATCTTCAGCTATTTCTTTTCTTAGAGTCTCATAGTTCTTTTTATAGAGATCTTTCAGGTTCTTTGTTAGGTAAACTCCCAAATATTTCATCTTCTTTGGCACTACTGTAAAAGGAATAGAATCCTTGCCTGTTTTGTCAGCTTGACTATTGTTGGTATACATAAAGGTTACAGATTTGTGAGTATTGATTTTGTAACCTGAGCCATTGCTGTATTCTTGATCACTTCTAAGAGTTTTGTAGTAGAATCCCTGGGGTTTTCCAGATATATCATTGTATTGTCTGTGAAGAGTGAAAGTTTGATCTCTTCTGACCCTATATGGATACCATTGATCACCTTTTCTTCCCTAATTGTGATGGATAAGACTTCCATTACAATGATAAAAAGCACTGGAGACAATGAGCAATGTTTCCTGGTTCCTGATGTGAGTGGAAATGATTTCAATTTTACTCCATTTAAAATGATATTGGCTGTGGGTTTTTGGTAGATGGCCTCTATCAGTTTAAGAAATGTCCCTTCTATATCTGTTATCTTAAGTGGTCTGATAATGAAGGGATGCTGGATATTATCAAAAACTTTTTTGCATCAATTGAAAGAATCATATGGTCTTTTTCTTTTATTTTGTTTATGTGATGAATTATATTCATAGATTACATTTATTGAACCAGCCTTGAGACATTGGGATAAAACCCACTTGGTCATGGTGTATAATTTGTTTGATGTGTTGCTGGATTCTGTTTGCTAGGATCTAATTGACTATTTTTGCATCACTATTCATTAGAGATATTGGTCTATAATTTTCTTTTCTTGTTGGGTCTTCCCTGGTTTGGGGATCAAGGTGATATTTGCTTCATAGAATGTGTTGGGAAGTATTCCTTCTTTTTCTGCATTTTGGAAAAGGTTAAGTAATGTAGGTACTAGTTCCTCTTTAAAGGTGTGGTAGAATTCTGATATGAAGCCATGCTGCTGCACTGCACCATGGGCACCATCTTTCCCTCACTCCACAGTCCCTGCTTTACACCCATGCCACCGATTCAGCATAGACATGTAACACCTGTGCCCTGTCCACACCTCTTGAGAAAATGCCCAAGAATCTGGATTCCATGGGGGCAGGCTTCCAGACCATGGGGTGAGTGGATGGGAGTGCTGGCAGCTCAGAATTGCAGGTAGAGAATATATTCAGTTTCATGCCTGGTGGGAGAGTGCCATGCCACACTAGTGGGTCCTCTCTGGGAAGGAGTTCTAGTTTTTAGAGTGTCTCTCCCATGGGATAAAATAGGAGGAGATCTGAACTCTGACCACTTGTTTGTAGAAAGTATACTACAAGCCGTTCTCATGGGGGAGGGGACTCCTGTCTGCTTGGCAATGGATTTTGTACCTATTGTTTGTTTCCTTGGGGTCATAGCTCACCTTAGCAGGGGTGACATGCTCTCTTCAATCTTCCTTCTTGGCTCAGCTCCAAACCATCATCTTACTTGCTAAACTTCTGTCCTTTAACTCTCCTTCTTGATGGAAGCCTCTGTGGAAACCTGGCTCCAGTCAGCCATTTTGCCTCCCAGAAATAATTTTTTGTATGTATGACCAGCTATATGCTATAGAAAGTTTTATTTATATCGATTAGCATATGAGGAAATTGGTTTCATTTTACCTCATTTCACCCCAAGTGGCAGCTTTTAAGAGCTTGTCAGTTCTGCCAAGTGAGGACCTACCTGTGACTGTTGGTCATCTGTGGCTCTTCTATGGAGAAACGTGTATTCAGGTCTGCAATCCACTTTCTAACTGAGTTATTGGTTTCTTTTTTCTGAGGTGTGCGTGTTACTTACAAATTATAAAAATTAATCCCTTTCTCAACACCTGGTTTGCAGACATTTTCTACCATTCTGTGTGTTGAGGTTGACTGTGTGCTGTGCAGAAACTTTTCAGTTTGATTCCATCACACTTGCATAATTTTCTTTTGTCACCTGTGCTTTGATGTCGCATCCGTGAAATCATTGCTGGAATCAAGGCTATGCCTCTTTCTCTCTGTGCTTTCTCTGAGAGTCTGATGGTTTCAGCTCCTACATTTAAGTCTTTAATCCATTTTGAGTTGAGTTTTGTGTATGGCATAAGATAAGGGCCCCATTTCATTCTTTTTCATGTGAATATATAGTTTTTCCAAAGGACTATTCATCCCCCATTTTTTGCACCTGTGTGGAGAATCAGTAGACTATATATGTGTGGACTTACTTCTGGGCTCTGTGCTCTGCTCCCTCGGTCAACACATCTTCATCCAGCATCACGCTGCTCAGCCAGTGCACACGTGATGGCACAGCGTTGCTCTTTCTCAAGACTGGTTTGGCCACAGGGTCTTCTGTGGTTCTATATAATTGTAGAATTGCTTCTGTTTCTGATGAGAAATGCTATTGGGACTTGGAAGGAATTGCATCAAATCTGTACATCGTTTAGGATTGTACAGACATTTGAAAATACTGAGTCTTCCAATCAGTGAACCCAGGTGGTTTTTCCTTTTGTGTTCCTTTAATTTCTTTCATCAATGTTTTTTAGTTTTTAGTTTTCTTTTATCAGTGATTCTTAGTTTAACTTATGACTAAGTATTTTATTCCTTTGATGCTTTTGCAATTGGGATTTTTTTTTCTAATTTCCTTTTAAGACAGTTTGTTATTAGAGTATAGAAATGGAACTGAATTTGAAATTTTGTATCCTGTAACTTTACTGAATTCATTTATTTAACCTATTAGGTGGGGTTTTGTTTTTGTTTGTTTGTTTGCTTGTTTTGGCTTTTTTTTTGAATCTATAGGATTTTTTGTGCATATGCATATGTAAGATCATATCATCTGCCAAAAGAAAAAACTTTACTTCTTCCTCTTCCATTTGGATACCCTTTTGTTACTTTTTCTTGCCTACTTTCCCTGGTCAGGACCCTCCATGCTGCACAGAGCTGGTGAGAGTAGGAACCCTTTCCTCATTCCTGATTTTGGTGGAGAGGTCCCACTTCTCACTGTGTGACAATAGTTATAGGCTTTTCAGATGTGGCCTTTGTTATGTTGAAGTGCCTATAACTAAACAGATGTACGTTTGTGTGTGTGTGTGTGTAATGATTTACATTTTTTCACTCAGCCCTTACAGCTATCATAATGAGTGTCTATACTAATAACCCTATTTTGCAGGTGAGGAAACTGAAGCACAGGGATACTAAGTAATTTCCTCTTGAAAAATGCAAATCAAAACCTCGGTGAGATGTAGCTTTGTATCTATTAGGAAGGTTAGTACTAAAAACAAATTTGTTGAGCATCAGGAAAAGTTGGAAGCCTTTCACACTGCCACTGGGGATGCAAAACAGTGCAGTGGAAATGACATAAAGGTGACTCAAAAAATTAAAAATAGAACAACTATATGGTACTAAATCCTAATTTTTGGCTTTATCCAAAAGAAATAAAATTATGGTCATGAAGAAGCATTATCCCTCTCAGGTTCACTGCAGCAGTAGTCACCTTTGCTGAGAGGCAGGAGGAAAGTCAAATGGGTACAGGGGTAAAATGTATTTATCCATGTGGTGGATATCACTCAACCTTAACAACCAGGAAATCATGAATATGCTACAGCACAGGTAAATGCTAAGGGCGTTACGCTAAGTGAAATAAGCCAGGCACAGGAGGGCAAATGCTACATGACCCTCTTAGAATAAGCACCAAGAACAATCAAACTCAGAGAAGCAAAGAATGAAACGGTAGCTCTCAGGGGCTGGGGGAGGGGAGGAGGCATTGCTAATCAATGAGCTATTCTATCAGTTATGGGAGAGAAGTTCTAGAGATCCACCTGCAACTTGAGGCCTGTAAATAACAGTACTGTACTGTACACTTAGAAACACAGCAAGAGGGTAGATCTCAGACTAGATAGTTTTTAATCTAAAACTGTAACAAAAAAGGGGAAAAGAACAGATGGATAATGTGAGCATAATACCAGCATAATCAAAGACATTGAGAGTCTGAGAAAGAATTCAGGGCATGCTGGAAATAGCAATGACAGTGGGAATGGATAATGCCTTTGATGAGTTCACCTGTAGACAGGCACAAGGAAGGAGAGAGTTGCTAAGCCCCAAGATGTGTAAGTAGAAACTTCCCAGTCTGAAACTCAAGAAGAGATAGAGATAGGAAAAAAACTAAAAAAAAATCTCTCAGGAGAGGTGACCTGTCCAGGAGCTGGGCAGGCCTGTGGTGCCTCAGGCAATGACCCTAGTGCTGAGTTCTGCCTTACCGACACCAAGAACCAGTGAGTCATAACTTATAAAACCTTTGGACTTCAGAGTCCAGCCAGCTGGGTGGTGATCACAGTGTGATAAACAAAATATGACACACAAAATAGATACAGCACATGTTACATAATGCACAGTTCATGTGACAACACATAATCTATGACGTATGGCACAGTATATTACGTAACACAGGACACACAGTGATTACATGAAATAGAATGCCATATATTTATAGGTAATTTCAGCAACTTTTAATTCTTATTGCCTCACTTTTTCTGGAGGTATTTCTTTTATTTTGGTTATGAATCATAAGCAACTATTAATTATGGCAATATTTTCCCAACTCTGATTTTAGAAAGTCGTTACTAGACTTCAACATACAAGTAATGTACATGTGCCAGTTTTCCGGGGCGTGTGTGTTCACTGAAGAGAATCTGCCTTCGTTGAGCCACTGACACCTGCTGCAGGATGTGGCCCAGCTGACAGCTCCACGCCTCCTGGGCATCCTGCCCTTCTCGCTCAATGATCAGATAGGCCAGGCATTGAGGGAAAATTTGAACACGTGTTTCTTGTGTAGATTTTGACAGAGTGCTGTTATTTCCTGCATGAGAACAGTTCAATTTCCTGCTCATCGTTCCAATCTCTCATACAGGGACTGCAGGATAAAATCTCCCGGCCACCCTGAGTGTGGTTTGAACCCTGAAGATGTCTGATTGAGGAAGTGATTGAATCCATTCTTTCCACCCCAGACTTAATGTGGAAATGATTACTCATCTCTCTGTTCATAACGCCTATATTGCATGCTGGGGGTTGAAACACAGAAATCTAATTAAAACCTCCTAGTGTTGTAACACTCTCTTGCCAAGCTCAGTTGGGTTTATAAGGCACTAAGGTGTGGAGCAGTCTGTGTCCAAGCTCTAGTGTG
>NW_003852621.1:1534233-1540256 GCF_000181295.1 Otolemur garnettii
GAATGGGCGTCTTCTGTAAGATAGCAGGTGAAGCTGTAGCGATCTAGGAATGGGCGTCTTCTCTAAGACAGCAGGTGAAGCTATAACCATCTTTTGAACATCACCTAACATGTCTTTTAAATTGTTTACCAAGACAACAGCCAAGTCCTGTCACCAACCTCAAATTGCTCCTGTGCTTAGAGACCAGATATTCTCAGAAGCCAAATACCGCCCCCCATCAGGCATTTTTGCAAGACGAGGCACACACTGTGGGTTTTGGTCTTTAACCTGTGGATTTTTACTTGTGTTTGTGGGAAGAAACTCTTTTGTGTGACAGTACTTCCCAAGAAAACAAAAAACGTGGACAGTCACCCAGCATCTCAGCTTCACAAGTGGTTCTTAATCACCTGCTCTATGTCTGATTTTTAGAGTTGTAAATTAGTCTGAACTTTACCATAATCACACAGAACAGGCATCATTCCTATTTTCTAGGAAGGGGAGCACAAGGTGACAACTAACCAGCAGGACAGGAGTTGACACAGATCTGGCAGGAATCAGCATGTTAGTGCCACATCTGGTACAGACTTTCACTCCAGGGACGTGACTCCACAGGAAAATTGCCAGTAATGAAGCCACTTCACACACTGACAATGACGGCCTGAGGACAGTCAAGTGTGTGGGACCACTCATGGGTGAGGGTTTTCCAGACTCTACTTCATAGGCAGGTGAGGACCTTGAGCTGGATCTTGGAAATCTACAGGACCCTCGGGGTGCCCAGAGCAGCCTCTGGCTTCCCAGGTTAAGGGCTGTGAATCATTTTGGTGACAGGAAAACCTAGGTCTTATTGTTGTTGGTGGTGGTATTCTTGTTTTGTTTTTTAAAATTGAAAAGCAAAACCTTCATTTTGAAATCTCAGCACAAAAAGAAGATAGGGGAGCAGCCTGTAGTCCTTCATGTTACTTGTTCAGGCAGAATTCACAAAGCCTGGCCACTGAGCACACAGGTGGACTTAGAGCCCTGCCTGAGCCGTCCTCAGCAGGACAGTGCCCAGTGGTGTGTCCACATAGCCCTGTGTGATGGTACCTCCTTCCAGGTCCAGGCCTGCCCTGGACCCAGTGGGGTTGGATCCTGGGGTCAGCAAGAGCAGAAGAAACACAGACCGGGAAGTTACTGTCTAGGGCAGAGGCTCTGAGAGCTGAAGGTCTAAGGGTGGCCTGTCCTTAGACCCTCCAGTCAGTGCAGAGTTTGCTGCTCACCAAGGTATCCTCCCTGCCTCCACTTCTGCCCATGTGTGTCCAGGAGGTGATGGGCAGACACCACGGCTACAGTGAAGGGCCACAGCCCACAGGAAGGGCAGGAGGGGTGAGCAACAAAGGTGAGCTATACTTGAGGGCTGGCCAGGAAAGCAACAACAGCCTCAGACTGAAGGAGGCTCCTGAACATGGTACGTTTCCTTTGTATACACACCTGCAGTTCCAGGATTTCCCCCCTGCAGAGGCTGGTCTTCAGGGAACAGCCTTACAGCTGTCTGTTCCTTTTCCGTTGATTATTTTTGTTTTGTTTTGTTTTGGGTAGAGGCATTATAATTTTTTAAAGTACATTACAAAACATGTTATACATGTGTCAAAATGACATCTGTCATTAATTTCTAGAGTTGTCCAATTGTCTCCTAATAATGTGAAGATACTTGTATTTTTTTCTCTACTACTTGGCCTGTCAAGATTTTATTTTGTTAATGAGCAGAAGCCCATCTTCAGCTCTGGATTTAAACAGCTAGTCGCGTGGGCACTCAGAAATATTGCACACTGTTTTATTGAGAAAGAGAAAAAGAGAGACAACTTCTACGGGAATTGGGTATTGTTGGTGTTACAGTGGGTAGTGATCAGAGATTTTACTTTGTGTTTAGCTCCTGATTGTTGATACAATAAAAAGAAAATAGCTTGAAACCGATAACTTCTGGAGTAAAAAATTGGAAACATTTGTGCTACAGAGATGTTTTCTAGGGAATTTATGAGAAACATACATTTTTCCAAACCATGAACAGAGCTTGTTTGCATCTGATTTCTGCTATCATTGAACCAAGTCTAAAGTTGTTTAGAGGTAATTTTGAACAGTGCCCTCATGCGTGTTTCCAATGGTGCTGCTGATGTGGAACATTTCTGGGGGTTACGTGGGAGACTTTCATTCAGCACTGTCCCCCCTGTCACACCTCTGTCCTCACTGGGCGTCTGCAGGTTGGCTGGGCCATCCTGCTCACTGCACAGACCACGGTGGGGGTTGCCATCTGCATGTCTGAGCAAGAGGACCCCGTAGGCCCCCCACTCCTGGCTATGAAACCCCCGTGTGCTGCCGAGGACACTGTGAAACCCACGCTCTCAGGACCGGCTGCTTCTTATACCAAGGCAGCTTGTCTTTGTTGTTGTTAATCTTGAACATGAGGAATGGTGACACCGAGTTCTCTGCCATTGAGTCCTTCATGAAACCCTACCCAGACCTCTTCTGGACAATACCTCACCAAGTGTGGGCCAGCACACTGCTCTGACCACAGCTGGACTAACCACTTCCCTGACGCTAGCTCTCCCTGGCACCGGGAAGCTCAGAGTGCCTGACCTGGCCGAGGTCACTGTAATCCCGCCCCACTACACAGTGCTCCCTCCCCGAGGAGCTGGGAGGTTCCGGCCTGGACCCACATGGAGCTGCTCTGGCCCAAGCTTCTGCTATCAGGCAGGCGCCATCTTTTCATTACGTGTGTCCTGCCCTTCCACGGCGGAGGCTCATCCTGATTGGAAAGTGGGGTGGGCTTGTGTGCAAAGAGAAGGCTGCTGCCAGCTGCTAGGGACTGGGCTGCCTCCCCCAGGTAGACACAGCCCCTCCAGGCTGATCTCATCGCACCCAGTGTTTTCAGCCCCCACCCTTGGAGGAGCTGCGCTTCTTCATAAGTGGGACTTTATTGGTCCTCTCCCAGGACTGTCACTCAGAGTGATGGGATTATTACCTTTCCCTCGCCCCCGCCTTAATTATCATTGGTGCTGTCCGTGGTGCCTTTGCCGGGAGAACACAGCCCTGCACCTGTGAGGCCTCCCAGTGCTGCCGCGTGAGGGCGGTGGTGGGGCAGCTCCTGCTTGCCTGACTATGTTCACTTCCACTGAACGTGGAGGAGGCCGATGTCCACAGGCAGAAGATAAAACCACTGTCATTTATTTGGTCCATTTCAGAACAGTCTGTGGATTCCTTTGCTTATGATGGTGGCATCAGCCTGGCTCAGGCGACCCAGCCCGGTGGGCAAAGGCCATGATGTTCTGTCTGAGCTCCTGGTCCTCGGTGCCTAGGACCCTGCCAGAAAGACACCCCACGTGAGCAAGGGTCACCTGGACACCTGCCACCCCCTCCATACCCCAAAGTGCCCCCCAAGCCCTGAGGCCCACATGTTCCAGCAGGTCAGGGGGCAGGTGGCACCGAGTTCCAGGTCCCATGGGAGAGGCTAGACCTGCATCTACTAAGATGTAATCACAAGCCTTAAAGGCAGTGAAAAACCTGTCTTAAGTATAGAGCTATTCCTTTTTGTAAGAGTCACAATTTAAAGCACAGTTTGAAGCTGTGTCTGAGCAGGGGCACCATTCAGGGTTAATCACTGCTGTCAGACCCATGGGGCAGATATCTTGCTGAGGAGGACAGGACAGCTGCACCATCTTTAAGAGGTATATAAAAGTTAACTGAGTTGCAACCCACATATTCCTCATATTTAATGCAGAATCAAGCAGATAGATTTAAAAGAATGAGAAGAGGACAGCCCGGGAGTGATGCCAGGTCAGGCCGGGGATCCCGAGCAGGGAGTGGTCTCAGACGAGGACAGAGGGAGAAGAGAAGTTCCCAGAGAAAAAGAAAGGACTTTACAGGGCACCATCACCACTCTCATTGTCAGGATACTTTGCAAGGATTGGTAAGTCTTCTAATTCAAGTTGCATTTAAAACAAAAGTTTTCTAATTAATTACATCAGAGAGGCGACACGCGAAACTAGCACGGCTCTTAAGCAAAATGACCTACAAGAGGTTTGGGACAGACAGAGACTCAGTCACCTGGGGCTGTGACCCTGATGGCCACATGCTGCCAGTTTTCTAATCAAGAAATAGTGCAAATTATAGTAAACATTACGGATCTGAATAACCAAGAAAAACAAACCTGACTATGACTAAAACTGGACACCTTAAAATTTATCATTGACTAAAAATTGGTCAAATAGTGAAATTTTTTTGATGACTTTTATAACAATGAACTTGACTCCTCAGAACATTCAACTTGTTAAAACTAATGACTAGAAAAGAAACTGGAAGCATTAAAAAAATTACATAGAAAATAATTTATCCTAATAGAAATAATTTCAAGAAAATAAAATTTAAAAAGAGGATAACTTTTGTCTTATTAAAATTAAAGAAATGAATTTGTTTTGATGGATCTTGCTCTATAAAGTACATCCTCCAAAAGTACTGCATTAAAACAATTCTACCTGTGGACCTCAAGGCAGAGGCTTAGGACCCAGACCACCTGTGTTCACCGCCAGACTACTGGCAGTTTCTCCATCACCTGGAAAGTTATTTGAACTGTCTGGACCTCACTCTTTCAGTCAGAAGATGGGAATAATTACACAAGAATTACGAGAATTGGAGAAATTAAAATGTGTGTCTTACTTAGAAAATGCCTGGCGTCTACTAGCTTTCATTGTAAAAGGGAAAAGATTTTTCTGTTTGACAGCGGGGATGGAATGACAGACATCAACTTGGGACTGGATTTCAGCTTCTTTCCCACTCACGACACTTCTCTGCCACCCATTGGAAACAGTGATTTACACGATTCCCCAATAAAGTTACCTCTACCCTACAGATACAGCCCACTTCCCCTTGAACAGTGTGTTGTATTTGGAAGACCTTAGCAAGATAATTTGAGCTATGAAAGTTTCCATGAAAAAGACAGAAGTGTCAGCATTCAGGAGAGTGGTTGGGAGGATGGTGGAGACATCGCAAGGCCCAGCCCACCAGAGGCACCACTCTCCCCCCTGCCATCACAGCCTGGCATGGATCCAGCATCTCACCCCCTACCCCTGAGCCTTCCTCTCTACCCCTCAGGTCCAGGCTTATTACCCTGATGGCTCTGTCCCCCAGGCCCCAGCCACTCCAGTCTACCCTTCCTGCATGTCCAGTGCAAATGCCCACAGGGAAAGGGGCCCATGTCCCTGACGGAGGAAGGCTGTGCTCCTCCATGCTGGACAGCTCATATTCTCAGGCAGAGATGCAAACTCAAGTCTTCTCCTGTCTCCTGTAAACCTCACTATTGTGTAAAATGCATTGATTTTTAAAAATTGGCAACAAATTCAGAAAAGAAAAAAAAGGAAAAGCACCATGAGCAGTCTATTGTGTGGGTCCAGACGATCAGGCCATCACCCCAGGTGCCACATTCACACTGTACAACATGCTGTGGCCTTGGGCCCAGCTGTGCTCATGCAGGCAAGGCTGGTGCCTCCCTCCCACCCCACACACAGGGGCCGGGACTCCCGTCTTAGTGGTCATCTCAGGTCCGAATCCGGGAGGGCTGCCTGTTCTAGGCCCTCCTTGAAGGACACGCCTCTCCCTGGCCTCCAGCCCATTCCCTAAACTTCATTCTGATGTTCCCTCTTCTGGAAAGCCTTAACATGTCTGCAGCCCATATAATTTTGTTTCCCTTTGGTTTTGGAATAGAAGAGATTTATTTCACATTTATGTGCTTCTTATTTCTTTGATTTTTTAAACTTGCTAGAAACTTGGGTGTCCAACAGGAGGTGAGGCAGCACACAGTCTGCCCTGTGCACAGTCTGGGGGGAAGCACATGTCAGCTGTATATTATTTTTAGATTTCATTAACAAAGCATCTTATAAGTTAAGGCATGTACAATATAGGAATAGATATTAAATTTTGTCACATGTTTTTTCTGCATTCATCAAGATTATCTTTTATTGGCTCAGCGCCTATAGCTCAACCGGCTAAGGCGCCAGCCACATACACCTAAGGTGGCG
>NW_003852621.1:1540814-1550545 GCF_000181295.1 Otolemur garnettii
TTTCTTGATAGATTGACTTGCTAAAACTTTCTTATAATTTCTTTCCTTAGTTTTATATCAAGGTAATGCTGGTCATGTCAAGTGAGTTGGGAACTGATGGCTGCTTTGAATGTTCTACAAGAGTTTGTGTACAGTCAGTGGTGACAATGCAATCACTCAAGTTATCTGCACCTGCTTGACTGAGCTTTTGTAGTATTTGGGTCTCAAGGAATTAATCAATTCATTTATTTAAATTGTCAAATGTATGAGCGAATCATTTATTCTATTTCCTTATTATTGGTTTAATTTTGGTAGGGTCTGTAATAATGTCACCTTTGGCCTCCTGTTCTAGTAATTTATATTTTTTCTTTTTTCCCCTTGGCTAGTCTGCTATCTTTTATAAAATCATCTCATTCTATTGTTTTTCCTTTTTCAATTTCATTTCTGGTCTTACTGTGATTTTTTCTTCTTTCTGTTTGTTTTAGTTTCAATTTACTTTTCTCCGTATAGTTTCTTAAGGTAGTGGCTTAGATCATTGATTTGAGACCTTCTTTCCTAATATAACATTTTAATTTCATAAACTTCCTTTTACCTTGCTGTTGGCTACCTTCTATACACTTTGACTTTTTTTAATTTCAATTTATTCATAACCATTTTTCTAATCTCTGTCATGAATTCTTTTTGACCCATATGAAGTATTTGTGAAATATTTTATTTGTGAAGTATTAGGGGGATTTCCTAATAATTATATATCATTGATCTCTAATGAAATTCCACATGGTCTGAGACATACTGTGCATAATCTCAATATTTTGAATTTCTTAAAATTTTTTGTGTGGTTCATCTTACAATACAATGTAGTATATCTTGGGGAAACTTCAGTGTATACCTGAAAAAAATACACATCCAGATATTCTGAGGCACAGTCATCTGCAAAAGTCAACTAGGTCACGTTTGTTGATAATGCTGTTCAGGTGATAGGTGTTTTTCTGATTTTGTCTAAGTTTTGTCTATTTTTATTCTAAGTCAGGGTGGTGAACCTTTTCATGTTGGAAGAATGCATTAATTTAGTCAAAATCGAATAAGACCACATTTAAGAAACTTCAAGTAGATATGCTTCAACTTCAATTAGATATGCATTATTTTATGAAAATCTAACTACTGTGTACTTAATAATTTCAGAAAGTTTAAAACTGTTAATTTAAAAGTTAACAAATCTTTTCATGACTGTGTTGTGTCTGCTTTTTTGGGGAAGTGTTTGAATATTTGGTTGTGGCACAGAGGTCCATGGTTTCAGTTGATCTTCCAGGGGGGCGTCAGGCACTGTGACCTTGGGGTGTCTTTACTTGGGTGATAGGAGAAGGTAGATTCACAGCAATAAGTGGTGAAAAAGCAAGAAGCATTTTTTGTCCATGTTGCTGAAAGCATGTGTATTTTACTGCATTTTTCCATGTTTTAATTGAATCTTCACATCCAAAAACAAAAAGGGGGGGGGCTTTGAAATGTCACCTACTGAGAGCTCAGTCAATTCCATCTGTCGTTCTTTTGGTGCCTTGGTGGTTTCAACCAGGCACGGCTGAAATGCTAATTTGAGTGCGATGTCATGAATCTCAAAGTCAGTGAAACTTTCATTGTATTCTCCAATTTATAGGTCAATAACAGCTGCATATTCTTCAAATGACTCACATATATTATCCTGGTCATCAGTGACCTTTGCTAACTGGGGAAAATTGTTAGAGACAAGTAGGGAACAAGGAAGGAAGGAAAAGAAAGGTGGGCAATTGCTGGGACGGAGGAAAGAGACCTGAGCAGGGTGGGGGTGATGGACGACTCTGGGCTCCTACAGAGGCAGAACTGGCCAGGATTGTGGTTAGAATGGTTTGCAGTTCAGGCACTGCTCAACTTCTAAGATGCCTACGGAGTGATTGATCAGTAGAAACTTTTTAAACAATCACTTAAACATGATTAATCGATGCCCTATTAATATCTTGGAGACTTTCCAAAGGAGAACTTAGTTAAAATTAATGTAGAGTCAGCTTGACCAAGACTGTAGGTGAAAGAAATGCATAAACTCAAGTTAGGAAATCCAGAAGCCTTAGAAGTAGACGGAGCAAAGCTAGGAAGTGCGGAACAAATGCAAGGGGGAAAGTTTGTAAGGGGCCCTTCCTCCCTGGCGAGGACGAGACCCACACCTCCCTCTCAGCTCAGCTCTGTCTGCCTAGGAACTTCAGTGTGTTCTTCTGCTTAAAATACTTACACTTTTCTGTTCATTGCCACTGCTGCCTGGGACCTCCTCTCTCTGCACCAGCTCTGCTGCCTGGTTTCCTCTTTATGTGGAGCCGAGTTAAAGTGCTTTTGGTCTTTCTCTAGGACAAAGCCTAAACCAGGGCAGAGGTCCTCACAGCACCCTAAAATATTCATCCAAAATTTCCTCTCGAATAAGTGTTTTGAAAAAAGATAGCTTTTTTTCCCTTATCAAAATGCTTGGATATTTTGCCACGTATCATGTATGATAGTTTTATCTTACAAAGAAGTAGTGAAGCCGTTTTTATTTGACATGGTACCACACAGAAATGCTGTATACCTATAGGAACCTTTTTTCAATAATTTTCACTGCTGATTTTGCTCTTTATAAAATTTAGCCCTTTGTTTTCACAGGGCTGACATTGTGGCCAACACTCATCTGTAGATGATACTGTAGATCCACACTAAATACCTAATCCTTCAACTTGGGTGTGGTACCAACCTGATGAGTCTGTGTTACATTTGCAAGAATATAGTTAACAACACTTACAATTAGTTGCAAAGTGTCACTTAAAATAGTAGCTTCAGCACAGAGATTTTGCTCATGTCTGATACAATGAACACAAATGAGAGAGCGTCTGGACCTGTTATTACATTTTTAATCTGTGCAATAAACCCTTCATGGTTTCCTATTGTAGAAGGTGCACCATCTGTACACATTCACTAAAGTTACCAAATTCAGTCCAAGTTCATCACAGCTATCTTAAAAGTTGTTGAAGATAGCTATTCCCTTTGTTCTGTTTTCAAGAGTGTCCAGAGTAACTATTTGTAGCAAAGAAAATCTTCTGTTATGACCCGAATGAAGTAAATATGTGAAAGTCAGTAGTTAGTTGATTCAGCCAAAGCCATTGAACAATACATATTTTCTTTTGAAGTATTGCATTAAACTGTTCTGTAAAGTTGAAGGCTGATTTGTGCTCCCATTCAGTGATGGTTCTCCTTGAAAGAGGCAGGTGTTTGTACTTCAAAACATTACCAAGGTCTAAGCATCTACAACTTGGGCAATGCATTCTTTCATAACTTCTACATCACTGAATGGCTTACCTATTTCCCCGAGTATGTCAGCTACTTTATAAGTTGCTTCAGTGACATTATTTCCAGGTCTTATTGCTGCTTGAAAGAACTATCTTGCTTTTGCTTCTGACTCACGGAAAGGAAAATGATGGATGACGTTGGCTGTTCAAGTATACAATTAAAATAACGAAATTAGCTTCCACATCACCCAGAAATTTCTGGGATGCTCACTGCTCCTCGTCAGAAGTTGTATGGAAGGAGGACTGGAGCAGAGGACACAGCATCTTCATCACACTAGGGTGCTGGCATTTTTAAGACATACCCAGATATTCCTGGCATCCTTAAGTGATGATCCTTTTTCTATCACTGTGATTTTGTTTTTACGCTGAATGTGTGGCATTGCACAGCAGTGGAATGGAGGTACCTACCTAACTATTAACCAGCAGGGAGACGCTCCAGAGCCCTGGCCCTTACTGGCCCCTGGTACCCACCACCTCCAGGTCTCCTGGCACTCAGCACCTGCATAGACAGGCAGGTGTCAGCACTGGTCCCAAAGGCCCCCAGGAAATTCCACCTTAGATTGATGCCTCATTTACCTGACTTTGGCCATACTTTGGAACTCAATTCAAGCTGAAACTCCAATGAGAAGTTTTCCTCAACCCTAATATAACATATAATTTGAAATAAAATACTAAATAAAAAAACTAACATTTATGACACTTTTTAAAAAAAAAATTCAAGTTAAAGTGAGGGTACAAACAACTAGGCTGCAACGTCTGCTTTGTTGGGTAGAGTCCCTCTGGCAGTTGTGTCCTGTTCCCTAGCGGTGTGGCGTACACCCCTACATTGTGCCCATTAAGTGGGAGCACTCCACCCCTCCTGCCTCCCTGTCCTCCTCTCTCTTGCCCTCTGCCCCCAACTTGAATTGATTTTTTTCTCACTATGTGGATGTGTCATCTACAGGCTTCATGTTAGTACACAGGACATTGGATATTTGCTTTTCCATCTTAGAGATACTTTACTAAGAAGAATGTGGTTCAACTCCATCCAGGTTAACACAAAGATGTGAAGTCTTCATCTGCTTTCATTTGTGATACATCTTAAGTTATCAAAACATCTTTATGAGTAGTATTTTGTTATCTCTGAAACTATCAGAATGATTGTTAGCTCCAGTTCAAGCAGCAGTTCTCAACCTATGGGTCACAACCCCATTGGGGGTCTCCTACATATCAGATGTTTACATTACGATTCATAACAGTAGCAAAATTATAGTTATGAAGTAGCAACAAAAATAATTTTATGGTTGGGGGTCACCACAACATGAGGAACTGTATTAAAGGGTCATGGCATTAGGAAGGTTGAGAACCCCTGAGTTAAAGTGATGTATCAGAGATTCAGAGCAGGTAAAAAGTGTGGTTGGAACTGAGTGGGGAGTGTAGCCACCCAGAGGTCTGATCTCTAACCCCAGGCTCAGCCCACTCTGATGCATAACACGACTACTGTTGTAACTTGCACAGCTGAGAAGGAGACACAAATGCCACTTAAATGCAATTAATTAATAGAAATTTATTGCATCTGCACAGGGGGCTGTTGCTCTAACAGGCAAGCAGCCTTGAATGGCAGATTAAATCGGTTTTTATACCCCACTATCTGCGTCACAGCAAGCAAGAAAAGGAACAGAAGCTGAATTATTGCTGTTAGCTTTAGGTGTAGGGGTGTGGAGTTTACGTAGTACGAGGGGAGAGGCGGGGGGCATGTCAGGCCTCTCCTCCCTACGCATTTTCTTATCTTCAAGTTTCTCGGAACTTTCCTTCCCACCCTTGAGGAGGCTGGGACTGATGGACTCAAAAGAAGTTTTATTGACATTATAATGATACTTTTTAAGTTAAATTATTTACCCAAATTCAGGAGGTATATTTGTTAGTTACTGAGGGCCTACATTGGGCTAGCTACTTATTCTAAGTAATAAGAACTATGACTGTCCTAGTCCACTTAAGTTCTGGCAGGAGCCTGTAGTCCCAGCTACTTGGGAGGCTAAAGCAAGAGAATCACCTAAGCCCAAGAGCTGGAGGTTGCTGTGAGCTGTGATGCCGTTGCACTCTACTGAGGATGAAAAAGTGAGACTCTGTCTCAAAAAAAAAAAAAAAAAAAAAAGAGCTGAGGAAGTGGAGGCTCAGTCCTATTAACTATTCACCCAAAGGCGCCCCTGTGGACGTGACAGCCTCCTCTGCAAAGGTGGGCACTGCAGCCCATTCCCCTGAGCTCTGGGCTGTTCCTACCTCTGTAACCCGCAGCGCTCTGTGCGTGTGGCTGCGTCAGGCAGCGGCTTTTCTATTCTGTACACAGGGATTTGCCTCTCCTACCCCTTTAGGGGATAAACTTGAACACAGTCACACAGTGCTGTTTTGCAGAAGAAACCCAGGGTGCAATGCCCCCAATGGCATTTTGTTTCCTTAGCTTTGTTAAATCTTTTAATTAAAGCATGTTAACAAAGCCGAAGAAAAAAATAAATGGCACTGCTTGCAAGGAAATTAAATCGAGGAACAAAGCCCATTTATAATTATTGTATTTCAATTAGGCTGCAACAGGGCTAGGTGAATGGAAAGACAAAAAGAAGCAACACTCCTGTTGGAGTTCCATAAATATTTGCAAAGTCCTGTTAGAAAGAGAGCAATATAAATAATGTTTTAAAACAGCCAGTGTCCCTGGGCAGCGGCCTCTATGCTAATTACCACTTGAAATAATTTGTTTTCAGTGATCTCCTCAGAATACACTGTGGGAAGCTAACAAAGTCTATTTTTTTCCTCTTCAACAAATACACAGAAATTCCTTGAAGAAAAATGTTATATCAATGCATGATAACCTTTTAATTTATTATTTTAAAATTAAAATACAATTAAACATTTGAAAGAGCTAGAATTAAATTTAGATCCTTCCTCTATATTTTAATGCTTTAATATATAATATTCACCAGAACAGGGAAAACATAAATCATCAGTTTGCATTTAAGTCGTATTTATCTCAGCATTAAAAAAATAGCATATGTATATGATTTTTTATTCTGAAAATAATTTTACATGCAATTGAACTTTTTTTTTTTTTAAGTTAGGTAAATCCTGCCTTAATGCACCAATGCAGAAAAGAGGGCTTGAGTTTTTGTCTCTGGACAAGTGGCCATCTAAGCTGCCTGGCACACAGGGACAAGCCACCATGGCTCCTGTCACTCAGGAGGGCCGCAGGGACAGGGTCCCAGTCTGCTCTGGCCTGGCTGTCACGATGCCCCTGCCTTGGACAGGCAGGCTGCTCCATGCCTCAGCCCTGACGTCTGAGGCGAGGGCAGCACAGAAAGGCTGGGGGCTGTGGCCGACTCTGTGGGAGGCAGCACACACTTGGTGAACTGCAGCCTTTGTGCTTACCGTTATTTTCTACCAGGATCTTGGTTTTGTTGTCTTTCTAGACAGGAAGCCAACCTTGTTTACGAACATCCACGTCATCCAGGGGGAGGGCGAGCCAGTCTGGTGACTGCTTGTCACAGCCTGAGCACAAGTGCGGGTCAGCACAGGGAGCGGCCACCTTGGTGCTGTCTGTTGAACCTCACACAAGACATATGTGACACAGAAGTCTATGACTTTAAAATGTCCTTTATTAGGAATTGTTTCTTTTATCATAGATTTTACGAAAGTGTTCATACATATCAAGGGGAAAATACACACCCCAGGCCCTTCCCCCAGATAATCTGAGAATTGCTGGTTTAGAGCATTTTGTTCCTCGGTGGTTGGAATCCAGACATCCTCCCATAATACCTGGGAAGGAAGTAGAGGGGAGGGGCTGACCGTGGGCAGGGTGTCCTGAGGCTCTCCCACGGGAGGAGGGTGGTGAGAACTCTGGCAGGGTGGGGGGTGGGGGCCACAGGGTCATCTCCAGGGTCACTTCCTCAGTGTCCATGGAAGCCTCCCTGAGGCCAGTTGGGGTGGGGGTGGGGCTCTGCCAGGGAGCAGGAACACTGAAAAGAGTCCCATCCTGGGTACCCTGGGCAGGGGTCCCCTCTGGTGGACAGGTGGGTGTGAAGATGTCGGAGCCGCTTTGCCCCGGAGCCAGCCCTGGGCACCAAGGCACCCCAAGGCACTTGCCTCTGGCTCTGCCTTCCCGCCGGGGATGAGCAGCCTCAGCTGACACTTCCCTGTCACCAGGCACCAGTGGACCTGCCACACCTGCCTTTAGATTATTTAGATTATTTATATGTAAATAATTAGATTCCCACACCGCACATTAGATGGCACTAATGATTTCCGGTCACCCAGGGAATAGTCTCCCGCCCCCGCAAACAAAAAGGAAAGAAAAAAAGGAGAACGAAGGTGAAATCTGACTCCACATCGCACTGGGGGCCCGCCCCGCGCCCCACCAGTGGCCTCCCGGCCGGGAACCCCACCATGTGGGCTTTGAGACAGTGTGGGACCCGGAACTGGAAATCCTTCCTGCAGAGAGTAAGGGGCTGTGGGTTCCCCCCACCTGGCTCCTGCTGTCCTCCCACGTGGCCCCCAGGGGTGGGGGCTCCTTCTTTCCACTTTCCTCGTGTCCATGAGCCGGCCAGCAGGGCCCAGGACGTTCCATCCCTTCTATGTCTGTTTTCCTGGAATGTGAAGCTGCATTTTCATAGGAAACACGGAGGCTTCGTTCTCAGTCCACGGGATGAATTAGGTTTGCTACTTTAAACCTGTGCAGGAGAAGAGCCAACTCCTGCATGGGTGGGGGCGTGTGTGTGTGTGTGGGGGGGGGGCACCCAGCCTTCATTATAAAAGGCTCCCCTGGTCTTCCAGAGGACATGTGACATCCAGGGCAGTCTTCACTTACCAGAGTGTTTATTACTGACAGGCGCGTGCAGGGAAAGGCTCAGGGAAAGGCGAGGAGGACACGCGCCGTCCGGGCCCGGCTGGCCACGCTCCGGGAGGGGACGCAGCCCGCAGCCCCGGCAGCCTCGCAGCGGCAATTGCTTCCGCCCGCGGCGCTGACATTTACCCCACCCGGTAATCGAGGACTCGCGTTTGCCTTACAGTTTAACACGACCTCGGCCTCCTCGGCTCCTTCTAGATTAGCTTCTTTTAAAGAAGAAAGGAGGCAAGAAAAATGCAAGAAAAACGGTGGCTGACACCAGAGCGAGGCGGGCGGTGGGGAGGGAAGGAGCGGGGGGCTCATTACTGGGCAGGCGGCGCTGCCTGGGGGCGGCTATTACAGTGGATGGAAGGGGGCGGCGGGGCACCAGGCCGCGGGTCACGCCAAACAAAGGTTAATGGATTGACTGTTACCTGCATGGGAAGCAGGGTGGCCCGCGCTCCCGAGGATTCCCGGGGGACTCAGTGCAGGGTCCCCAGCCTGACACTGCCGGGGCTGCTCGCTGTCAAGAGGATACGCCGGAAGCAGCATGTCTTTAAAACCAAAACTGAGAGGGCTCGTAAGAACTTGGCTGGGGACAAGAATAGGCTCCCTGTGCCCTCGCCCACACCCTGGCCTGTCCCTAACGTCCCAGGTGCAGGCAGAGACCCAGGGGATTCAGTGATTCCTGGGGCACAGTCAGCCACTGTGGGGGTTTGGGGTGTAGAGATTGAACACGGATGGAAAGCAGATTTGAATGACACATATGAAAAGGTTAATTTTCAGAAGAGAAACCCAACACAGCTGTAGTGGTATCAGATACCTCTTCCTTTTCTCCCTCAGAAAAAACATCCCCTTAGCCAGAGAGCCGGGCATCCAGGTCTCCCGACAGAAACAGCCGGACAGCAGGACAGGCTGCCTGCCCTTCCCGACCTACAATCACACCATCTATAGGCGGATACAGGCCAACACAGCCGGAAGGAAGCTGACCATTTATCACCTGGGTGAGCCAGAGACACCTGTGTCTAAAAGAGAGGCCACATTCAGCTTTTCTTTGTAAACCAAGCCTAAACTATGGGAAATAGCACCAGAATTCTATATCATTCTGGTGTGGGGAATATATATCTCACTAAAAGTATTATTTTATTTTTGGACATTTTAGGTGAACATACCTATCTCTGTTGTAACCTTGAGTTGCAGGGCCAACCTTGGAATTTCTTTTGTGTCATGAGCTTAAATTGTAGACCTGAAAATTCAAATGACAGACAAAAGACTGGGGATCAGATGAACTGATCCTTTTATTCAGAATAAAGCCAAACTCTTCAGTGAAGTAAACATCTGTGCAAGGTGACAGTCGACCTATTCACGGCTGTTGACAACGCAACAGAGGAAATTTCTTAAGACCCTAAATTCTGGGAAGGATACACATGCCCTTGTCAATTATTTGTTTGTTTCACCTGTGTTGTCTTCCTGCTTCATCTGGATGTGCTGGCCTTGCCGACCCACCTCCCAGTAAAGGGGTTAATACCCAGCACTCAGGTGGTACTGGCCAGACTCTGCCTCCC
>NW_003852621.1:1552237-1566803 GCF_000181295.1 Otolemur garnettii
ACCTCCCCATGAAGGGGTTAATACCCTGCACTCAGGTGTACTGGCCGGACTCCGCCTCCCCATGGAGGGGTTACCCAGCACTCAGGTGTACTGTCCAGACTCTGCCTCCCCATGGAGGGGTTAATACCCAGCACTCAGGTGATACTGGCCGGACTCTGCCTCCCCATGGAGGGGTTAATACCCAGCACTCAGGTGGTACTGGCCGGACTCCGCCTCCCCATGGAGGGGTTAATACCCTGCACTCAGGTGTACTGGCTGGACTCCGCCTCCCCATGAAGGGGTTAATACCCTGCACTCAGGTGTACTGGCCGGACTCCGCCTCCCCATGAAGGGGTTAATACCCAGCACTCAGGTGGTACTGGCCATACACCATTCTGCTTGCCTAACACGTTCATTGTTTAGATTAACTCACTTAAAATGCTGACAAAGGTAGATTTCAAGATTTTTGTATGAATTAAAATCTAAGTATTTGAACTAATTGAAAGAGGTAAAATCCTTTATAACTAGACTGATGTAGAAAAAAAGGGAAAAACAGTGGGAAGCAGAGACTGAAGTGTCTCCTCAGAGTTAAACTGATTTTCAATCACCACTTGCTGAGATCTGTCAATTCATTGGAAAGTCTCACTTTGGTGAAGCTTAGAAATTGTATCACAGCTCCAGCTCTACAAATTGCAGAGAACACTCCACATGTAAGCCTTTCTGACGGTCACCATGTGCCTTACAAAAGTCGATTTGGACGGTGACCCTCCAGACGTGGTTCTGTGCAAGGAGGGGGTGCTGTGGGAAGGCCCCAAGTCTGCTGCTGCCCAGCACACAAAGGACATCACCAGGGACGCCGTCAGCATGCAGCCCCTGCCCCAAGTCTTTGAAAGGATGACCCGCTGACACCGCAGAGTTTGCACTCCTTATTTAATTAAGAGAGAAAGGATTTCTGTGCAGAGAAGGCTTTGAGCGCCCTTCCTCGTTTTTGCTGACCAATCCAATTATGTGGGTAATTGCAAGTATGTTTTGAAAAGCATGGGAGTCTGAAGATAATCATTCATAAAACAAATCCAGACCCAGCCGAGTGCGCTGTTGTGCTGAAAATTATTTAAGAGGAGAAAATTAAAAACAATGGCAGATTTTCCATGTTTAAAGTGTAGTAAGTTGTTCTCTGTTATTAGTTCGTGTTACTCCTTTCTAGTGCCTGATTTACAGGGACGCATCTCCACTGCAGCGCCATCAGACTTCTGCTCACATCCTCTGGGCAGTGGAAGGTTGCAGGTGGCTCTTTTCAGACTGTAACTGGTTCTGCATATATTTGAATCTTTACCACACAAAGAGCCAGCAACAACAAGGCTTCTCCCCGCAAAGGTGAATATTTAAATAGTTTGTTTAGTTTTTAGTTCAACAACCCACAAGGGCTGTATCGTTCTGAGTGCATTTATTTCAAGGTACTTAAAAACTGACTTTTATGAGATTATTTAGGCAGTGATTATTTTTGTTGAGAAATGTGTCCTTTCTACCTCTCATTCATCCACCGCTAAGATATTTCTGTTTGTCAGAATGCCAGCATTGCTGATAAATGGCGGAAGACTGACTGCTACACTTTATTAAAAAGTAATAACAATTTTTGTACGCACCCTTCACATTGTGAGGGGGGCCATGAATCAGAGGACACTGCCTGTCTGGGCCTGATGAATGGGCCGTTTACCAGCTGAGGAGTTATTTAGGACTGGCTATTAATTTAAATCACATTTATCTTCCCTGAATGGGGGAGGCAGCGGTGATAGGGCTGCAAATGACCAATGGTGCGGCTAAGTGCACATTATTTATTACCGCTGCCGCTACAGGGCTGCACAATATGTTAAAAAAAGAAAAAAACAGTGCCAATTACTGTGGTTAATCTCGTCAGGGGCAATAACAAATTTCTTTCCAACACAAGGCAATTTTTATTCTTGCACTTTTTCTCCTCTACACACACTTTGCGTATAATCCTCCATCATTAAACTCAATTTTCTCATCCTCTTCCCAGTGCTCATGGGAGATCTGTGTGCCTTCCTGCCTCACCTTTGTCTGCAGACCAGAGCGCTCTTCATTCGAGTGGACGCTTTGGAGCCCTCCGGGAATATTTGCTGATAATGTGGGGAGGGGCTTGGCATTGCAATCAGATTGGCCATATTTTGTTATTAAACATTCCTTCATTAATAATAATTCCTTTAGGAGAGCTTTTCAATTCACCTCATCCTTGATGTGTAAAATAACAGTTGGGAAGAACGAATCATTAGCATTCTTTGGCCAATTAACTCCAATTTGATTGATCTACCATGGAAGATTAAAATATTCCTATAATAATAAAATGCATCTTAGGCACAAATTAAATCCAAACATCAACAATTCACCTTGCTATTAGGAAGCCTGAGCATGGTGCCTGCTGTCCCCCAAGAGGGGACGTGCCCAGCGCCTGCCACCTAAAGGCCACATGTTTGGTCCGACCAGTCTGAAGCTTGGCCTTGGTCTGTGGTGTCCATGTCCTCACGAGCTCCCTGAGTCGAGCACCTGCACCTCCTGGCTACAGCAATGTCTCGCTCTGCTGTGTTCAAACACTCCCCCACATGGGACACAATTGATTCATTTTATACAGAATCAAAATTCAAATAATCAAAACATACTAGTGTGGGGTCCTCTGCCTGTGATTATGTTTCCACTTATGTGCAAGTGAAATAATACTATTAAAATAATGAATGTATTTAGTGTTCTGGCTGTTCCCGCCAAGGTAATGAAATGATATCTGGATGGCTTCTGGGGCAAAGGCACATGGCAGTGAACCAACGTGACCTGGAAAGCTGGTGTGGCCTGAGCACGCCTGGCTTGTTTGCTCTTCTGCTTGTTGGTCTGATGCTTGGTGCCTGGTCCAAACGAAGACAGACAGGTTCCAGGGACAGAGTGCTCTGGAGGGATTTTTGAGCCTGCCAACATCAGGGGCAGGACTTGAGTCCCAGCAAGACCTCCATGGGAGAATCTGGGCATCCCTACCCCATGTGGCCCTGTCTGTAAACCCACCCAGCTGTATGGACCCTCAGAGCATGTCCTCCTGGACACTGGGCCTGCCACCCCAAATACCAGTGCACCTCATGGGGCAGGTGGAGTCAGGAAGGAGAACACGCGTGTACATGTGTGTCTGCATGATGGGCTTGGCTGCACACATGGGCATGTGGACGTTTATGTGTATTTAAAATATTTAAATAAGTATAGTTCATCAGATAAAGTTAATAAATATGGAAATCAAATTTAAATAAAACCCACTTCTTTTTTAAAGGGTTTGGTGCTGAGTTTGGTGCAATCAAGGGTTTTGGTGCTTCTGTTCCTGGGCTACACAGAGCTGACCTCGGCCACTGTGTGAACAGCTCACTGCACCAGCCCAAATCAGCAGGGCTGCCGCCCAGCTCTGGGAGGACTCAGCCTCAGTGTTGCAAAAGCATGCTGCCCCCTTCGAACAGGAGGCTGTCCTCAACTGGCCGTGCAGGGGCACCAGATGTGAGCAACTCCACGTTCTGGTCACTCTGCCACCAGAGCCCCCATGTGCTCCTCCTACACACCAGAGCGATGATAGCCCGACCTCCCTTTGGGGCCACATGAGTCTCCACTCCAGTGTCTCCCGGGATCACCATTGGTACTTTATTTATTAACTCCATGGAGCACGATGCAGTTCCTATGTAAACAGGTGAGTCGGCCAGGTGACCACTATCTGCCACATCCCCTGCTGAGCGAGGCCACACTGCAGTCGTGGAGAAGCCAGCACCCTCCTGGCTCATAGCAACAGACTTTCTGTTCACTGGGAAGGGGGTACCCTTTTGTCTGTTTTCCATTTCATTTAGTTCTGTTCTGTCCTTAGTTAATTTTTTTCTTTGGGTTTTGTCTTCCTTATCATTATAATTTCTTGAGATGTGCCATTAGATTGTTAACTTGTGACCATTCCATCTTTTTGATGCAGGAATTGAAGTCTGTGAATTGTCCCTTTGGGACCCTTTTGATGAACCCCATAGATTTTCATAACTTGTGTCCTCTTTGTTATTCGGTTTGAGGAACCTCTTGATTTCCGTTTTAATTTAGTTAATGACCCAATGATCACTCAGCAGCAGGTTGTTTAACCCTTTGCTGAGTGCTCAGAAATGGAGCATGCCAGCTGAGGAGTGCAGCGACCGCAGCAGGGACTGTCATGTCCACGGCCCACTGCTGGACGGTCAAAATAACTTACCCAACGTGGCTAAAGTTTCCACTATGTACACAAATTATTTCAGGCACCACTGTGAAAAATACTGAGGATGATGTGTATGAGGCTCACAGACTGCAGTCAGGTAACGTGCCAGTAACATGCATCATCCAGTTTCTGTGTGCAAAATGGACATATCTACAGGAGCCCGTCACTCCAAGTGTCCTTCTTGTTTGAGGGCTTGTAGGCATTGCTCACGGTCAGAAGGTTGATTTCCATGATTTTGTGTAGAATTGAGTGTTTCCCTTAAAGTTATTTCTAGTTTTCTCCCACTGTGGCCTGAGAAGATACACAGTGTGGTTTCCACGTTTTTGAAGTTGTTGAGGCAGGCTTTGTGGTCTAACATGTGGTCAGTCCTGGAGAGAGTTCCATGTGCTGCTGAGAAGGATGCGTATTCAGTAGTTTGGGCTAACATGTTCTGTAAGTGTTTGTTCAACCCATTTGTTCTGGAGTCCCATTTAAGTTCAGAGTTTCTTTCTTTTCTGCTTGGCTGATCTGTCCAGTTCTGCCGGTGGGGCATTGAAGTCCTGGAAATTATGATGCTACTGCTTATCTCTTAGCTTAGATTGAGTAGGGTTTGCTTATGAGTCTGTGCTCCTCTGTTAGGTACAGAAATAGAATTATTTTGTTCAAACTATACTACAAAGCTATGGTAATCAAAACAGCATGGTATTGGCACAAAGGTAGAGACAGAGCAATGGGACAGAACAGAGAACCCACATATGAAGCCATCCATGTACAGAGACAGCTGGTCCTTGACAAATCAGACAGCATCACACACTGGGAGAGAGGCCCTGCTCAACAGATGGTGCTGGGAGATGTGGACAATCACATGTGGAAGAATGAACCAGGGTCCCTATCTCCCACCACTGAAACCAGATCCCTACCTCCCACCACTCACAGAAATTAATTCAAGACAGGTAAAAGCCTTAAATGTAAGGCATGAAATCTTAAGAATTCTAGAAGAAAGTGGAGGAAAAATTCTTCTAGATACTGGTGTAGGCAAAGAATTTTTGAAAAAAGGGCCCAGTGGCAATCAGAGCAATAATAAAAAAACAAATGGAACTTAATTTAATTAAAAAGACTTCTGAACAGCTAAGGAACTAATCAACAGAGCAAGTCGACAGTCTATAGAGTTGGAGGAAACGTCCACAAGCTGCTCATCTGAGAAAGGCTAATGACCAGAATCTACAAAGAGCTCAAGCAAAGCAGCAAGGCAAAAACAAACAACCCCATCCAAAAAAGCCCAAGTGCCCATCGACCCATGAATGGATCAATAAATTGTGGTATATGTACACCATGGAATACTATGCAGCCATAAAGAAAGATAGAGACTTTACCTCCTTCATGTTTACATGGATGGAGCTGGAGAATATTCCTCTTAACAAAGTATCTCAAGAATGGAAGAAAAACTATCTAATGTACTCAGCCCTATTATGAAACTAATTTATAGCTTTCATAGGAAAACTATAACCCAATTTTAGCCCAAGAATAAGGGGAAAGGGGAGAGGGAGGGATGGGGAGGGGGAGGATGGGTGAGGGCAATTGGTGGGATCACGTCTATGGTTTATCCTATGGGGGTACATGTGAATCTTTCTAAATGTAGAATATAAATGTCTTAACACCATAACTAAGAAAATAACATGAAGGCTGTGTTAACCAGTTGGATGAAAGTATTTCAAACTGTATATAGAAACAACACACTGTACCCCATGATAGTATTAATGTACACTGCTATGATTTAATTTTAAAAAAATCCAGCAAAAGACATGGACACAAGATTCCAATAGAAGACAAACAAATGGCCAATAAAAACATGAAAAAATGCTCAACACCACTAGTCATCAGGGAAATGCAAATTAAAACCACAGTGAGATGTCACCTTACCCCACTGAGAATTACTTTTCTTTAAAAAATCCCCAAATAGTAGTCTTTGGTGTGGATGCAGAGAGAAAGGAACATTTAATACACTGTTGGTGGGACTGCAAATTAGTAACAGCGTCTTGCAAAACAGGACGGAGATTCCTTACAGAACTAAAAGCAGACACACCATGTGATCCAGCAATCCCACCTCTGGGTATTTGCTCAAAGGAAAAGAACTCATTTTATCAAAAGATACTTGCACAGGAATGTTTATTGCAGCACAATTCCCAATTGCAAAGATGTAGAATCAACTCAAATGCCATCAGTTCAAGAGTGGATTAACAAAATGTGGTATAAAAAAGATGTCTTAATGCCTTTTGGAAAAATCTGGATGGAACTGGAGACCATTCTCCTAAGTGAAGTATCTAAAGAATGTAAAAGCAAACACCACACGTACTCACTATTAAATTAGAATGAACTGATGTGCACACATGTGCACAGAAGGAAGAACAATTCACTGGAAACCAAGTTGGGGGGGATGGGCACAAATCTGCTTCACAGGTACAGCGAACCCTGTCGGGGTGATGGGCACGCATACAGCCCTGACTCAAGCATGACGCAGTGGCCCATGTACCAAAAGCATTTGTATCCCTATAGTACTTTGAAATAAATGTAAAAAACAAATCAGTAAAATGTTTTGCATTTTTCTTTAATATGTGAGTGGCATAAAAAGTAAAAATACTGGAAACTCAACCTCCTGGTTAGAAAGGAATGATTTATCCCCAAACATGGATGAACCTTGAAAATGTAAACCAGCAACAGAAGCCAGGCACGGAAGGACACCCATGTGAGTCCACCTGTGGACAGTGTGCAGAGGAAGCAGATTCTGGACAGAAGCAGAGGGAGATTTCTAGATCCCAGTGAAGGAAGCAGATGGGGACCTGTTTTTTTCATGGGTACAAAATTTTTGTTTGAATCAATAAAAAAAGAAGTACTGGAAATAGGGATGATGGTAACACATCATTTTCAATGTATTTAATGCATGTGCACTCAAAAATGGTTAAAGTGGTGATTTTTATATTTTATGCATTTTCCTACAATAAAAGCAAATTAAAAACCAGCCTCTGACCCATCGGGTAAGTGAGATAACAACACAAAGTGTGGCCCCCAGTCCTCTGAGGTGTGCAGGGACTCAGGAGGTGGTGTTTGGGGGCAGCCCTGCTCAGCCCTCTCTGTCCCCAGAAGGGGCTTCATTATTTATTGGCCAAAGCAATCTGGCAGGCGGTGTGCTATCAGCATCAGAATCCAGTACCAAAAGGTCACCACTGCAAACGCCCGAGCCAAAGGGTGTTAAAGCAAATACAAATACACCTTTTTAATTTCAGTTGAATTGATTAGATAACAATTGGAGGGTTTCACAAGTCAGCTGGCTCGAGCCAGCAGGTCAGTGGAGAGAAAGGAGCCTGGGGCAGCGGTCACAGGGGTGCCGGGCTGAGCTGGGCCAATCCACCCTCACCCCACCCGTGCTCCAGCTCTTGTCTCAGCAAATGAAGAAATGCCCACTCTGGAGCTGGTGGCCTCAATAGAGCCCTGTGCATGGCAGAGGCCATTCCACAGCCAACGCAGGCTGGAAATCCAGGTCTATGTGAAGTCAAGAACGCAGGGCTCACACATACTTCAAAAGGTGAGAGGGAGCTTGCATGTCAGGCAGTGCTGTCTGAGACCCAGAGTCACTGGTACCCACATACATGTGCCACACACAGGTATATAAATAAGCGTGTATGTTATGTGTATGTGATCATTCAAATATGTAAACATACCAGGGCTCACAGATAATCAAACACATGCATGTAAAAGCAATAGAATGATACCTCTGCTGGAGAAAACTTGGGATTGTTCTAAAAAATAGTTACTCAGGAGCACTCCCCTGGGGTCATAGAGAAAGTCACAGACCAGCTTTGGAAGTGCCCTCGGGAGCTCCATGGACCTCTGGCATGGTCTCATCTTTGGTTATCTGTAATACCTGGCAGGCTGGTGCCATGGAAGGTCCCTGGCATGGATGGAAACCGAAGGAACCGTGTAGGGCATTGAAAGACCAAGGGTGGGGGAGACATGTGGCTCAGCAGTCTGGGGGCAGCTCTACCAGCCTGGGACAGTTTAGAGCATGTGGACAGCTAGTAGCTGCCCACTGGACACCCTAGCAGGTCTCAGGGTGTGCAGGTCTCAGGGGACAGCACAGCATCAGGACCTCAAAGAAATCCTTCTGTCCATCCTTCCTTCCTCCCTCCCCATCCTCCCTCCCCATCCTCCCTCCCCATCCTCCCTCACTCCTTTCTTCTTTCCTCTCTCCTTCTCCTCCTCCTTCATTTCTCTCCCTCCTTCCTTTCAATCCCTTTCCCTTCCCCTTCCTTCCCTGCCTCCTTCCCTCCCTCCCTTCCTTCTTTCTTCTTCTCTCCCTCCCTCCTTTCCTCTCCTCCCTCCCTTCCTTCCTTCCTTCTTTCTTCTTCTCTCCCTCCCTCCCTCCTTCCTTCCTTCCTTCTTTCCTTCTTTCCTTCCTTTCTTTCTTCCTTCCTTCTTTCTTCTTCTCTCCCTCCCTTCTCCAACCCTCCTTCCTTCTCTCCCTCCCCCCTTTCCCCTTCATCTCTGGCACTGTCATCACATGTTGTCTCAAACCACCACGTCTTTACATCTCCATCTTTTCATCTGCAGAGAGATGTGTGATGTAGCCAGACGTCAAAACTCCGAACCAACACACCAGAGCTTAAAATTAAAAGAACAAATCAGTGAATTGTATGCTTTTTCCATGTCAGGAAGTATTCGTGCATTATAATTATGATGTAAATTTGAAAAATCATAGAAAGTGTGAATAATTAAATATAAATTTCCAGTAATGCTCTGACTGACCTTCAGAAGGGCACTACAGAGCATGCAAGATGTGTGTCTATGTGTGTGTGACACACACACATCACACACATGCACACAGACACACACACATGCTCACACACATGTACACACATGCACACAGAGACACACATGCTCACACACACACATATACACATGCACACAGACACACACATACACATTCACACACACATGCACACAGAGACACACATGCTCACACATGCACACAGACACACACATATACACATGCTCACACACATGCACACAGACACACACATACTCACACATTCACACACACACATGCACACACACACACATGCTCACACATGCACACACCTGCTCACACATGCACACATGCACACACATGCATACACATACACACCCACATATGTGCACACACATATGCACACACTCACATACGTATCTCCTTGCATGTGAAGACCTGGAATGTGAATATTGTCCGGTGCTCTCAGGGGCCATGCAGTGCTTTTTTCCTTTTGCTTCCAGAAAGCTTCTAATTGGCTTATGAAGGGTATAACTATTTAGGGAGAAAACCCCACAATAATAAAAGGCTTTAATCAGAGTTCATGATAACAGAAAGTCAGTGCTGCACGTTACTGGAAGATTTCTCAGCACGTGAGCTCTGAGGAAGGCGCGGACGAGGCCACGTGATGACCCTTTTCCAACACGCACCCCACGGATAAGAGCGGAAGAGCTTCATGTAAATTACATCCTTCCTTCTCACGCAGCCTCTGAATATAACCTTATCTGTTCTCTTTTACAGAGGTTGAAGCAGAGACTGAGAATATGGAATCTGCTCAAAGTCTCACAGCAAAGCTGGCAGGGCGAGTGGGGAGATTGGAGTTCTGGTGAAATTGTGGCAGGTGAGGGGAGCTCAGGCTGCATGGCTGGAGCAGAAGTGAAGGTCAGGCCACATAACAGCGGTGTCGGGAGCTGTGAGCAGCACCAGGACTGGCAGAAACGACTCACACAGAAGAACTCTTACAAAACAGAATAGGCAGGCGTGGTGGCTCCTGCCTGCAATCTCAGCACTTTGGGAGGCTGAATGGTGGGAGGATCACTGAACTGGTGGTGAACTGTGACGACACCACAGCACTCTAGTCTGGGTGACACAGCAAGGCCTGTCTCAGGGAGAAAAAGAAAAGAAAAACCCAATGTGAGCAGAAGCCCCCCGTTGTCCCTGTCACGGCATTATCATAGTCACTCTTGAGGCCCTTTCTCCATTTGAAAAGGAAACTATTATCGATCAATTTTGGGGGGAATTCACTTACATATGACAGTGTCAACACGATCATCTTTCTATGAATAGTAACAGGTACTGATTGGGGATCTGGGTGTCAGAACATCATTTCACAAAGTGTGTGAATCAGTGGACACGTACCAGATTGGGCAAGGATCCGGTGACATCCTGGGGCTCTGTCCTACTTTATTTGTCGAAAACATGAATCAGTGTCCTGGGTGAGAGAACTGGTGCCATCTCAAGCAGGTACTTGGGTGACAAAGAACTGCCAAAGGGTGGTTATTAAGCGAGAAAATAAAGTGACAGTCTAAGCAGTTCCCAACAGGCAAAGGCGATGACTTGAGTTTAGTTTCAAAATTAATTATGTATGTATAAAGAATTCTAAAATTATTATTTTTTTTTTTGCAGTTTTTGGCCGAGGCTGGGTTTGAACCCTCCACCTCCAGCATACGGGGTTAGCGCCCTACTCCTTTGAGCCACAGGAGCCACACCCAGAATTCTAAAATTCTTACAGGGAAATTACACACACACACACACAGGATTGGACACAGAGGAGGCTGCAGGTGAGGCCTACAGGAAGCATTTCCTATTTCCAGGTAAAGACAGGGGCCATTAAGAAGGAAAAGAAAGCACAGCAGGGCTTGGTCGCTGAGTAATTCAGCAGACAGCTCAACATGTGTAATGTATTTCTATGCATAAAACCCGGTTGTACGTTTAAAATGGAGAAAGGATAGAACCTTTTGTTTCTGGAAATCTATACTCTATTGTGGGAGAGAAACTTTAGGGAGGGAGAATGGCGTTACTGGCTAGGTCACAATTTCTTACTCAGGCACAACATTCCTAGCAAAGGAAATGGGAATTTGTGTTATTGGTTAGGTGAGGGGGGACGTCTGCAGGTGGAGCCCCCCTCCCAGCCACCACGAGGGATGTCCACAGAGTCTCCAAAGTCGGAGCATGTGGGGTGCGTGCTTGTGAGAACACCACAGGGAGGGGGCAGGGAAGGAGCTCGAAGCTCAAGGAGGATGTTAAAGGCCTCACACCAAGGGGAGGGTGCCCAGGGCAGCGTGGCAGAGGCATGAGACTTTACAGAGCTTTTCGGTGGATGTGCTGGGGGGACAGAGAGACAGTAGAGGGTACCCATGTGTTGGGAGAGCTCTGCCACCCATGGCAGGTGCAGTGTGGGGAGCACAAGGCAGGGGAATGATCAGAAGTCCTATCAATTTCTCCAGGAGAGCCCAGGTCCTGGGGGAGAAGGAGGAAATAGAAACAGCAGAGACGACACTGAGCCGAGTGCCAGCAGAGTGGGCCCAGAAGCTCAGAGGTCACAGCACACAGGACCAAGGCTCTGTTGAAGAACAACACCAAACTCACTCCCTGGTTTGTCATAGGACCAAAGTGAGCCAAAGGGAACTGATGGGCTGGGTGTGGGGTTAGAGCAGAGAACAGCCAACCAGAAGCTGACCCCGGAGGAGTGTATGCATTCTTTATATGAAAATTTTAAAAATTCGCACAATTACTTGGGGAAAGAATTATTTACGTAATGAAAGGGAAAACGTTTAACTATTTCAAGTGAGGGGGACAGAATCCAGCAGAATTTTAAAAGAATAGGATAAAAGAAAACTTTTATCAAATCAGTGCTTCTCGGGTGGCACCTGTGGCTCAAGGGCAGGGCACCAGCTCCATATGCCAGAGGTGATGGGTTCAAGCCCAGCCCTGGTCAAAAACTGCAAAAAAAAAAAAAAAAAAAAGCAGTGCTTCTCAGCAGCCATTTAATCCATATGGTCTAACTTGACCTTAACTGCTTCATAAACAAAGGAGCAATGACTCCATATTTTTCTGGTGAGAAAACTGCAAGTTCAGATTCAGAGAGGTTAAGAGAGATACTACATTAACAGAGACACGGATTTGAGACTGTAGCTGCCTCCTGTCAACACCCCCTTCACTGTGCCCAGAGAGGGGACAAAGCCTTCAGGAGGTGACCTTTGCTCCCACCTTAAGTGTGGGGATGGAAGGGGACCTGAGTGCAGAGCCGGCGTGGTGCAGCCTGCCTGGCCCCATTGGACACACTCATAGTGCTGGCCGGATGGGCTGCATCCAATTGTATCCTGCAGACCCTGGAGGGAGGAAGATATGAACTCCGTCTAACTGCTCTAATAATCAAAATTACTTCCAAACAACAGCTTACCCAATAAAGCTCAATAAAGCAAAACTGAACCCTAATAAAACAGTCTAGAAGATACACTGAACTGGAGGAGCGCTGGCTTTAGGTAACTTAAGCTTTCCTGAAAGTGGTTAATCTTGTGTTCTTAAAGTGCAAAGTGCTCCAGGATTTTGTTAACCCAGAGGTTTGCTGTTTATATAAGACCAGTGATGGTGGCGCTGGAGATGTCCTCAGATGTATCTGCAAGGTGGATGACCAAGTGTTCAGTCACCAGGCATGAGGCCAGTAGACAAGCTGTACACCGCTTTCTTCAGGGCTCAGCTCAAGTCAAAACTTGCTCTGTCCCAAGTCACAGCCCCTCCAGGGGGAACCAACATCCCAATCCCAACTTGAGAAAAGTCTAAAGAGCTGTCTTGCTTTGACGCTGGCCGAGGGTCAGCATGAAGCAGTTTCCTCATTGGCCCAAGGCTACATCCTCCCCACCCCTCGCAGGTGCCAGCCCACGCCCTCATCTCTGCCTTTGCCTGCAGCAGCTGGGCGCCTGAGGATCCTGGTTTCATTCCTGTCTCCCACATTGCCAATTTATACTCCCACCTCCCATGGACAAGTAGTCTCAGAAGTGAAGGGAATACATTCAGGACTGTCTGAAGAGTATCCAGCTAGGTCATTAGGAAAATTCAGACATATGTGTCCAACACTTTCACACAGTCTTCCTGTTGTTCTGTGGTTGAAAGAATAGTGTTTTGCCAGAATAAGCCTGCTTTGAATGTACAAATTTAAACACTATTTTTACTTGTGTGCACAAAGGAACTGTCTGACTGGGCGTGGTGGCTCACGCCTGTAATCCCAGCACTTTGGGAGGATGAGGCAGGTGGATTGCCTGAGCTCAGGAGTTCGAGACCAGCCTGAGCAAGAGTGAGACCCTGTCATGGCACTCTACCCAGGGCAACAAAGTTAGACTCTGTCTCAAAAATAAATAAATAAATAAATAAAGGAACTGTCTGCAAACCCAGAGTATTCAAACCAAAGCAGGTAAGAAGCTCCCCTTCTGACAGGGGCAGCACAGACAGAGGCTTCCTGACCTTTCTGTGATTGGCTCTGTGGTTACACTCTAATATTCCTTTTTAAGCCATTTTTCTATAGCAGATTGGTTTACCCTCACGAAATCATGCTGGCAAGGATGTAAGACTCGTGTTTCATGCTTTGTTTATGATTAGTGCTAGCTTTCAGAGAAAATTGTGATGACTTAAGTTTGGGTTACCTGGCTATGGGCGCTTGGCCTTCAGGTTCTCAAAACTGTGGCTGCCACTTTTGTTTTTTCTTTGACACCCCTAAAGCTCTTGTTGACACTTGTAAATGAAACATGCTGTGTACTGCAGAAGTTGTTTTACTTAACACTGTTGATAGTCTTATTTTATTCTGTTACCTATTTCTGTACGTTTCACATTGTTGACAACCTTATTTCTCTGTTGCTCTAGGCAAAGAAACAAGATGAAGCCTGGCAGGGGCGCATCCAGCGGGCCCTGAGGCCTCACTTCCCTTTCCTGAGTGCATCTTACTGGGGGCATAGGGTGCGCAGCCACCGTCACGCCTGCCCCGCACTCTTCCACAGCTTCTGCTGTCCAGGGAATGACACAGTGAGTACATCTGGCACACGGCCACCTCCTGTCTAGGAACTGGTCATATTTTCCAGGTCTCTTTAAAGGAAATAGAAAATGACTGACATGGTGGCCTCGGCACACTGGGCTCTCTGCTGTCATCTCACCATCCTGTCTCCTCCCCAGAGGGACCCCACCCAGGATATGTGGTCATGGAGGGTTCCTGGGGAAATGTTTGCTGCATCTCCACTGATCTACAGACAACCTGGTACACTTTGTATATATTGCTGCACTTTACTTAGACATGGCCTTGAACTGAGGATGTCACTGAGCAGTGCGCTTTGTTGTGTCCTCCATGTCAGGTTACGGAGCGTCACTGCGGACTTCCCTGTAGACTTTCCTGTAGACTTCCCTGTGGAATTCCCTGTGGACCTCCCTGTGGACTTCCCTGTAGACTTCCCTGTGGACTTCCCTGTGAACTTCTCTGTAGACTTCCCTGTGGACTTTGCTATAGACTTCCCTGTAGACTT
>NW_003852621.1:1566902-1567211 GCF_000181295.1 Otolemur garnettii
TAGACTTCCCTGTGGACTTTGCTATAGACTTCCCTGTAGACTTTCCTGTGCACTTCCCTGTAGACTTCTCTGTGCACTTCCCTGTAGACTTCCCTGCAGACTTCCCTGCAGACTTCCCTGTAGACTTCTCGGTAGACTTTCCTGTGCACTTCCCTGTAGACTTCTCTGTGCACTTTCCTGTAGACTTCCCTGTGGACTTCCCTGTGAACTTCTCTAGACTTCCCTGTGGACTTTGCTATAGACTTCCCTGTAGACTTTCCTGTGCACTTCCCTGTAGACTTCTCTGTGCACTTCCCTGTAGACTTCCCT
>NW_003852621.1:1568113-1574268 GCF_000181295.1 Otolemur garnettii
CTGTGCACTTCCCTGTAGACTTCCCTGTAGACTTCTCTGTAGTCTTCCCTGTGCACTTCCCTGTAGACTTCCCTGTAAACTTCCCTGTGCACTTCCCTGTAGAGTTCTCTGTAGACTTCCCTGTGGACTTCTCTGTAGATTTCTTTGTATACTTCCATTTAGACTTCTCTGTAGAATTTTCTGTAGACTTTTGCTGTAGACTTCTCTGTAGATGTCTCTATAGATTTCCATCTAGACTTCTCAGTAGACTTCCCAGGGTACTTCCCTAAAGACTTTGCTGTAAGCTTTTCTTTAGACTTCTGATGTGGACTTTTGCTGTAGACTTTGCTGTAGTCTTTGCTACAGACTTCACTGTAGACGTTGCTGTAGACTTTACTAAAGGGAACAGTGATAGCTATCTTATATTCTGTGGACAACTACTCAGCTGTGTCCTGGAAATATGAAAGGAGTCATTGATAACACATAAGCCAGTGGGCTGGCTGTGTTCCCACCAAACTTTATTTACAAAACATGTGGATTTGTGTTGTGGGTATAGTTTTCAGATCTCTGCTTCAGATGAAGTCTGTTATTCAAACCCCTGTGTGGTGCCCACTGCATAAATATTGCATCTGTTATTTATCACTATCTCTTTGTTAAGGGCTTACATTGTTTCTAGTGTTTTCCTGTATCTCAAACAAGATTGAGAGAAACATTTTTGGGACACCTGGAAGTATACTCATGTAGAGATACCTTCAGCTTGACCATGTTTGTCTTGGAAGTTCTTGTACCTCCTTATACTCAGAGCAGGAGTTGCCTGGATTCTCCACTTTCTCACCTAGACTTCCTGGGGTCAGATTTGAAGTAATTTTGCCAAACTGATAAGCCTCTCTGATCGTGCACTGAGTTTTCCTTCTCTGCCTTCTTCCTGTGTCCTCTTCTGTGGGGCGTGTCTACTTCAATCTCTCTGCCACGTTTCTCTTCCCCTTCAGGCAGTCCTGTGAGATTAGATGTCTGAAAAACCTTCTTTTACTTCATGAAACCAATCTTTCACTTAAGTAATTACTATATAATTGATGACTTGTCTAATCTCTTTGTTTATGGTGCAGATTTTTGCCCAAACGCTTTAATTTTAATGTAATAAATATCTCTATGTTTTCTTCTTCCACATGGATAATGGATTAGTAAACACAATGTGATAACGTGTCCTTTCAGTTCTGTTTTTTAGGTAATATGCCTGTACATCTATTTATTGGCTATTTTCAGACTTTAGTTTTTCCCAAAAGACAGTTTAGAGATTTGAATTGCAACTGTGTTAAACTTATAATTTGGGGAGGAGTTTTTGGCAGAGTGCATTCTCTCCATATTGTTCTTGTACTCAGGACTTTATGCTGCATGCAGCACAGTAAAGCTGGCTCCACAGTCCCCATCGTTCATCCCATTGAGAAATAGGCACTAGGACCCTCCCTCTTGCAGCTGGGTCCCTTGTGGACTCACCTAACCTGGGTGAGGTGAGAGGGAGAGAATGGGTGGAGGCAGAGTGGACACCTCCCCTAGTCTGCCCTGGATGGTCCCAACTTCACTGGGGGAATCCCTTCGGTCCCATGAACAGAGAGGGCTGATCATCCAGCACCTCTAAGACCAGACCAGGGGACTCACAGCAACAACAGCCCCTGGGAACCGGCTGTCACACAGACCCCAGCTGTGTCATGGAGACCTCATTCCATTTTCCATTCTCCTCCATGAGAGCACAGGTTTGGATACTTTCCTCCTGTTGGACAACAGTACGGACCTTGTTGGTCTATGTTGTGGAATTGAGAGGATATATATACTTATATATATTTATATGAGTTTAATAATATGTTAGCCTGATCCATGGCATTGTTGTTTAAAAAAATTCTATATTTAATGTTTTGATAAAACAGTAGGAGTCTTACTCCTTGACAGTTTTATAAATTTTACTTATATTGAATTTTCTTGAAGTGGTCTGACTCTGGGAACACTGGGTAAGCTTCGGTAGGCACCACCAATGCCCAGCTTGGCTTCCTAAGCCATCAAGCTGGCGGTAACGCCAAATTAGTATGGCTACATTTTATTGTTTTTTATAATTTAAAGTATAATAACCATAAAAGCACAATAAAGAACTGGTAATAAAGAAGTTAAGGAGATAAATTATTCTAAATGGAAAATAAATTACAGAAGAAGATAAGGATTATGAGGTCTGGGACTTGGCCTGCTGTGCTCACAGCTGTATCCCCAGGACCCAGACATGCTTGGCACATGATCGGTGCTCAATAAATCCTCGTTGAATATTTTTAATAACTTGTACTCATTTCTAATACATGTATTGTCACTTGATTAATTCAATTTTCTAAGAAACAAAATACACTCAAACCACTTCTGAATACTCTCTTCAGGGATCTGAGCTGGGGACTCTGCGTGGTTCAATCCTCCCAGTAATGAGATCATTTTGTCAACTTAGTGTTTAATTTTCACAGGATCCAGCCCAACACAGCCTAACTAATATCAAATTACCTTTTATAACAAAAGTACTCTATCAAGTTTCCATTATTTTACAGGTGGGTTTAGCAGTATTTGCAAATGAAATGACAGAGCCCAGCACAGAATAGGAGGAAGTGTCTCTAACAGACTCTTGAATGATAAGGGCCTCACACTGTTGAAACTCCCTGAATGGGTTCTCAGAATCAAAAAATATACATTTTCCCACAAATAGATGATCTTACTCACAGGAAGCCAGACAAGAGGCCAGTTTTTCATCTCACTATCAGATTGACAAGAAATTCAGTAAAAAAAGAAAGAAGTGCTCTCACTCGCTCTCTCTCTCTTTCTCTCTGTCTTTAATAAGAGATTCGGGTAGGAAGTAAAACAAACATGCACTCCGCTAATGAAATAACCAAGGTGCAGCACAGACTTTGGGGGCTGTGTCGGGTCACGGAGGGTCTGTCTCGTCAACTCTCTCTAGTGATGGATGCAGGGACGGCTGAGCATGGCAGTGCCAGCATGAGAGTGTGGGCGTCCCCAAAGGCCGAGTCACATTGGCCACCACACACCTCACCAGGTGAATACAAGGACACACTCACGCACACACATCACTACTCCTACACACGGTACTGTTTAGTATCCACACGGACAAGTGGTCTCTTGGATACTCAAACTGCATTATATTTTCAAGACCATTCTCCAAATATCTTGTTTTTTTTTTTGTCAAACCCCTGGGGAAAAAGCTTTAAAATTTCCTCTTAAAATACATCCCTTAGACTCTTTGCTCCACCCGTGACAACATGTATGATCACTGCACAGGGTTGTCACAGCACGTGGGGTATTCAGGCCACCGTGCTTTATCGTGGCGGTTGTGTTTCAGGCTCATAATTCCTCAAGACCTTCATCAGATCCTGAGCCCACCTGGGAACCAGGCTGGGGGCAGGAAGCCAATGACAGATATGATGGGAATCTTATTTCTGTGCTCAGCCAGGCGAGTTCCAGGCCGCACGGTACAGTGGGGAGCCTGACGTGAAGACTCTGGCCTCTGTTCTGACTTTCTCCTGTGACTGGAGCAGGCCACCCCCAGATCAGGACTTCCCTCCAGGGCTCACAGGCTAAGCTTCCCTGGGTCAGTGGTTCTAAGGATAGTCCTGAGACTCATAGTGACCTCACCTCCCTGGCTACTATTCCCTGTGTTGCCAATTTCTTGAGTGAGGATGGGAGGAGCCCCCTTGCTGAGTGACCCTCTGTGGTTCAGAGGAATGATTCTCTGGCTTTCAAACAGTGCCTTGCCCTCATTTCCACAGAGCTTGGGAGTTGATCCTCCCCACTTCCCAATGAACCAGGGTCCCACAAGCTGGAAGTTCGCTTCCCAGTTCAGCAAAGAGAAACAGGGGGTTTGTTCACAGCACTAATCACAGCATTCTTATATAGAATAAATTAAAACTGTACCACAATGTTGTGTTTGCATTCTGTGATCAAGATAAATAGTGTGTCAAAAAGAAGTAAATTTCCTGTGAGCCGTGGTAAAGGCCAGTGGATAGCACTGTTGCTCTGTGGCCAGAGGGACTGGGCCAAGATGCTCCAAGCACCAGGTTCAATTTTCACCTAGACCCAGATACAGAATGCAAAGCTGGGCCAAGGGGTCCTCGGAGTTCAAATATCCAAAGGTGCTCAGCTCTGGAAGCAGCCATTTCTTCCCAATGGTGGCAGCACTCCAGTGGAAAGTAACAACTCACAGTCAAAGATGGGGTGGGCAAACACCCAGAAGTCATCAGGATGTCTGTCCAGAGCCTCCCTGGCCCAAACTAGGGGTGAGAGTTTTCTCATTGTCCTCAGGCAGTCTGCCCTCTGGCCAGGCAAAAGGACGTCAGCTCAGCTGATGAGAACTACTCCTCCCTGAGCAGGTGGGAGAGATAGCTACAGCCAACTGGGCGTGGAGCTGCCCACAGTGGCCACCACCACCATAGCCAGGCCTTCCTCCTCCAGTCTCGACACTCCTGGCCATGTCCTTTAAGATGCCGACTGGAAATTGCTGTCTGTGGCTTATGCATTGCACAAACAGGGGTATGTCTGTGGGAGTGGGGTGTGTGTGTGTGTGTGTAAGTTGCATCTCAGAATAGAGACCCAAGGACCCCTCTAGGCCCTGACAAGGCTGCCGGGCAGGGTATTGCCGGGACCCCCATCACCATCATCCTCCGCCAGTCCAGGCATGATCTGATCTCTGAACACAGTGGTTCCTGCCTTTACTCTTGTATAGACAGCTCGTGTCTCTCAAGGGCACACACATAAATAGTTACCTTGCCTTAAATTCATTCAGGTTCACAAATGAATCCAGAAAGTAATTCTGCTTTCAAAACAGATGTGTCAAACGAACAGGTTCCTTCCTGTCCACCTTCACCCACAGCCCTTTCCTACCTCAGAGGCAAGGATCGCTCCTCTCAACCAAGTGAAGTTGGGCGGAGGAAAGTACCTGTGCTCTATCCATGTTCTCCAACCTCCAAGACGGGTCTCAGCAGGTGATTATGTGAGCAGAGAAGCTCGTTTGTTTAAGAGCTTCTTAAGGAAAGCCATCAGTAGTTTCCCCAGGCTTATTAAATATTCTAATTATATCTTTTGTAATAATTTTTTAAACATGTGTCAAAAAGAATAAATAGCCTGAGAGCAATCGTAAAGGCCAGGTCTTAAAGTCCAAGGTCTTTGGTCATTCACCCAAACGAGCCAAGGATGTGTGGCCAAGCAAACTGCGACTGCTCTGTGGCCCTCAGGGACCAGGCCAGGCTGCTACCGGCACCAGGTTTAATCTTTAGCCAGACGCAGACAGAGAGCTCAGCCACACATCTTTGGCTCGTTTGGGTGAATGCTCAAAGACCTCAGACTTTAAGTGAGATGAAGCCTTGAAGACAATTCTTATATCCTCACAGTAAATGAGGAATAGTAGCATATTTCAAGAATATGTCCCCAAAGATCCTCTCTGAGAGTGGCTGGTGGGAAAGTGTGATTGTTCTGGATTAGAGCCTGGTCCTTCCTAGCCCTGCTCCATCCCTGCTGGTCTGAACCGAGCCCTTCCCCTCAGCTGGTGCGGCACACCCTCCACGTGGTGACAGGTAGGTGTTGTAAGCTCAGTTCACCAATTAGGAAGGAAAGCCAGACAGGGGACCAAGTCCCTGCACTTTAATCCCTTCACTGACGCTTTCTCTGCTTGTAGCTGCCGCCCCCGCCAGGTGACTCTGCCTTCTACACCCATGACCCTGCCCCCCACTCCTCAAGGACAAGAATCTCACATGTAGGAGGAGACAGGACTCTGGCCAGACGAATGTCCTCTCTCTCCTGAGCAGATTCAAGGCCAATGGGGTTTCTGGACTGATTCCTGTGCGCCTGGACCTGAGCTGGGTACCTTGTGGTGATGAGAAGGCATAGAGCAAAGTTCCTGCCCTGAACAGCTCCCATGGGGTGAGGAAAGAGGTTGCTCTCCAGGGCAGGGTGGGGCCCCCCATGCAGGTCACCTGGAGACAAGTGAGAGAGAGTCAGCAGATGTAGATGGTGCTGAGTCTGCACACCGGGGATAGGAGCAGAAACCCCATGCCAGGAGGTGGACAGATGTGTGATGTGCATGGTTGCCACTCTGAAACACCCCAAACAGCACCTCATCACCAGAAAGTGTGAAATGCACCCCA
>NW_003852621.1:1574407-1601497 GCF_000181295.1 Otolemur garnettii
ACAGTTCCCTTAGGAAGAAGCTAACCAAATTCCCAGGATTGTCCAGGGAAGTTCTGAAGCTCAGGGCAGGGAGAGCAGCGGGAGGCCTCATTGGTCATCGTTGTGACCTTGGCTTCTTGAACTTTCTCCTTTACCCCTCTGTCAATTCACTTTTCATGCCAATGTTCACAACCCTAAGATTCCAAAGTGGAAGTACAATCTTTTGAGTGGTAAAATCTACCTACTCCCAGATCTAATATCAAAAGAAACAAACCCAGTCTTCTTGTGCTAAATTCCTTATAATTAAAAAAAAGATCATAGGCACAAACACCTTTCTGGTTTGGTGGATCTGTACCAGTGCACATTTTCATGAGAGGACAATTCTTTGCTAAATTTCAACTCTTTAAATTTCCAGGTAGAATTCAGTGCTCTGTCCAAAATAAGGGCTGTCAGCATAACTTGTCTGCCCAAGCAAGAAAACATAATTGCCAGTCTCAGAGTCTGTGCTGTGCCACGGCGCGTTGGTGGAGCCTCGGGGTCTGTCGGTGGCAAGTGACATTCTGTCTCAGGTTCCTAAATTGGATCTTGAGTCCTCAGCAGTTTTTGGCATCTGTACAGCCTAATGCTGCAAGTCCTTCTGGCCAGTGACAGGGCCACATCTTTCCAGAGTTTGGGATCAGGAAACAATTTCTGAGATAAGAATATTTCGAAGAAAATAGCAACATTCAGGCATTCGCTACAAGTGTGATGAGTGGTTCTGCAAATCACCGTGTTTGGTTTGGGGACATATTACCTTCCTTTATGTCTCTAAAGCAATGTCTCTTCAACATGTGTGAGTGTAACTTTTGGAGTTTGAAGCATGCAGCCAATTTAGGTCCATTAGAACACTCTCATCCCCCAATGCACCTGGAAATGATAAAAAAAAATTAAAATAAAAAGACTAGCTGCCTATTTTGAGTAATGTTGGCAAAGTTTTCCAAGATTTTTACAGTTTCCCTGTAGCACAGCTGATGCAGAGAGATTTGTTTTGCACACCAAAAGCATGACGTGGGCTGTGGAATCGCTGCTCGAGGCAGCCAGATCTGCTGCTCTGGCATCTCGGGTGCTGCAGTTAAAGCCGCAGAAGGTCCCCCCTGGTTGTTCCTGCTGCTACTTTAAAACACATGGACTAAATGTTCTAGAAACAAAGAAAAGAACTCATACAGCCTCACAGAAACCATTCTGAGAACTTGGAAAGCATACATATTGAAGAGGAAATTTGGGGTGCTTTTTTGCCTTTTAAACTAGTAGAAATCTTTTTACTTAAAATCCTCAAGATACTTTTACAAATGCAAGTCATGCATTTGTCAGATTAAATGTGCAGCTCTCTCTCTTTGGAGAAAATAAATCTCCCAGTGAAGGGCTGGATACAACCTCTGAGGGCAGGAGGCAGGGGGAGAGGGATGGCCCAGTCCTGCAGGAGAGATGGAGGGAGCTGCAGAGCCATGCCTTTCTGTGACCAGAAGTATGTGCATGCATGTGTGGGTGTGTGGATGTGTGGATGTGTGCACTGTGACTGTGTGTGCATCTGTGCACATGTCCAAATGTGCATGTCTGTATGCATGTGTGCACCTGTGCCTGTGTGCGTGTGTGTGCATTTGTGCTTCTATGCACCTGTGCATATGTGTGCGCACATGTGCCTCTGTGCATGTGTGCCTTTGTATGCAAATGTGCATGCCTGTGTGCACAGCTGCTGAGGCAGGAGGGCTGGCTGGTGAGTGGCTCTCGGCATCCAGCACAGAGCCTCAGCACAGAGTGGACAGGGGTCTCCCTCCTGGGAGGGAGGGATGTGCACTCTCCACCTGGCGGTCATGACTAGGCATCCCCTGCAGGCTTGGGGCCTGTGGCACCAACAGGGAGAGCTGGATGATGCTCCAGCCCTGGGGGAAAGACTAGAGGGAGGGGTCCAGTGTGAAGACCCTCAGCTACTCGGCTAGCTTTACCCAGGTCATTCCAAACTGGAGACTCAAGTACACACAGCAGCCAGTCCTCAGGAACTCCCCATACACAGGCTGTGGTTCCAGTGTTTGTAGCAGGTGAAAGCTAAGGCTTGGGGAGCTCATGACCCAGCCATCCCTCTCTTTGAAGCTTACAATAACTGTCCTTCCATCAGCATCTTCACGTGGATGGCAGAGTCTGGGGATCTCATGAACTGGTTTGTCACATCCCTGATTGATCATGACTGCTTCTGTCCTGTGCAATGGAGCCGATTAGCATCAATTATATACATATTGTTTAAAGCAGGAAGAACAGATCTCAGAATGCTAAATGTGCATGTACCCATTCTCCCTCAGGAAGCTCAGGGAAGCCTCTCTCAAAACATGCAGGGAACCATCAAAATCAGGGTTCTGGGTGTATAGCCCCTGACAGTGCTGGCTGAGACCCCAACTGTGCTGGATGAAGTAAACAACTTTTTAAAATGTGGCCAATTGAGAGGAGAATAATCTGCTGAGGTGGTCAGCACAGGCCTTGGGTGGCTATCATGGCTGACCTCCAGGTGAGTGTAGGTCGAGAGGTCACACAGGGATACCCCAAATCAGCCAGGTGTGATGAGGCCAATTCTGGCTGGATTATGAGCGCACATCTGCCCACACCCCCTTTGATCCCCTGACTTAGATGGTTGTTGTTAGAGGGATGAAGCTCTCGGAGAAGGATGGGCCTCGCGGGCATCCGTGGAAGCGCCTTCCAGCTTGTGCATGCAGTTTCATAACACTGCAGAAAGAACAGGGACCTCACAACGTAGAGAAAAGGTAGCCAATTGTCAGTGGAAAGTGATGAGGCTTTATTGAACACCTGTATTACTAATGCATGAGGAGTGCCCTGCTGAGTCTCTAGGACAGAACTGTCACTTCAGTCCTGGCACAGGTGCTCCTGCCAACAGCCCCAACTGTAAGGAGCAGGGCACGTCTGCTGCAAGGCAGTGAGCTCACACAGGTCCAGGGACGATGGTGACCAAGTCACTCAAAGGCTAGTGATCCAGGCTGGGGGTCACCTCAATGCAGCTGGAGGAGCAGTGCCATTACCTTGAAGACAGAGGGAAGGGGGTTCAGGCCCCTGAGGGATCAGGGGTCAAGAAAGGGCCGTGTGAGATGTGACTTACTCCCACTGTCACTCGGCACCTTCCTGAGGATGATGGGTAGAAGGAGCATCAGCCTCCTAGGGACATTTTCTCTTGGCCCAGGGCCTGTAGGGAGAACACTCTGGGGTGGGGGGTTAGATAGCAGAGGGTCTCCTCCTGTCCCCGAGTTGTCAACATGGCAGCTTGGGGGCTGGCCCATCCTCGGGGCCAACTTCCACTCCTGACCTCCCCAGCTGGGCCTCCCCTGTACAGCAAGGAGACTGACTCTGCCTGCTGGGAAGACCTGACCCCTGGGAACCCCCAATATCTGCATCCCCAGACAGCATGAACCAAGCCATGTTCTGATGCAACCTCCCCAACAGTGAGGCTGATCTCTCCATCTCCACTAGCAGTTAGAGACTACAAAAGCCGGGACTGGAGTACACAAGGAAGAGCTCGTGGGATGCTTTCAAAGCAGTGGTTTAACCGGTGCTGCGAGGGATGGGGAGCAGCTGTGAACACAGATAAAGCTTGCTTGGATGTTAGCCCACTCACCTCCTGCTGTGCAGCCTGGCTCTGACAGCCATAGACCAGAAGCTTCTTGGCACCAGGGACCAGTTTCATGGGAGACTGTTTTTCTATGAATAGGGGTGGAGTGAGTGGGGCAGGAGGTGGCACCCAGGTCGTGAGGCTGTGGCCCAGGTCCCAGCAGGCTGAGGCCAGGCACCTGCAGCAGGTTTAAAGGGTGACAACAGACTACATCCCTGGATTAGTAGCACTGAGTGCAGTGTTTCTTAAAACAGTAAGATTAATGGAAATAGAAGTTTATTATTTATAAAGTATCAAATGTTTAAATCAAGGCAGGAGCTATAACAGGACTGAGCCGGGCCATATCTGAGCCTGAAGACAAGAGGAAAAATTGGAAATTCGGATCCTGCATTTAGGTAAATTTCTTATATTTTATCCACCATGGATTTTTTTTGCATTATTTTTTGACATTTTATTGCATTTAAGTATTATTTACTGAGACCACTGAGTGTTTGGCCACCTCTTTTTAAATGTAGGTTGAATTGCTTCACCCAAAAATTCATGTTGAAATCACAACCCAAGGATGTCAGAATTCAACCTTGTTTAGAAATATGTACACTGCATAAAAGAAGGAGCATTGGCTGTGGAGAGAAGGGGCCTTACGCATGGTTGGTGGGAAGGGGAATCAGCAGAACCCCACGGGAAATGGTACAGGCTTCCTCCAAAAACCAAAAATAGAACCACTGCCTGACCCACGAGCCCACTGCTGGGCATCTATGGGAGGGAAGAGATCTCGGCACCCCCATGTTTATCACAGCATCATTCACAGAAGTCATGGTAAGAAATCCACCTCAGAGTGATGAGTGGATAAAGCAAACATGGTATGTTTACAACAGGATGCTATTTCTCCAATAAAAAGAATGAAATCCTGTCATCTGAGGAACACAGGTGACCCTGGAGGACATTACGTTAAGTAAAGCAGGCCAGGCACAGAAAGACAGCTCTCCCAGGCGGCCACGTGTCTGTGGGTTGTAGAACGAGAGTCTCACAGACACAGGGAGCGTGGCAGAGAGCACTGTGGGGAGCTAGTCCAGGGGCAAACGCAGGTGGGGGAGGAAGTTCAGCCTTCTACTGCGCAGCGAGAGATAGAGTCAACAGTGAGGCCAGAAGAGGGGACTCAGAATGACCCGCCCTGAGGGACTCAGAATGACCCACCCTGAGGGACTCGGAATGACCTGCCCTGAGGGACTCAGAATGACCCACCCTGAGGGACTCAGAATGACCTGCCCTGAAGGACTCGGAATGACCCGCCCTGAGGGACTCAGAATGACCCACCCTGAGGGACTCAGAATGGCCTGCCCTGAGGGACTCGGAATGGTCTGCCCTGAGGGACTCAGAATGACCCACCCTGAGGGACTCAGAATGGCCTGCCCTGAGGGACTCGGAATGACCCGCCCTGAGGGACTCGGAATGGCCTGCCCTGAGGGACTCAGAATGACCTGCCCTGAGGGACTCGGATGGCCTGCCCTGAGGGACTCAGAATGACCTGCCCTGAGGGACTCGGAATGACCCGCCCTGAGTGCAGGCTTAATGTCTGAGGTGGTGAGTGTGGTGATTATGTTGGTTTCATCATGCCGCTTTCTATCTGCCTACTGGAACATCACATCAAACCCTGTAGATATGTACACTGTGATGTGTCAATTAAAAGTAAAATAAAATCCATTAATAGAACCTAGCGTCCTCGAAGTTAAGATGCAGCCCTGCTGAGACAGGGTGTGCCCTTATCCGACTGGAGTCTGGAAGGAAGCAGAGGGTGGGCGATGGGTCTGCTAGCGGAGGGGCAGGCTCGGGGGCAGCAAGGACTGCCGGGAGGGAGCAGCCCCTGTAGCGAGACCTGGCATGTCTTCTCCCTCAGAGCCTCAGAGGGAGCCAGCCCTGCAGACGCTGGACCCGGAGCTTCTGTCTCCAGCCCCAGCCTGTGCTGCTTTGCTGAGGCTGGCGGGGGCACTGACACAGGGTGGGGCGTGCTCTCCTGTCGCCCCAGGATGCACCCGAGCCGTGTCAGTGCCAGGCCAGCAGCAGGACACAGGGTGAGCCGTTGAGGCCTTGTGAGCCCTGAAATGTCCATCAGCATGAAGGGGGATGTGGGAGCACCCCGACTTCTGATGGGCCCCAGCAGGTTTGGTACACTCTCTGTGTCTGTCCTGTCCTCTTTATTGCCCATGACCCCCAGCTCAGTGTCTGCTATGTAGGAATCCATCGTTTTGTATCAGGATCAATGCCCTTATCTGCTTTTCTATGCCCCGTGCCACAGATGAGACTGAAGCTGCCTGCATTCCCAGACATGAGTGTGAACCCATGTGCTCTCCCACCTTACATGAGAGCCACACACGCGTGTGAACCCACATGCTCACCCACCTACGTGAGAGCCACACTTACAGCAGAATACGGCATCTTGGAGGTGTCAGGAGGTCACCATCAGAGCCTGGGGTAGTTGCCGAGACCAGCACCCTCTCTGAGTCCCAGCAGCAGGTGCCGCCCATCTAATGTCCCCAGGGAGGAGCTGGATCCAGGCACCCAGAGTCCTCTGTCCTCAGGGTTTATTGCACAAGTTAAAAACAAGTATTAACAACCCAGAGGCTCTCATTTTTTCTCATGGTATCTTGTATCAGCAAAATGTGCTAAAAGGCACTATTTTAAGCACTTTTGAAACAAATTAGAAGAATTGCTAATTATATTTCTGAAAATTTATCATGGCGTGTCCGTTTTGTAAGATGCTAAAGCTGAAGGGGGAGGGATTCAGTGAGATTTGCCATATTACAAAGTGTTCTGGCCATCCCAGGGACAGGTGTGAGCCAAAACTGTATCTCCATGAAAACACGTACTTAACGCTTATGAAGAACAGAATCAGCAATGTGAATTACTGAGAAAAGATTTCTATAGGAATACATCATTTCAGTGTGATATCATGTCAGTCAAAATGACTGGAGTATTTCTTTGCAAGGTAAACTGAGTCTACATTTTGGTATGTGGCCAAAAACCCAAACATTTTGGAAAAAGCTGTATTTTTTTTCAAAATGCTTCTTCAAGGGGCAGTGCTTGTGGCTCAAGGAGTAAGCTGCCAGCCCCATATACCAGAGGTGGTGGGTTCAAACCTGGCCCCAGCCAAAAACTGCAAAAAAACTTCTTCAAAAAGAAATTTGAACATTTTCCCCAGTTAAGAAAGGTCTTTGATGAGCAGGACGATATATGTGAATCGTCTGAAGAACAGGCAGCTATTATAGGCGTTTTAGAGAATAAATGAAAACTTCCCTGACTCTGGGAATTACGACGTCACAGTTAAGTTAGCGTTTCCTCGTCACGGAGCTGACATCACCAAGCCATCCAAAGAACGACAGGTGGACCTGATTCAACTCTCAGCAGACGGCATTTTGAAATTATTGTTTGATGTTGACAAAGACCCACTTGAAATATGGAAAGATGAAGAAGAATACCCATGCTTTCGGCAACATGCCCGAGAAATGCTTTTCATTGCTTCTTGCTTTTCATCCACTTACTGCTGATGCTCATCTGGAGGGCGGGTGGACACTGCGGACCCCCCTGCTGCCCCCAAATAGTCAAACGCTTCCCAGATAGAAGACAACACAGAGAAAGTCGTGAGAGGGATAGTTAACATTACAATAGACATGTAGTTTTTTTGTTGACATTATTGAGTCTAAGATAGTTAAATTTTTATAAAAGAATGCACATTTTTAAGTATATGTACCTGAAGCTTTTTGAATGCGACCTTGTTTGATGACAGCTGAATTGATGTGGCTTCCGACAGTCAAAGGCTCCAGCATTGGTTGCTGAGGGCACACCCTCCATGGCCCCCGTGGAGAACACTGCTCTTCCTTTTCCATCTTGTGGAGATTTCTATTGGGCACGGAGGTTGGAAGGATGTCAAGGTAGGGACGTGCAGGGTAGGGCTGGTCAGTAGGCTCCAGAGTCAGGGGATGAGGCCATTCTCCTGCTGCCTGACCTCACAGCACCCACAGCAGCATAGACGCATACTTCACTCACATTTACTAGGAATGGATGGTGAGCACCGTCCCTTGCAAATGTTTAAATACTGCTTTGTCGAACTTGTGGCATTTTGTTTTATATGCCAGTTCCTCAGTTTTTATACCAAGTTGTTGATTTGTTCATTTTCTGCTTTCCACACCCCCATCATCCCGCTGGAGCATGCCTGCTTTGGGCTCAGTGATCTGATTAAAGGCCTCACATGCCTGGACATTTGGCCGTCAGTACTTTCCCTTAAGACATGATCCTGACACTTCTCTCACTAACCCGATCCCAGTCACAGGAGTTGGGGGGCTCTGGGCTCCATGACAAGGGTGGAGATGGTGTGACAATGACCTCCCTGGTTACTGGTTACCTACAGGAAGCTGTCTGGGATGCAATTCCATTCCTCTCTGATCTTTTGATTTTTTTTTTTAAGAACAAGATCAAATGTTGTATACCAGTATCAGGTTTTCATAACCATATGGAATAAATATTTCAAAGTCTGTAATTCAAACAGAGTGGCCCGTGGGGTGTCTGGGTCAGGAGGAGGTGAGTGTGTGAGTGGGGACTCCTCGGGTCACCAGGAAGGAGCTGGGCTGTGCACCTGGGGGCAGCGGCCTGTTCTTACCTTCAGTCTAGTCGTCAGGAGTGACGTGATTAACAGTAACTTGTCCAGCACCTGTGCTGTTCTCCTGCCCTGCTGCTCACCAGGGTGACACCCAGGTGGCATCCAAGAGGTGTGTGATTGATTAAGCCCAGGACACATAATACTAGGGCATGAAGAATAGTGTGGTTGTTTAACTGCTTTGATGGAGACACAGATAGATCATTCTAGAAACCTAGAGTGGCAGCTGACCTCTCCTGAGGTCTTTTGGTCTTTTCTAGATGTGCCAGAGGACAGAGACAGCACATCTCTCCATTTGGAAAATTTAGGTGTTTTAAAGCTTCCCTCAAAGTTCCTACTCTGTTTTCCAATTTCCTCACCAGCCCACACTGCTCTGGAAACATGCGTGGTGTTGTCTCCACCCTTCAGGAAAAGAAAAGTTCCACACACAGGTCAGTTTCACCTTCATGGGGCTTCCACACACCCCACATCTGCAAAGGCAGTGCCATCTTTCCTGGGGGGCAGGATGGTCCCCCCGCCACCCTGGTGAGTTCTTGTCTCAAATGTAGCACAGCAACAGGAAACTGTCCCCTCACCTTCTCTTCCCAGTTGTGTGGGATTGTGGGTCTTCTTGTAATCATAAGATCAATTGCTGTGAATCTCCTGCCTTGGGTTTTAAACTCGGCCTGTGCTGAGCAGATGCTCCCTTCCCCTGCACCTCCTCTGTGGCCTCCTGCCCTCTTGCAGAAGGGTTGCATTGCAAAGCCACCTCTTGTGCTGCTGAATTCCTAAAAGTATGGGTGATTTGCCCAGATCCACTTACAATAACAATCTGTCAAGAAATGCACTTTAAATACGTTTGAAAGTTATCTTTGAGTAAGATGTGTCTCGTTAAATGCCATAATTCCCATAACACCCTCACAAAAGCTCTATTCATAGCCCTGACAATACCATGATGTTTGCGCTTCCCAGAAAGTAAACACGCCTGCCAAAGCCTGCTAAGAGCCTTAAGCATATCCATCATCCAGTTGGAACTGGTGACAATTATGGCTTCTCTGTAAAGTAGCGGTCTACACACACCACTCCAAGGACGTGGTTGTTTGTCAGTTCCAAGCAAAATATCACACTCAGAGCTGGGAGGAACACATTGAATTAGCTAGAATGTCTGTCAGGAGTGCCCCACAAGGCAGTATCCCCTAAAAAATATAGGTACGTACAGCGGTGAGAATAGCACCATTCTGATCTTGCAGCTGCTTCCCTGATTCCTGGGAGCAAGTTCCAAGTGGTGCATAGAATTAACTGTTGTAGTTTTGAAGGTCCGAGAAATCCCGGGAGGACTGTGTGTCCGGGGCCACCTTTAGACCCCACGTAGCCCTAAGGGGACACTACCATGCACCCTAGGCCAGTCTACCCTGGCAGGACAGGCGCACACACGCCCTTGGTCTAGGCACATGCCAAGGATGGCTGAAAGCTGCTCCGGCCACACTTCTTCCTCCACCGCATGGAAACCTCCAGAACACATTCTGTAACCACCTGCCTCTACCAGGTGCTTCTTCCCTTCAGTTGACCTCTGGCTTCTGGGCTGCAGTGCACCCTTCCCTCCTTCAGCCTCTGCAACGGTGTCCAGGGGCAGAGGGGGACCAAACACCAGCGCCTCTCCCAGCTCCTGTTTCCAGATGCAGCCGGTCAGCAAGCCTCTTTAACCAGCTGAGTCCCAGGTGGGAGCACCCAGGCCCGGCGGAAAGCTGGGTGCACTGAGGCTCCGGCTGCACTTTGCACACCACTGACCTCTACGTCCCCCTTGAAGCTCATCACTTTCTGTAGGCTGCGTGCTTCTCCCTCTCACCCACTCTCTCTCTCTGCTCTTCATAAATACCACAGCCTTTCATGAGAAGGAGAATTTCTCCAGTGTGAGATGAGCTCTGTCTTTGGGCTGATATCCAGCTCTGCTACTTTGTTCGCATTTGAATAAAGGAGATGTAAATGGAACTAGATTTCAAATATGGTTTGAAATTAAAGCTTCTTTTTTTTCCATTCAGAAGAAACTTAGTGGATATGAAATACATCTGAAGTTATTATCTCCTACTGAGAAGGCATCACCCTGTCGTGCAGTTGATATGAGACTTCGGTGCCCCCTCTTCCCCACCTGGGTCCTCAGTCTGTGTCCCCAACAGTCCCCGAGGGTCTGCACACACAGGTGCACCTGTTCAGCTCTGTGACCGAGGAGCTACGTGGAAGGGCCCAGCACCTCACCTCCTCCTGCCCTGGAGGCCCCAACTTTCCTGCCCAGCAGTTGGTTCATTGCCCCCCTCCCCGGGTAGGAATACAACCCGCACCCTGAGTAATATCTCCAGGGTGTGAATGCATCTGAACTTTCTAAAGGAAATGTAAGAAAGTTTCTATGTTATGACCTTGTACATCTCCCTCCCCTAACTGGGACATTAAGTGACCCTCCACTGGATGCACAAACTGTGCTCCAGAAGGACGTGGGTCGGCTGCTCTTTGACACCCCCCTTTTTGTGGCATTCGTGCCCTGCCTGTGACTTGGTGTGTGGTCCCCTCCAGACCCTCAAGCACTGAGGGAACAGAAATGTTCAAAGTCTAATTCAGTCTGATAGATCCAGAACTCTCTGGAAATTGTTTTGAATAAATATTTCTATGTTATCACGAGTCAAAAGTCTGGGAAATTAGACTGCAGGGTCGCCTTGGCTGCAGAAGACACAGGTGCTTCTACCAGGCCCAGGGGCAAGGTAACTGAAGATCGAGGGAAAAATGGAACAATTCACATGTCTCCACATGACACGTTCACGTTGACCATCTTGTAACAATAATTATCTTATTCTGTTCAAGTGAAGCACACTCACAGAGTCAAGTATCAGCTATGCTCCCTTGCCCTAATCTGAGGACATAAGCAAGGATTAAAATTATTCTCTTATGGTAATTTCTCACGAGATGATGATCTTTGCAGAACTTTGGACAGGCTTTGGGAGGTGGTGAGTGAGAACTTTCCCTGTGCTGCACCTCTGAGCAGTTTTACCCTCCTAAGAGAAAATGAAATAAGTAAATAAAGCTGATGCAGTGACTGTCCAGCAGCGGCCACACAATGGCCGAGCATGGTCCCCAGGAGATTTTAGAGGAGACAAGAGCTGCCCTGGTTGGGAAATGTCTGAGGGACCAAAAGGCCATGCAGCAGCCTGGTTAGCAGCTGACTCTGCTCCCCACCCCCCGCCTCAGGCCACAAGCCTGCTGACCCATCCTCTAGCTCCTGAAGTGGTGGCCAATAGCATGGCCCAGGCCTGAAGGGCCAGCCCTCAGCAGGAGGAAGAGGATGATGGACACAGCAAGGGTAAGACCAGGACAGTAAACGCGGCCAACTAGAGACAGGTCCTTGCAGGAGTGGAGGCAGACGGCCTGCGCCCCCAGCCGCGTGCCCATGCCTACACAGACCCTTTCTGAGTGTGGGTCCCTCAGGTGGATGCCACAGGGGAGCCATGTGGGGGGCGGAACCACCCAGTCCCCCTCCCAATCTGGAGTCACCAAATTAAAATCTGATGATGTTTCAGTGAAGAGCTGGTTGCCCAAATTTGGTCACACCACTTTGAAGACTTTGCACTTTGAATTTGAGTTAAAAAGGTTTAGCTGCCCCTTTAAATTTCCTTCTGAATCATCAAGAATGAACTTTTTTCCCGTGGGAGGACAGGCTGCTCTGGGGTCACCGTAATTTTCACTGCTCATTTTGCCCCCTAGGTTAAAACAATGTTGTGATAGTTAAGATTAAAAGAGAAAACTAACAGCCTATGGAAAATAAATAGACTTACCTGCACATTTGAAGTTGAGATGGGGAGGGGGCACATTTCTGGTTTCTCCTGAGTGCGTTTCCCAATCTCGGCTTTTGTCAAGGCAAGATTTTCATGTAACCTTTAAGACGGTTTTAGAGGAACACCTGAAGCAAAATCAAGGGCAAGCACTCCTTTAATCTCGGAGAAAGTCTCCCCGTTAGGACTCCACTTTGTTCTTTCTCTGCTGTCATTAATTTTCCCCTTGAACATGCTTTTTCTCTCTGACAAAATAATGATTTTATTTGAGCCGCTGATGATTATCTGGCTGTATCAGACTTGAAAACTGTAATTTGAAAAAGGTGAGTCTTCTGCTTTCTGGAAGGCCCATGCTGCCTTTTTCTTTTCCAGAGACAGATATTAGAGGGCTTCTTTTAAATCTAAGCTGACATTCTTTGCCCAGGGATTTGAAATCCTGTAGAATATTAAAGCCCCATCTTTATCTTTAAAATATACTTTTAAAATCTGTTCTCTGTGTGGGGTTGTTTTAGTCCCTGGACGGTTCTAAGTGACATTAAACAGCAAGTGAATTAGACTCGGCAGGAATCACTAAATGGAAATGTATGTTTTAAAGATAATTGATTTGGGTGGTTGGGTGAGCCAGTGAGCCACGTATAGCCTGAGAGTCCTCAGCCTGGTCCCAGCCTGAGTCTGCACTGTGTGACCCTGGGCAAGTCACTCACCCCTCCTGGTCCTGGTTTCCTTGACTAAGAAAATGAGCTATATCTGAATGACCTCTGGGGAGACCTGTCTGGGGATGGACCTGACACCTACCCGGCCGAGTCTGTGGATGTCTCTGCAACTGGGGAGTGATGCAGAGGAGGGCTAAGAACTGGCGAACCCAGTGACAGCCCAACGGCTGGTGCTCTCAATGTGGTGCCTGGAAATTAAAAACAAAAAATAGTAACAGCCAGCAGCGTTGCCCCCGGCTGTCAGGAAAGGGCACATGTAGCTCCCTACAGCCTGGTGCTGGGGCGCACTGGCTCCTCTCGCTTCCACCTGGGGACCTGCATCTCTCTGCCCCTCCCCCTCTGGTCCTCTCTGGGGCCCTGAAACTGTTTCCCCTTCATACTTCTGGCTCAGGTGACACCGTGTTGCTGATGCTTCTGGCCTGCATGTGAAGGCCTTTCCCTGTGGCTGGTGAGGACACCTCTCAGCTCAGATGTCCATGGCAACTGTGTGCAAAGTGCTTCCTGGGAGAAAGAGGTGCTGGCAGAACCCCAAAGGGGGTACAGCCGAGTGCCTTGATGGGAAGGGACTTTGCTCACAAAGGGACGTTTCCTTGCCTTTTCCAAGGAACCTTAATGAGGGGGTCAAGCAGGGGGCCGAGGGGCAGAGTGAGCTGATACTGGCCTACTGGCCACACTCTATGCCCTGCCTGCCCGCCTCTCCCATGGCCACCCTCTGTCGGTGCCCTAGGTGCTCCTGGCTCCTCAGCACCAAGTCAGGGGATAGACTGTCCTTTTTCAGTGCATCAGCTTTTGTATTTCTGCTCAGATTATTGGTCCAAAAATCCCTGGCTGTGCTTTCCCACCAGGAGTTCCACTTTGAAATACCCACACTGCAGCCCCACATCCTGGCCATGGGATCCTGGTCTGAGGGTCCCCAGGCCTGAGACTGCAGTCCTGTTAGCTGTTCTGGTGACCAGGCTGTAGCTTTTGGAAGGCCTGTGCTCCAGCCTGAGGACAGAGGAAGGTGGTGGGACGAGGCAGTGCCCCAGTCAGGGGACACGGCACACCTCTGGGGGCCAAACCTCAGGGCTGGGAAGTAGGAGCCTGAGTCCAAAAGCAAAGGCCCTCATAGCTCCCGGACGGTGACCTCACCCCAGGGCACACTTGGCACAGGTGGGAGGCATTTTTCCTTGCCACAACTTGTAGATGATACTGGCCTTTTACATCTAGCACAAAACAGCCCCCTCCCACAAGGAATAGCCTGGCCACAGAGTCCACAGGGCCAAGCTGAGCCACGCTACCTGTCAAGGCTCTTAGAGCTGGCATCCAGGCTGGGCCAAAGCCCCACTTTCATGCTACCCTGGCTTGGGGGACCCTGAAAACTCCAGTGACCTCCTGAAGATACAGTGTCGTCATCTAACAACTGGAGACAATGAAAATGGCGCCCACCTGGCAAAGCCGTTTCTGTGATTAACTGTGGCTACTTGTGCAGCTCTCAACCATGTCAACAGTGCACTGGACACTGCTGTCAGCACCCTAGTCCTGTGTTACTTTGCACACCTGAAATGTCCCATGCCTGGCAAACTTCTTGTCCCACAACTCTGAAGGAAGAAAACACTTTCACAGCACCCTTTCAGTTGTGTCTGGAATGTGGTGATACCCACACGGTCCTGACAGAAGTAAGGGAGCTCAGGGCGGCAGCACAGACACGGATGCCCTGCAGGGCCTCCCCTGCTGCCATGGGTTCCTGCCCGGGTGTCTGTGAAGAGCCGTCCAAGGAGGTGGCAGCGTGCACTGCAATTGCTCTGTGAGAAGGGGCCTTGGGAGAAGCCGCAGTGGCCAGAGCTCTGTACCATCTGACTCATCCTGGAGGTCAGAGGGGTAAAGAGAGGAAAAGTCCCCAAATTAGACGCCGTTCACCCTGGAGATTACTCCAGGCAAAATCATGCCTAAGACACATAAACATATTTGCAGAGAATACAGGCTCTGGGGGGGGGGGAGGGTTTTATTTTCTTTCTATTAAACAATGTGATATGCTATTTTAATTTCAAATTAAATATTCCTTTCTTTTTGATCATGGTTTCGTCCTGTGTGCATGTTGCTTGCCAGAGGGAACACCACCCACGTACACATATTTTTACAACGTTAGTTTTACCCTGGTGGTAATTCAATTAATTAGAAAGATTGGAATCGCGTCTAATTGCATACTTTGCTAGCATAAACTTGTCAGAGTCATCTGATGTGAAGTAAAACCCTCAGCAACTTTATATAAAATGAAAGGTAAGAGCAAGAATGGTGTGCATTTATGCAGAGAAACAACCATCTTAAAATAAAGAATCATTAGCAGTGATGGTCTTACAAATCATTAAAGCCTTCGGATTTTTATTCCTACCCTTATCCCACACAGAATTTTTTTTTGTCTCAGTCATGAACCTGAGACTCTCACCCACATTCAGAGTTCTTGGAGAGTCCAACTTCACATAATAACCAGCATAACTATCTGTATTTTAATGTTTCCCCTGTATATTTGCAACATTTAACATAAAGCCCCCGGTAAAATGCCACTCCCACAGCACACATTAATAGCGATCTTGCACAAACAGCTTCAGAATGTGGAAAGAATGTCTTTGAACATTTTCAAAGAGATGCTGCATTCTTCATGTAGAGGCGAACTCGAAGTTGTACAATTAAGAGAGAAAAAGACATTTATCAGACCTCTCCCAGTATAGATCTTTATCTATGGTGCTGACTCTCTATGGCCCTTGAACCTACAAGGAGTCCCTGGAGAGTGTGGCTGGGAGGAGCCAGGAGTAGAAAGCCACCTTCACCATTGACCTTCATTATCCAGACCTACTCTTCTTCCAAATCCAGCAGTCAAAGGCTGGTTCCATTTCATTATGCATGTAGGAAACCATCTTAAAAGAAACTTCAGAAACAGGGAACATACAAATAGCAATAAAAACTAATTCTGGGCCCTGGGCTTCTCATTGCCAACAGTAGGTGAAAAGGGTGTGGCGTGGCCATGCCCATCTGGAGCTTGCCCCTCACTGCAGATGCCCCAAAGGACCAGGCACTGGGCCTGAGACAATTAGATGGTTCTGCTAATTCATGTGCACACTGAGACTCTCCAGAGGTCATGCCCAGTCTAGGTCATGTCTTATAAAGGGCATCCAAAAGGTCATCCTGATTCCTGTTCTGGACGGACCTTGGCTCTCCCTCTTCTTAGCTTTCGCTGTAGTCACAATTCTTCATTTATACAATTTTCAGAACACTCAGACAAGTGCTTTATGGTTATGTCTTATTTGTTGGTGTGGTATTTATTCTCACTTAGGAAGGATAAAATGTTCACCAGGCTCAAATTCTAAAAATGTAGTATTATTTGCCTTTGATTTTGAAGCAAACAGGTGTCTGAAAAGAGCCAACAGATAGGAGAAGCTGCCCTTCACCTGGATCTAATACCCAGGTGCGAACTGTCTAATGCCCAGGTGTGAACTGTGCCATAACACCCAGGTGTGAACTGTACTCTAAAGCCCAAGTGTGAACTGTGCCCTAATTCCCAGGTGTGTACTGTGTCCTAATACCCAGGTGTGAACTGTGTCATAATACCTAGGTGTGAACTGGGCTCTAATGCCCAGATATGAACTGTATCCTAAGGGGTGTTAAATTACTCAGTATCTCTTCTCTTCTTGGAGGATGGAAAATAATACAGATGCCCCAAATGTGGTCAAAGGCTAGTTTATTTGATTAAATTTAGGAATCATCTCCTACGAAATACAGCCTATGAAAATAATTTGAAATGCCAACAGTTTTATACACATACACACATTCCAGTGCAATGCATAATAGTAAAAATTTGAACAGGCCCACTCGTGAGGAAAAGATTCAACATAGTGTTCAACTGTGTCCTAATACCCAGGTACAAATAGTGTTGTGTCTAGAGTATGAACACTATATAATAGTAAGCAAAATTTCTTATATTGTGAACATTAAAATTAGATTTTTAAAAAAATGATGTAATGATCTCAAACATACCAAAAAAAAAAAAACCCCACAAATATCTATATGTACATATAGAAAAAGAAAACCATCTTCCCTTGTTTAAATAAATTAAGAAAGTAAGATTATGGTCTATTTTTAGTTTTCTTATTAAAATATATTTCTCAATTGTACAAATTGGTTCATGGGTTGCTTTTATAATCAGAACATTTCAAATCCCATATTTAACTATAATTAATTTCCAAGGAAAAATACTCCTGATAGATTGTAAACAGCAACACAAAAAGGTGGTCATACATCCCTTGGACAATGACAAGGTGACCTGGAGCCCATTTGCTCAGGGGCCACAGCAACAGGCCACAGGCTGAAGGACTAAACAACAGAGATTCCCTTTCTCACAGTTCTGGAGGCTGAAAGTTCAAGTTCAGGGCACTACATGGTCAGCTGGGGAAGGCCGGCTTCTAGGCTGAGGCTGCCTTATGGTCTCTGCACATGGAAGAGAGAAGGGGCGCTGTGGCATCTCCATACGAGGACACTAACACCATCACAGAGCCCCTAGGACTTCATCTAAGCCAAATTATCTCCAAATACTGTCCACTTGAGGCGCAGGACTTCATAAGAACTTGGGGAGACACAGTTTATTGCTGAGAAGTGATCACAGGCTTAAACCACCTAGGGACGGGGCAGAGACAAATACACACACAGGCACCCTTCCTACAGTGGGGCACAGACAGCTCTGGAGGAGGACAATGGCATGTGGACCGTGGCATGAGGACCGTGGCATGAGGACTGTGGCATGAGGACTGTGGCATGAGGACCGTGGCATGAGGACTGTGGCATGTGGACCGTGGCATGAGGACTGTGGCATGAGGACCGTGGCATGAGGACTGTGGCATGTGGACCGTGGCATGAGGACTGTGGCATGTGGACCGTGGCATGAGGACCGTGGCATGAGGACCCATGGCACGGAAATGCACCCGATCCCCTGATGCTTTTGTGAAGAATGGGAAGCTGAGGAATCTCAGTTCACCGCCTATCACACTGACTTGCTTCTCAGCTTGAAATGACTCCCTCTGAGTTTTCAGACTCGTTTTTGATGCCAGGTCTGGGGAAGGTGAGAGCTGGGGCAAAGCTTTGGGCTGAGTGGGATTCCCTGAGTGGTCTCAAGCCCGTTTGTCACAGGAAGGAGATGCTGGTGCTTTTACAATCAGAACATTTCAAATCCTGTATTTAGGAGGACCAAGGTGTGGGAGCTCTGACACGCTGTCCCCACTCGAGTTAGGGAAAGAACGGCTTTGAGAAACTGCTGAGGTCCTATGCCGAGCATTGGACTCGTAGCACCTATGAGTTAGGCAGGAAGGATAACTTGATGGGGGTGAGCGGGTCTTGGTGACTACGTGACAACACCACAGGGTGCCCCCACTCTGTCCTGCACCCCTGCGAGGAGGCCCGTGGCCCTGCGCCAGCATCTGGGCCTGTGCATTCTCCCCAGATCAGAACCAGAGGAGCTGCACGGAGGAAACCAGGTATTTCTCGCTCTAATTAAAGGATTAATTGTGTTCTCCAAGTATAATATGGTAATCGCAGACATAATGGCTGTTTCCTGGTGGTATACTGTACTCAATGTGCTGGTAGATAAAACAATCCCAGCATTAAAAGGAATTATTGTATTTGTCATAAATTCCTCTGAGAATAATTCTGCTTTCAGCTTGGGGCTGGCAGGAGGCTGTCTTTGATGGGAAACATGAAGGATTACACGAAGGTGGAAGGTCACAGAGCCGCACCTGACAGGTGTGCTCCTGGTTCCAAGCCAGGTGACTCACTAAGACTAACCTGGGGCACATTTACCTTTGGAAATGGTGCCTGACATCCAGAGAAATCAAAGTGCCTGCCACAGCTGACGGCTTTATATTTGGAAATGAAGTTAAAATGTAGGATCCAAGGACAGGCCCAGTGAGCTGACTTGGGCCGGGCCCAGCCTGCAGACTCCCACGTGCCTGGGCCGCTCAGACAAGAGTTCGTCAGGGCAGGGGCTGTAGGGGCGTCCATGCCACCACCCTCTGGGTCCCCACTTCTGAGCTGCACCGAAGCAGGCCCTGCAGACTCGGGTGGAGGATGTTCTGCTGTGGCCCTCCCTGGCTCCTTGTCACAGAGTCCACCTAAGGACGGGGTAGAGACAGACTTGTGAGGTGGTTGGGGGAAGACAGGGAACAAGATAGGGAGTGAAAACTGCCAGAGTAAGAGCTGCGGGTGATGCGGGAAGGACAGTGATTTCCTGCTTCTCTGTGCCGCTGAGATTGGAGGTTCTCACCTGAAATGAGAAAAGGTCTCCTGCTCTTCCTGCCCAGATGGGCTCCCATCCTGTACAACACACCATGAAGCTGCCTTCACGGGCAGGCTGCCCCCTCTCCCTGCAGTGCCCCAGCTGCCTGCTGAGAGCAGCCCCGAGGCTGCCCAGTCCCTCGGGTCTGGGCTCCAGCCTCTCTCCTGGTCCTAGAAGTCTCCAGCCCTGGCTATCTCACCCCCTGGAATGACAGTGGCTGGTGTTTTCTCCCTGATACCAGCAACAACTGGTTTTTTGGGTTTTGGCTTTGACTTTTATTTTTTAATACTGTTCTTGTGTAGAAATGGTTTGTTATATTTACAGAAATCTCTGGCTGACATCTTTTCTAGAATGGAGTTTCTTTTCCTGGTCATGACATCCTATTAGCACAGATACCCTTTTTAGGACTGCAAATCCAGTGTCCCCAAAGGCTGACTCCTCTGACAGATGGCCCCAGGACCCCCAAGAATAAAGTGGAGAGCATCTTGGCACCTCCACCTGGGTCATCCTTGGATTTTCCCAGCCCATGTTGGGTGGGTAGAATCAGGTTGGGGGGCACATAGCTGATATTACTAAGATAACTCAAAAATACAAATTGAGCAAACAAATTACCTGCCCGTTCCCAGTCTTGGAATCCAACTTAGAGGCTCTCAGAAAGGTACTAAGGACAGACCTTGTACTCAGCAGCCATATGCATGCCACCCCGCCACAGGCCATGGGGCACTCATCAGCCATACACCTGCCACCCCGCCACAGCCATGGCAAGATGGAAGATGACCCCTAGCAAAGCTCTTGGGATACTCCAAGTGGGCAGACAGAACTTTGTTGTCCCAGGACACATGTCCCTATGAAAGACGGGGTGCTCAAAGAGCCCACTGTTCTGCACAGACAGACGCCCCAGAATTAGAAGGCTCCTCCCACTGATGCTAGCTCTGTGGCATGGGATGATCACAATGGGGGCCCACTTGATGAACTGCTGGGACACCAGGGACTTCTCCCTACCTGACCTTTCTGTGGTTCAGAAGATCCTGCCAGCCTCTGTCCATTCAGACGTGTGGTCCCTAAGGTGTCAGTTGGGGTTTGTAACTGCTGGGTTGATAGATGCCACGTTCTGAATGAGCCTTCTGTCTGCTCCCAGCAGCAAGGCCTCCATGGAGATGTGAGTGTCACACCCTGAGATGTGGACATCCTTCTAAGAGTGGGTGTCTCGTGGTGGCAACACACAGGAATTCGACAGCAGGTCAGCCCTGTGACCTGGGAAGACAGCACAGTGAGCTGCCCGCAGGGCAGATGTTTCCCCATGTCCTGCTGCTAAAGCAAAGCTAAACTTTGTGATTTGTCTGGTTAAACATCTTCTTTAAGTCTCATTACATGGTGGAGTAAGGTGCTTTTCATTTCTAAGATGTGATTAAACGCACATTCTCTCTTGATTGAGGTTTGAAATCTTTTATTTAGGAAAAAAAAGCAGACTTCAGAAGGGAGCGGTCTAGGGCCGTGATGCTCGGTGAGACCATTAAATTTAATCCTGGCTTCACACTCACTCCAGGGGTGATTTCAATTAAATTTGTTCAAAATTTATCAGTTTCCTGCATGTTGGCATAAATGATTCAGGACCACTTATGTATTCACGGAGTAGAAGGCATTGAAGGGTGCACATTATTGGTATAACTTTTCAGTTTCTTATAAGTTCACCTAATAGGAGCTTCTATTATTTAAAACCCTTGTCCTTCACATTAAGTGGCCATGTTGCTCTTACAGCAATAGAATCTCATCACCTATGCAAATTTTTTCCTATGCAAATTTTTGCAGTACTCCTGAGTTACAAAAGCTGCCCTTTTCACTGGGGGCCGTTCCTGCTGTCCTGTCTTGCAGGACATAAAATATGGCATTTATCCTCCTAAAAAAGCAGCAGGAATTCTATCTCCAGACATTGAGGACACTGGGAAGAGAAAGAGGGAGTTGTGTGTGGTGAGTTTCAGGTGACTGTGACTGGCTTAGACATCAGAAATTAAGTAGATCTACTTGGGAGCAGGGTCAGAGGATGCTGTAATGGATGGACTTTATGTAACACTGAGAAAACTTATCTCAGCTGAGAAGGTCAACACTGCAGAGTGCACAGTCCCTCGAGATGGCCCTGGATATGTGGCGGGAACTTAGACTGCCATAAAACCTTACCCTCACCAGTCTAAAATGAGGAACTGGGCATTTCTGTGTCCTCAAGAATTTATCTGCAAAGACCCATCAGGCAAGGACGCATTGACATGAACTCTGTGTATCCCGGTGACACATGCGTCCTTCATTTGCGTCCCCCCTCACAGAGTTACATTAGTGAGATGACTCCAGCGTCGTAGCTGTTCTCTACTTACTGAACCAAAGGGTGAGGGTGATGTGAAAATGAGCATCTCACACCACAACAGGCAAAAGGCACCTCCTCACTCAAATGCCTACGTAGCCAGGCCCTGGATCTCACCAGGAGAAGGTAAGTTGACCCCAGCTGCATGATTACGACTTCTAACAGGCATGAGATGGTTGTAACGAATCTTTCCCTTTAGGACTTGACACCTTATGAATTCTTCAAATTGAAAAACTGCCATGGAGAGTGTCCATCTTTGCCTATGTGGAAAGAAAAATGGGAGGGCTGGTTAACGAAAGACTAGGGACAGTTTGTTTTTCCCCTTTCAAGTTTTAGTCTTTATTTCAGAGATGGAGGTAGAATTATTCCATCTCTATTCCACATTCTAAGCTATTGTCACAGAGTAACTTTCTGGAAAATGAGCCTGGAGAAAGCAGATTTTTCCATTCCTGATCCAACTGATGACCTTCTCACAGTGAGACTTACTTATTCAGATGCCTGAGAATTGAAGCTCCTGGATGAATTTAACTGGTGTGCTGCTTCTTATGGGACAAGGAACCTATCCCTTGGTCCATTTGATTGCCAATTCCTAAAGGAAAAAAGCGTCTAATCCCTTCTCCACATTTCTCTCTCTGGGACAGGGGTCCATCATGGCATCCCAAGATACACACTGTGGTCATCTCTGAGGCCTTCCCCTGGAGTCTTGAGTATTTTTAGCTCCTGAGATCATGTTGTCCATAAAAATGTGATGTCACAAATCTCTGTCTCCCCAGTGGAGGGTCCAAATCATTGAACACCACAGCTGGGAGGCCTTGGTGTGGGCAGGTTTCTCTTTAGGTACCAACCTTCCTTGCCGTGGTGTCTCCACAAAGCATCAGTGGAGCTGCAATGGGAACCCCGAGTGCACTGCAGGACTCCACCATGCATCACAGAAATCATACTATGCCTCGTTTTTGTCAATAAGATGCTGGCGGTGACCCCAGTTGTCATGACAGAAAAAACACTCCCACACAACCCAAGTATCTAGCGGACAAGAGGACCAGCAGCCGCAGTCACAGCAACAAAGAAATTTGAACAAGAACCAGAGCAAAAAGTCACAGCAATTGCAGAAAAGCAAAACAAAGATGGTCAGGCCAACGCGACCCTCAGTGGGCGCTGCGGCAGCACCGAGATGGCGTAAGAGAGATTGGAAACAGGAAAGGAAGTAGCCGCCAGGCTGGGATTCCTGCCCTGGGACAAAACCCTGAAAGTCGGGCCAGGAAAGGGGACAGCAGGGGAAAGAGCAAAGTAAGGACCTCGAACATTTTCTCATTCATAAAACTCAGGAGAACACTGTACAATCTTGATCGAAATCAACTTTTTGAAAAGTTTGGAAATTAACCAAAGTTGCATAGCACTCAGGGATGAGTGTTTGTCAGGGAAAACAACTGAATCTCAGAAAACAAGAGGTCCGTGGCATTTTAATTTCCACTGCTCCCATAACCTCCTTCCAAGGTCTAAGTAAGTTTGAAAAACAATAGCCTATAGTCATAGCAAAATACTAGGAGCCCCTAGAGAATGGAGTGGGAGTTCCTCAAAGCCCATCCCCAAGAACTGGCATTATTTGCTCTGCCAGGTATTTGCCTGGAAGACTCACTCCCCAGGCTGTCTTTATTTAACACCACAAGATGCTTGCTTAGCAGGGCAGGCTTTCCTGCAGCCGTGCATGTCAAAAACAATTAGAGTCAATTGTTGAGCGTTGGGGTTGCCTGAGACAGCAGGTGACATTGGGGCAGCAGTTCGGCCAACCAATACGCTTACCAGACAACTTAAGAGAAAAAGCTAAGAGGGAATAAGGATCCAGTGGGGCTTCAGAAACCCCCAGTAGTCCTGGAAGCTAGTGGGATGTGAGGGAGTCCAGGGCTGTACCTATACTCAAGAAAGAACTGAGAAGGCCCCACCTGTCAGACTCTGGTCACACATGGCAGGGAGCAGAAGGCAGGCAGAGCTGCGACCTGACTGTGTGCACAGGCTGTTTCTCCATGTGCTTCAGGCAGAGCTGTGACCTGACTGTGTGCACAGGCTGTTTCCCCACATGCTCACGGAGATCTTGGCAAGGACTGGTCAACTTGCTGGTACTGGGCATCTCAGGAAAGCATTGCCCGTCATTAGCTGACCACCAGAGCTCCAAGCAGAGATGGGGGGGGGGGACACACGATGAAAACTGACTAAACAGACTTCACAAAGTAGTTAAGAAAGTAAGTAAACGAACAAAGCAAAACGACAGACAGCAGCAGCGTAAAGCTGTTCAGGCGAGGAAGGTTCGTCTCTGGAGGTGCACAGCACAGTATTTAAAATGTCCTGGTTTCCAGGAGAACAGCAACAACAATAAAATATGAAACGTGCAAAGGAAGAAAAGGAGGGATGGGCCAAACGTGAAGGAAGAAAGAGCAGTGAGCAGAAACTGTTGCCCCGGAAGCCCTGTGTTCAACAGGACAGGCGTTTTCAAGAGCCAGTGAACCAACGTCAGAAGCCAAAAATGTGACATCCCCACAGATGCCTCAGACACTTAGAGGTGAAAATAACAAAGAAATTGAAAATTTAAACAAAACGGTTAACTTACTACAAAAACACAGCTTTCTAAAACTGACCTAAGAAAAAATAAAACAATGTAATAGCCCTGAATTTACTGTAGAAATAAATATGTAATTAAAAATTTCAACAGGGCAGTGCCTGTGGCTCCAAGGAGTAGGGCACCAGCCCCATATACAGGAGGTAGCAGGTTCAAACCCAGCCCTGGCCAAAAACTGAAAAAAAAAAAAAAATTTCAACAAAGAAATCTCCAGGTCCAGCTTTATCTACACATCCACCAACATACAAAATATAAGAGAATGCCACAAGGAAGTTCAGTTTCTTTCAAGAATATAGATTGAATTTAACATATGAAAGTTAATACATCACATTACTTCAAGAAAAACAAGGGGAAAATATACAACCTTTCAGAAGGTGTAAGTATTGCATGTGAAAAGTTTGACTTCTTTTTGATACAATTCTATAAGTTTTAGTGAATAAGATAAAGAAACATTTTCAAGGTGACAAATGGTATAAAAAATTAACCCACAGCAGGGGTGTCCAACCTTGTGGCTTCTGTGGCCCACATCAAAAGATGAACAGTTGTCTTAACAGACAAATTATATCTGATATGCTTCTCCTATATTGCTTAATAAACTCATCATCACAAAATATTTTGATTGTCTTGCTATTAAATATGCAACTATATAACTAGCTTTTACAATGGAATCTGAGTTGTACTTTTCAAAAAAAATGTTGAGAAGACATTTTTTCAGCCCCTCTCTTTTGTCCTTACAGCACAATCCTTCCAGAAAATCCTGTTTTTGCCCATAATACCTTCTGAAATCATAGTCTTTGAAAACTTGCACAAATTCCCTACAAATTAAGCAGAGTGTTTTACTATTTGCCTCGACAGAAAAGTGGTCATCTGTCCACTTTTCACTGAATAATCTTCCTTCACAATAATTTTCTTTTAGAGGGTTCTGTTTTCTTTTGAGACGTTGTATAGCCTCTCTGGGATTTGAGAAAAATAATAATGGATGAGGGGCTATATTTACTTTTATTATGAAAATTAATTGACAAGAAAAGAGAAAGCAAGCTTTGGCCCTTTCGCATCTCAGCTGCAGATGCAGGGTGAGGCAGAAGCCAATTGAAAAGTGAGGCGGGTGATGTGTGAGGTGCCCTCAAGGTGTGGAAGTGCCCTAAAAATCAAGTAATAATGCTCACCTGACAGCTGAATGGTATTAAACAGCTAACTTGCAATGGTAGGTTGATACATTGCTGATAATCACAGCCTCACCAAGTCGCAAGCACCTGTGATGATTGATGATGTCAGTCCGACTTGGGTGCTTGGGAGCCGGCACACCAGAAGCCTCACGCGGGGTACAAGTGAAGCCACGAGGGGCACCGACAGCGAGCGTGTGCCTGTGTTTACTTTATGTGACATCACAACCCAAGGTTGCCATCTACACGGTTCACACCCCCAAGAACCCTGCAATTGAGATCCCCCCAAAAAATCACAGAAAAATCATGTAAGATTTTAAGTAAGTTTACAATTTTCTGCGAGGCTGCATACATAGCCATCCTGGGCCACATGCAGCCCCTGGGCCATGGGTTGGACACCCTTGACCTTACATCACATGTAATGGAAAAATACTGAAATCTTTCTCCTAATGTAACAAATGAGAATAGTCCCCTTCCTGTCTCTCAATGGAATAAATGTTCAAAAATAAAAAATAAATAAAATTGCTCTTGTTAGCAGTCAGCATGATCATGTAATGTAGTCGACTATTTTAAATTCGACGTGAACTTTATGGACACTCTGTATATAAATCATCTGAAAACATTCAAAAGTAAATGATTAAAATGTAAAACTAGATGAGCAGGTCGCTCTGTATGAAATCTCCACGTAAAGACCAGCTGTGCTCCTACGTATTAGTGATAACCAGAATACACTGGGCACCACACACATGCACTGTGTGCGTTAAGACAGCAGAAAACTCAGCAGTTGAGGATAAGACACCTGTCAGACATTTTCCAGGATATAAAGAAACTGTTCACAATTATGTAAGTAGGTAGCTTATGCTCAGCCCAGTGGGGAAAAGACTCTGCCCAGAGGTGGGTCCTGGCTAGCCTGGGTGGGGAGAGTCATCTGGGCTGAGAGGCAGAATCACCTACGGATCTGAGGGCAGCCAGCTCCGAGCCTGGCTGGCCTTGCTGATGCTAGTCATATGACCAGTGGAGCACGTGATCACCCACACGTCACCCCAGGGAGTGGGGGTGGCGAGGGAGCAGAGCGGAAAGGTGACACCCAGCTCTTCCAGCAGAATGATTTCTGGTTCCAATTGGCGTCCTGTCTGCAGTAGGGTGACTGACATAAGATCGGACATAAAAAATCATAAGACGTGTCCCTCGCTCTCTGGCCCAGCACCACAGCAGGAGGACGATGCCCAGCGCCACCAGGGCCCTGCGCTGCCTGGGCAGGGTCAGCTCCACCAGTAGACATCAGTGTGGGCTGTTTCTGCTCCTGCATGTGCCGGAGATGGCAGGCATGTAGAGAAAACATCTCGTGTGCACTTAAAGATGTTACCTGGGGGGCATAGCTGAGTCCCTGGTGTTCTCTGACAGGCTCCAGGGGAGGGGAGGGAAAGGGAGCTGTCATCCCCGGGACCTGAGGGTGCTGTTCAGAGGCTCTGTGCCCCCGACCCACATCTTGACTTTGAGACTCAGAGACCCCAAGGACCCTAGGCTGAAACTGACCTCACAGGGCCAAGCAGGGACACACACTGGGTTCTGGACAGAAACACGGTTCTCTCCGAGTGTCCATCAGGCTGAGTTTGTGTTCTTGTACTCTGCAAACAGCATCTCCGATGCTGACTCACAGGCGTCTGACTAAGAACCACTCCGGATCCTTCCAGATCCCGAAACCAGAGGATCTGACACCAGTCGCCTAAAGACCCCCAGGGAGGAACAGCATCAGCCTGAGAACACAGCTTCCTCATCACCCCTTGTGCCCTTTGACAGATTAACAACCCCACGCCTTGGACCACTACTCATGCAGGCCCTGTAAAAGTCCTAACCCCGAGCGCCTCAGGGAGGTAGATTGGGG
>NW_003852621.1:1601611-1602676 GCF_000181295.1 Otolemur garnettii
TGTCCCACCCCGAGCTCCTCAGGGAGGCAGATCGGGGGTCCTCTTGTCCCACCATCTCTGTGCAGGCACTTGCCAGGCATATCAGGCAACTACCTGGCTATGGTAATAAGACCCCAGGCCGTTAGACCCTGAGACACTGAGACCCCCAAGTACTCCAAGGCTTCAGACTTTGAGGCCTTGAGTACCCCAAGACTTCAGATCCTTAGACTCTGAGTAGCTTCAGACCCCATACTTTAAGGCCCCAAGCCCCTGAATACCCCAAGACCCCAGGCCCCGAGACCTTAGGACCGAGTACCTGGAAACCCTAGGGCCCAAGACTCCAAGTAGCCAAGATCTGGAGAATCCCAAGACCCTGATCCTCTCAGACCCTTAACACCTGGAGAATACCAAGCCCCTGAGTCCCTGAGTGAGCTTGTCAGGACTCTCCTCGGTTCTAGGGTGTCTCTTCTCAGAGATCCTTCTCTCTAAAAAAGTAAATAAAATAAAAACAAAAACCATAATTTCAGCTGCATTGGTATACAAACATATATATTAACTGAACATATGTAAAACATTTTCCCTGACCTAAAAGTTCATTTTTCCCTTCTCTGATTATAAGAGAAATAATCTTTCCATTTGCCCTGAGCAGGCCTGGGCCAGGTGCTGTGCTGCTGTGCCCCGCGAGGACAGTCCTGCTGCCCAGACGCGCCCCACCAGGACGGTCCTGCTGCCCAGACGCGCCCAGACGCGCCCCACCAGGACGGTCCTGCTGCCCAGTCACGTCCTTTTCTTGCCCTGATTCTCACTTGGGCAGAGGCCTGAGACCAAGGCTGGGGAGCCCTGAACCTGAAGCACTGCCTGGCCCTGGTCTGTCTGCCTGGGCCACGCCAGGGCAGCCACAGGGCAAACCGCCCCGGCCATGCCTGTGGAGCAGCCAGGAGATGCCTGACCCTGAGGACCAGCTCTGAAGGAGCTGTGTGAACTGAGTCCCATCCGGGCTGTCTATTTTTTCTTTCTTAGCGTTCAGTATTGCCTGAGGCCCCTCATCCTCCCGTGGATGACTTTATGAGAAAAGTCTTCCTAATA
>NW_003852621.1:1604741-1609670 GCF_000181295.1 Otolemur garnettii
TGTGAGCTGGTGGCCTCCAGAACAGCTGGGCGTGGCCATCAGGGAGATGTATGTATGTCCCCCACTCCCCACCCAGGTGTTCATGGCCAATGGTGTGGGGCAGAAACAACACCTTGGAAAGAAGGAAAGGACATAGGAATGATGAAGCTCCAGATGCTGAGGTCGCCTCTTAGACAAAGATTCTGTCCTGGCAGAGGGTGACCATGAGGGCATAGCAGCCAGGTGGGACCTGAGCTGTCCAGAGACTGGGTGGATATGATGTGGGAGCACCAGGGGGCAGGTGGGAGGAGTCTGGATGCTGGGGACAAGGCTGCAAGGGGACAGTGACAGGGATGGGGGCAGCCAGGCAGACAGCCCTCCCTGGGGGCAGCACCCATGCAACGCCGCAGGCTTGTGACATGCTGGCACCAGAGAAAGCTCAGCCCTGGGACTCTGGGCAGGTCATATGCCCTGTGAATCTCAGGACATTGAGTGCCACCTCACAGTCGGCTGAGGATCATGGGGTCATGACACCAATGCTCGTGCAAACTGCACACTTGACCAGTGAGCAGCCAGTGTTTCCTCCTGTCCATCTGGGGATGCTGGCAGGAAAGGCCAAAGCCTGAGAGGGACAGGGCCCACTGAAGGCTTCCCGGTCCAGCCTGGTCACCTGGGTCATTTCTGGGTGGGGTGTGACTCCAGGGGACAAGACCAGCCATGGGCAGGTAGCTTGGCTACCCCAAGACCAACCCACAGTGAAAATTCCCATCTGTGGACCTGTCCCACCCAAGGACATCTCTGAGAGCCCACGCTCCAAGATGAAGAACAGGAAAGGATGGGGTAACGGGAGAGGGATGAGGAAAAGGGCTCTGGCTGCTTTGTCCCTACAGCCCCTCGGCTCCCGCCCTCTGGGGTCAGTGGTGCTGGCTGTCTAGGAGCCAGGTGTATCCATGTGAGTTTCACCTGTGAAATGATGGGGTTTGGGGAACAGACTGTGACTTAGCCTTTCATTAGCCCTCACCCCCTGAAACTGGTGCAAGTGAAGCAGCAAGCCCACCCCACAGACCTTCACTGCGCCTCCCTCTCGGCCGTGACTCAGAGGGCGCCCTGCACACGCCACAAACCTTCACTGCACCTCCCTCTCGGCCGTGACTCAGAGGGCGCCCTGCATGTGGACAGGACACCTGCAGGTGCGAGACTGCACACACAGGCATGAGTGTGTCACGTGTGTGCAGGCACACCTGCACATTGCTGGCATGTGATCAGCTGTGCACCTCTGTGCCTGTTTAAGTGTGCAGGTGTGTTCACATGTGTGCTCACATGCACCTGTGTGCATGCGTGGCTGTGTATAGGTGGAAATGTGCATGCCTTTGAACATGTGTGTGTACTAGTGCTGCCTGAGTCTGTGTGCACACCTGCGTGGCAGGATATTCATGATCCACTGTGCACATGTGGTGAGCATGCTCACACACACACACGTGTGTGCTATGTGTCACACACGTGCCTGTGAATGTGTGCACACACATATGTGTTCTTGTACATGTGTGCATATGCTCCCTTGTGCTGGTGTGCAAGTGACAATTATCCTCACAGCTGATGGATGACCATGACAGAGGTCTGCTACAAACCCTCCCTTTTACCTTGGCCACTAACCTGACCCTCTGAGCCTCAGTTTCCCGAAAACCAGGCATGTGTATACTGACCCTTCCTCTGAGGAAACAGAAGATCCACCATGCATGATGATTATTAGCGTTCTGACGATATCGTGAGCCTCAGGAAGCAGCCCCTTCTGTGCCTGTTGTGTGGCTTCACTTGGGTGTGCATGACAATCAGTGATCTCCCCACTGAAGGAGGAGGAGTTTGAGACCACGGTCTTATTGTAAATCCTCCTGCCTCCTTATTGGATTTGGGAAAGGCTAACTGCCCACCACCACTGCTCTGCCCGGCACCTGCAGTGACTGTTCCCAGCAGCCACCAAACACTTTGCATTATTAAAACCACAAGAGTTGTGACATAATTATGGTGCAGTATGGAGAATCCAGGGAACACGTATCACTCAGAGATGTGAACGAGTGAAAGTTAAAATCCTAGCTGCACCGTATCATGATTTGTTAGGTAAAATTAGTGATGAAAGAAGAAATGAACTGAGATGTAATTCTTTCTAAAGAACACATCTCCGCTACCATTCCTACTGAATTCGTTAAAAATATTTAAATGGCATTTGAAAAATTACCATATAATTTTAAAAATTCTATAGGTTTACATTTACCTAAGTTTGCCAAAATATAAATAATTGCCATTTAGAATAGTAAACAGACTTCTTGTAAAGCATTTATTTTTAAAAACTGTCTAGCTTTAAAATGTCATTATAATCAGACTTTAACAATTGTATATCAGAATTAACTGTCAAGATTTGTTGGTATCGTTGTTAGTGCTGAGGAAAATCCAACCCCTAAACTCGAAGACTCAGAGCCCTGCAGTGTGACCCAGAAGAGGGATGGGCCTGAGTGAAGCCAGACAAGGGGCAGCGTGGCCTCCAGGTGGATGTCCACTCACACTTTCCGGATGAGAGTCAAGGTTGAAGCCCCAGAGTAAAGCAAACTTACTGGGACATTGAACATGCATGAAAATTTTCCTTTCTGATCATAAATAAGGCTGAGGGGACGAGCTGTGGTCCCATTAGAGGTCGTCCCTGCCTGTCTCGTCTGGGGAGTCCGTGCTGCACCTCCCTGCCTCAGTGCCACAGGAACGCCCATGTCGAATCACCTGTTCTCTGCATGTTCACTAAACACACCAGTGCTGCTCTGTGGGCAGGCAGCAGACAAGTAATTGCTAGACAATCACAGCAGCAGTTCCCGGGGTCCTCTGGCCTTAGCCTCTTAGTGGAAGGTTTCTGAATGGTGCTCCCACCTGGTCCTCTTGTCTGAAGTCTCCAGGTCATGGATTTCCTCACTGTCCTCCCAACACCATGGCCAGGACACTCCCTGCCCTGACTGAGCAACCGCCAGATGCCTGGTAGCTAGGGAGGGAGGGAGCTGAGGAAACAGATGCCCTCCATCAGTGGGAAGCAGGGGTGGGGGGCACAGGTGGGAGGGACGGGAAGGACTGGGGAGCCCCCAATCGGCCTCAACAAAGCACACTGTCATCCAGAAGACACTCTTGAGCACCCCAGAGCACTGCAGGTCCCTCCCCAGGGCAGGTGGCCACTGTAGAAACCAGAGTCGGCCACAGTCATCTGCAAGAACAGATAGGGCAGAGGGGACCCCCAGGCCCAAGCAGGGTCTTTAGAAGCTGGTGCTTGGAAATGCCCCACAACTGAAGCAGACGCTCTCAGAGGTGGCTGATGGAGCCCAGAAATTGCCGTGGTTATTCCATAAACAAGTAACAGTGGTTGCTACTCAACTTGTCAGCTCTGATTTAGAGCTGGGTCCAGGGGTTCACATGCTCCCTGAAAGGGAAAAGAAGTCTTCTCTCCTGGTATGTTCCACAGAGCCGTGGGGGGAGAGGGCTGGAGGATCACAGTGCTGTGTCTACACTTTTCTTGGTCCCTAAGTTCCACCAGAAGCTACTTCCCCTCCTGTTAGCCACTGTGCATATGGACAGAAGCAGCAACCCACAACACCATCGTGTGTGGCCTTCAGGAGGTGCTTAGTGAGGTCGTGAGTGTGGAGCCCGTGATGCCGTTACTGGTCCCCATTACAAGAAGGAACCCCAGAAAGCTGTGCTGTCTCTGCCCTGTGAGGCACTGCAGGAAGGACATCTCCAGGCCAGGAAGAGGCCTGCACACGTGAGCTGGGTGCACTGGCTCCCTGGTCCTGGGCCTCTAGACTTCAGAACAGTGAGAAAACAAATTTGTGCTGGCCAAGCCACCTGTTTCTGTGACATTTCCTATGGCAAGCCAAGGAGACTCAGAAATGACTCGATACTTTCTTTACTTACAGACTTTAATCATTTCAATATGTTTTAGAGGATGTATTGTTTTTATTTCAACATGGATTTTTGCACAACAGATAAAAATATCTGTACCATAAAAACATAAAATTACTTAAATAGTTTTAATTTTTCAATATAAATTTAAAATAGATAAACCAACATAAAGGTATCATTTAAAATAAAAAAGAATGAGATAAGAAAAAATATCAAATAGTTAAAAGTTGGTGGATTGTGGCAGAATCATCCCCTGAATACCCGTGATGTGCCATGGACAAATTGAACCTGAATGCCTCGGTCTGGAGTGGCAGAAAGTCCTCCCTGTGAAGTGACTGAGATTTGCCAGGATCAGTCTTTCCTGGTGATTAAACCTCAATTGATTAATAAAAACCCAGTTACAGAAGTTCAGCAACCACAGGACGTAACAGACCAGCTTCTATTACACAGTTGTTAAACCCTCAGTAAATGCCTTTTCAAGAATCATTTTGTCTTTAATTAGCATACACTGGCTGTCCTATTAAACCTAAATTAAGTCCTTATTTGAAGCAGTTAATTTGGAGACTTAACTAAATGTGGGCACCTGCAAGGTAGTAATTTCAGTTTCCAGCTACTGTCAGGGTCTAGTAATTCTGCAATCAGGAAGGTTTTAAAGCTAATCCTCATTTCTCAGACAAAGTCAGGCTTCACCTGAAGGATGTGGGGACAAGTCGGCCAGCACACACGTGTGCCTCTGGGTGTGTTTACCACAAAGACTGCAGAGGCAGCTGTCTCCATCAGAAACACACAGTGTATTATTAAAGCAACAATGAAATTAAATTCCCTCGTGAAGGTTTCCAGAGTGTTAACCATAGGACATCCCACACAGGTCCACAGAAACACCGCTGGGGCCCTGGGTCTGGGGCTCCTGTCTTTAGATTTGCTTCCCAAATTTGTTTTAAAAAGGTGTTTTTAGAGTAAATATTTTCCAGATGGCTCTCAGTTCCAAAAATATGTGATAGTAGAACCATAATTAAATGTCAA
>NW_003852621.1:1609783-1614575 GCF_000181295.1 Otolemur garnettii
ATGTGATTTTCAGCCAGTGTGCCAAGAGATCTTAGGTGTGCCATGAAATCTTTAAAGACCATTAATTAAATTAGTTTTGAAAGAAGTTCAAAGCACAGTAAGTATATTCCTTTCTTAACTCTTTTTTTTTTCATCAACGTAACTTAAGTGAGCTGCAGAAGTTTAGCAATAGGATCGAGTATGTGGTGAAATAACAAAGTTTCAAAGACACTGCTGTACGCCCATCATTCTCTCTGCTAGGGGCGGCCACCTTGACCGGCCCCAGACAGCTCAAACACACAGCAGGGCAGCAGGACACCGTGTGCGGCTGGATCTGATGAAGCTGGCTGTGTGAATATTAGTTCATGGCGGCTAATTTGAACAGTCAAGGCGTCTCTAAAATTATATTTATGCACAATTAATGGCTGAAAAGAACCCAGAGAGAGATAAGAGGATGCAACCCACACTCACTTTTCTGATTAATTTATATTACCTACAGAAAATGAGCTATAAAAAGATTATTTTAATTGGCTAAATAATTAGGTAAATGATTCCAATGTACAAATGATTATTCTCAACGTATGTTATGTTAAAAAAAAAAAAGAAAGAAAAAACCTCTGATGATACAGTAAGACTCAGGGCTGGCCCGCTGCATTGGGGTTCTAGACACACACCCTCACAATTAACCACGCGGCAGCCATGCCAAGGTTGTCTTCCTTGTTCTGTTTATGGAGGAAGCACCAGGGCATATGAGAGGTTAATTTTTCTGGAGTCACCCAAATGTACGTGGGCACTGGGGTCCACACCCAGGCTGAGGAGGGGACTTCACCACGTCTCTCGTTCATGCCGACCCTCCTACCCCCACCCCCAGTGTCTCCCAGCTCCAGCAGGAGGACCCAGGTGACAGATCTGGTCTCTGTTCAGGTGGGGATATGTCAGTGATGGGATTCTTTACAGAGTCCAGGCTTTGAACTTGTATGAATTTTAAAGTTTATTTGTGCATTAGTTATTATGTTCTACTTTTGGGACTTGCTGGGGGGTCTTTGCTCATTCTATCAAAGGTTTACTCCTCCTTACAAATATTTATGTTATTTCTGAGCTTTTTACACAGAGACGACTTTAACAGAAGATGGATATACATTCACCTTTTATTTTGTGTTGGTGGTGCTCTGCTTGGGAGGACTTTTCTTAGAGATTATACCTGTACACACTCATTTGCCTTCTACCTCCTGGTCTCCACTGCCGGCTACAGTATCATTATCCACACTGAACCCTCGACTACCCCACAGTGAGACGTGGACTCTGAGTGGGAGGGCCTTAGTGTGGACACAATCATGTGAAAGACTTATGGATCATTTTTATATTCAGTGCATGTGAAAATGACGACTTTGGACTTATGGGGGTAAATCAAATGTATTATGAAAATTAATCTCACCTGTTTGCTTTATTTGTATATTATTGTATACAAAATACATATTGCATTTTTGGGTATTAGAAAATTTAAAATTGTAGTGTGGCTCATGTTATATTTCTATTGCATGGCACTCTTTTGGGGTATTTCATTTTTCATTTCTAAATGCATCATTTATACATATGCACCATCTAATATTTGTTTTGATATTACTTAATTTTTTTAATTACCTAATTTTTAATTAGACAATACACATAACTCTAAACATTATTTCAAAAATAGTGCACGTTGGTTGTGATCTGAGTCAGCAGCTTGAGTGTTTGTTCTCCGTTCTTGCCCAGACTCAGTGTGTCTGTGTTCTTGCCCAGACTCGGTGTGTCTGTGTTCTCGCCCAGGCTCGGTGTGTCTGTGTTCTCGCCCAGGCTCGGTGTGTCTGTGTTCTCGCCCAGGCTTGGTGTGTCTATGCCTCACAGCACACCCACCCACGCTACGGAAAGCTGCTCCACCGCTCAGCATTTTAGAGTGAAAATTTGTTATGTGCTTATTTTTACAAGTAAGTTTTAGAAGGATATTGTCATCTTCTAAGCAAATTCAGATGAAATTTCTCTTGTATGATCACTTAATGTATAACCTAATTTATAAAATTTCACATTTATAATACTGAGTCTGTTGACAGTGCATTTGTTTTCTACATCTCCTTATGTAGCATCACTGAAGTTGTTTCAGTTTCTTTACATTTTTCTCTGTATTTTTTTCCTACACATAAACACTTCCACGTCAATGCTCATCTTTGCCAATTGTTCCTCTTCTTCCATATACTTGCGTATCTTCTGATATATGGCTTCAGCATGTAAACTGTATACCTATTTATAGGAACAAACCAACTCTCTTCTTAGTTCTAATTGTTTTTCAGTTAAGTCTTTTTCCCAGCTAGGCATTTTTATCTTCTGCAAATATGTATAATGCAATCTCCTTGTATCCATTACTCACGGGTTGTGTATTTTTCTTGCCTTATTGCATTGTCTTGAACTGACAGGAAAGAGTAAAAGTATGAGCTGAAAGTGTTTCTTTGTTAAAGTTAGCATAAATTTCTCATTTGAACATGTTTGAGTTTAGCTATTTTCGATGGAGAGCTTTCAAAAAATATTGAGAGGTGGTAATTTTTATTTGTAAATAGTATCTTTTTTTGGTTAATAACTAAGATTTATTTTTTAAACTTATTGTTAGCATGGGATTATGTTTTTGCCTGCTGAATTGTTAACGTAGTGCTTATTTTAATGGTCTTTTTACTATTAAATGCCAACACGACTGCCTTCCTAGAATGAAGTCCGTTTACCTATCAGCCATGTTGACAGCATTCTGCGTTGTTAACATCAGAACTGCACAAAGTAAGTTTATCGCCATGATCAAAGGAGGCCCAGGCTTGGGTGGTCTAACAGGTGACATCCATTAGGGTGTCAGCTTGCTCAGAGAAATGGGAGAAGCTTCTTCCCTTCTTACCAGTGTCTGAGTCTTCATAAGCTATTTTAATAAAATACTATAAACTGAGTGCCTTTTATAAAACAAAGGCTAAGATCAACGTACTTGGCAGACTCAGTGTCTGGTGAGGGCAGCTCCCTGGTTCATAGGCAGCATCTCCTCACTGTGGCCAACCATGGTGCCAGGGCAGAGACCTCTCTGGGGCCCCTTTTTATAAGAGTGCCAATCCCATCTTGAGGGCCCCACCCTCATGACCTAATCACCTACTCAAACACCCCACACCTGATATTATCATTTGGGGGATTAGGATTTCAACATATGGATTTCAGGGGTTGGCCCCTGTGCTCAGTGTGTAGGGTGCTGGCCACATATACTGGGCCTAGTGGGTTCAGCCCAGGCTGGGCCAGCTAAACAACAATGACAACAACTAAAAATAGCCAAATGTTGTGGTGGGCACCTGTAGTCCCAGCTACTTGGGAGGCTGAGGTAAGAGAATAGCTTAAGCCCAAGAGTTTGAAGTTGTTGTGAGCTATGATATTACAGCACTCTATGGAGGGCGACATAGTGAGAGTCTGTCTTAAAAACATATATATGTATTTCAGGAGTATACAAATATTGAGACCCTAGCACCCCTCCTAGGGATCCAGAGCCTGCCTGCTGTCTCAGGAAGCTCTTGGTTCCTACCCTTAAGCCTACTCTCACTAATACTCTGTGTTTATTTCCTTTACTCTAATCAAGACAATTTCATTCTTTATTTTAAACCTCATTTTTCATATCTGTCTTTGCTTTTCAGAAAACATTATTTCAACATATTCCAAACTTACTTTTTGCACAAAACTTACTAAAAATCATAGTTTTCTTAAAGCCTCATGATGTTAAAGAAAAAAAAAGAGAGAAGAGTGGTATTTGAGTCACATAAATTAATTGGATATGTTCGAGCTTATATTAGCATTTAGCAAAAATCAATCAATCAGAAAATTGGGAGGTTTTGATTAATACAAATTTTTAATTAGGGTTATTAATTGGACTCACTTTTGCCTTATCACTCATTTTTATGGTAATTTCTTCAGCTTGCACAGTATCAAGAATCTTCTGACTTATAAAAATAAGCAGCTGCAGCTGATAGCAACTTTTCTAATTGCTAAACTTGCAAATTCTCACTGCACTTCAATTGAAGTGATATAAAAGCTTGAAAATTGAAAGATACTCCTCGTCCAAAGTTAAATAGCCAAAGATGCCTAACAGCACCAGACCATGCTGCATTTTCAAGACGCACGACTTACAGTGAGTCTGTGACTCTGACATGCATTTCCACAGTCAGTTTGAATCTTCATTCTTTCATATGAAATATTTATCAAATGTAGCTTAACTAGTATCCGATGTCATTTTAATAAATCTCAGAGACTTCAGTGTTGACCTTGCTCCGATATTTGCTCACAGTTTGAAAACAGCCACAATCTCTGCTTGTTTATTTCTTAAAATTCCCATTTCCTCCCTAGCCTGAATCAGGGCTCTAAATATTATAGCATTTTGTCCACCAGTTGTCTATGGAGGTTATGTTGTTTATTGAAGGTCAAATAAGAGACATTAAAACTTCCAGAAACTCATGGACGTGTGCTGTACAATTTAAGATGTGTGTGTTTGTTGCACAACTATTGGGTGACGTAAGAATTACAGGTGATTTTCTATAAGCAGATAGAAACAGGCTTTAATTTAAAAGTGACCAAGTAGAACCACAATATTCCTGATCAAAGGCTACATCTAAGTGTTGGCACAGATAGGAGGGAAGTTTTACATCCCAGAAACCTGGATGCCCAGAGCTGCTGGGTGATATGTCTGCCTCACCAGTGGGTTACATCTTGTTTGAATGCCTTGGTTTGTGCATTCATTTAAACTTAGAGCTTCAGAAACCTTTTTTCTTAG
>NW_003852621.1:1616192-1622688 GCF_000181295.1 Otolemur garnettii
GTGGATAGGCTAAGGATTGGGGCCGCAACAGGCTGAGGGGCAGGGCCTGGGTGTGGGGGTGGGGCCTGGGCGGGGCCTGGGCGGGGGTGGGGCCAGCACTGCGGAATCAGCCTCCTGTTCTCCCTTGTCAGTGCCTAATTCCTGGGTTCTGTCCTGTTCATTTTGTAACCAAACGACTTTGTGGAATGTATGGGATGTGGTAGGTGGTCGATAAATGGTTGTTAAAGAAAATTAGGAAACCACAGTACATGTGTCACTAAGATCGACTAGTACAACTTCAAACTGGAAGAAATTAGAGCCTGGGCTGTGGTCAGACTGTGTCTCCCCAAATTCATAAGCTGAAACTAACTTGCCACTGTGCCAGTTCTAATGTGAGGGCCCCAGGAGGTGCTGAGGCCTTAAGGAGGCTTCACGAATGGGATTGGGGACTTTCTAAGGGGGGCTGGAGGGAGCCGCCTGCCCCTTTCCCTTGGGCCTTTTGTACCAATGGCTACCCCGCCTCCCATGCTCTGAATCTGCTGATGCCAGGACTTTGGACTTCTCAGCTTCTAAAGCCAGGGAATAAATTTGTGGAGAGTTTTTTTGTGACTTACCCAACTCGCAGTCTTCTGTTATGGCAGCAGAAATGGACTGAGATACCCTGAGATACAGAGCAGTTTCTGTGCCCATCGGAAGGAAAAGTCAGCTTCCCACCAAACACTCCTGTGCCCCAAACCTTCCCAGTTCATGATGCTGGGACTGATGTGGGCAAGCCCCGTGTAACTGAGGTGAGAACCAGTGTGGCTGAGCACCCGCTGGAGGGGTGCTGCCATGTCTGGTTCCTCTTGGGGAAACTGTGAAAAGCCCAGAGTTGGTGGAGCTGTGCTCAGAAGAGCCGGCCATGACAGCTCTCCACTGGCCTGCAGGAGGGCCTCCTAGAACAAAGAAATTCAGAGCTGCTCATTTCCCATGAACTTTTAAGAACCCATCTTAACTTCAACGTTCCTTCCAGCTGGGCTCTGACAGGCTCTGAGGTGCAGGTGCTGGGTTACTTGTGTGGCATCTGGGCCTGCCTAGAATGCTGGAATGAGGTCTCAGGGATGTCACCTTGCACCAGGCTGGGAGGACAGGGAGGAGGAAGCGTAGCTGTTCATGTCTGCTGGTGTGCAGCTGCTGGGATCCAGACACCTGCTGCTGGCTGCCACACCCCTAAGTAGGGGCATGTTTCTGGGGTTCCCACTGTGCTTAACTGCTGTGTTGTAAAGATGGGGTGTGGCTGTGCATCCAGCCATGTTCCTGCTCCTAACAGCAGTCACAACTTACCCAGAGAAGAAAAAATGATGAGAAATAAAAAAATGAAGAAGGAAGATACAACTTAAAATCTTCTCAAATTAGCTTTTGGTTTTATATTGACAATATTCAAATAAATGAATCACAAGACATTTATAAAACCTTCAGGAACCCCCCTTTTTCCATGTCTGCCTTTATAGTCTCAGATATGTCACGCTCACTGTGGTATTAAATCCTCTATATCATAGTGACAGAGAAAAATGTGTACTTATGGCGTGACTATTATCATGCAAATCGTGGGCTGGGTCAGCTGGGCCAGGGCGGGAAAGGGACCAGCCCAGGCTTCCCCAGTGCTTCTCTTTTGATGTCCTGTAGTTGATTCCCATTTGTTCACGACAATCCAGGTGATAATGAGATTGTCCTGAAATACTGTACAAAAAGTGATATTACACATATTTCATTTAGAAACATATTCAGAAACTGCCACTTAGCCATGCTTGTACAGAAGACAGACACGTACTTTCATAAACAATCACCCTCCCTCCCACAGCGTGGGGCACTCTGAGGCCTGGCTCCTCAGGTGAGAGGTCCACTTCCTCACGGAGTAAAGAAGGATCTGAATTACAGAGAATAACAATACCCCAGAAGAATCACACTGTTCTAGATAAGAAAGAACCAATGATCAAGCATAGCTCACTCATTAACAAATGCATTTAAAGAAAAATGCATCACTTACAGTTACCACTCACTTTCCCTCACATCCCAACTACCTTAACATTGAATTCTGGAAGAGCCCTGGCAGAGCTTTATTACCTAGCAATTGTGCACCAATCACCATCTCCCCTTAACTATTACTGCTCCCTCTCTAGGTGTTTAATCCAGTGATAAGGAAACTTAGAAAGTAAAGTGAGTATTTTGTAATAATAACCAGTAAATATAAAATTTATGAAGCCCTGGGTTCTGTGTTGGTGTGCTGGGATGGTGACCAGGAAGGCCTCTTTGGGCGATCTCAGGTACAGGCAGCCCATCCACCACCACAGGGCTGTCAGGACCCTTCCTGGCTGCAGACGAGCTCTGCTAGGACCTTTCTGTGCCCAGCACAGTGGACATGAAGACCAGCATTGTGAGTGGAAGACCCAGGCCCTACAGGGTGCATGTGACACTGTCTCAGATCACTCTGTGACCATGGTGTTGACTTGCAGAAGTTGGGAGTGCTAGGCAGAAGTCCATGGGTTTCCCAGGCCTGATTGGAGTGTCCTGGGCTAGCATTAGAATTTGTAAAATCTCTTCCAAGATACTGAAGGGGGGACAGAAAGCATGGGGTGGTGAGTTTAGGTTGAATATTTTTTAAATCTTGAGAAATTTCAAAAAATTACATTTTCATATGTTAGGTTATCAAAGGTAATAACAGTTATTTCTAGGTCCGGTGAAGATAATTCATCCTAGGAATATATCCATACCCTTATCTGCTCTGAGGCCCCTGCATCTGATTAACAGTTGCTGACTATTTATAAGAAGAAATATGAAAAATTTTATTTGTGCAAAGTCCAAATACTATGATGCTTCCCTCCAGACATCTAAAATCTATTTTGTGTGTGTGGCTATTGTTTCAATTTTTGCATTACTTTCTCAAATAATCCAAAATATCACAAAACCACAATTAGATACCAGCACACCCTTATCAGAATAGCCATTACCAAAACGTCAAAACACAATAGATGTTGGCACTGACACTGCTGGTGGGAATGTAAGTTAATACAACCATGTGGAAAACAATGTGGGCAGTACTCAAAGATCTCAAAGTAGACTTACCATTTGATTCAGCAACCCCCCTGCGGGGTATCTACCCAAAGGAAAAGAAGTCATTCTATAAAAGACACCTGCATCCGAGTGTTTATTGTGGCATAATTCACAATTTTATAGGCACGGAATCAAGCTGTGTGCCCATCCACTGAGGAGCGGGTCAAGCAAATGCAGTGTATGTATACAATGGAGCTGCTTAGGCAGAGAAGGGAAAGGAGGGTTGTCCTCTGCAGCAATTTGGATGGAACTGGAAAGCATTTTCCTAAGTAAAGGAACAGAGAAACAAGTACCACGTGTCTGCACTGGTAAGTGGGAGCTGGAGGACATGTAGACGTGGTCGTACAGAGAGGGCAATGGACACCAGCATCCAGGAAGGGGCAGGCTAGGAGCGGGCAGGCATGAAAAGTACCAGTTGTGTACAATGCACACTACTCAGGTGATGAGTACCCTGAAACCCCGAACTCAACAACGGAAAGTTCAGCAATGCTAAAAAAAAAAATAAAGAAAAACCACATCTACCCCCTACATTTCGTGAAGTATAAAAAGGCATATAAAAAGGAACTTTCTGAGGATTGTGTCTTTTTGTTTTCAAATAGTGTTAAATCCTGGGTGATCGTGTTAGTCTTGATAATCACAGCAGACGAATCTGCAAGGCTCCTGGTAGACACCTGCTCCTGGGCTGCTCAAAGCTCATTTCAAGGCTCTTTTGACGTTTTGACAGCACCCACATTGTGAATTCTGTTGCATTAATATTTAATGGGGAGAGAGGAAGAGAGAAACCTTTCCTAGACCCCCTTACAGCTAGAGATGGAGCCTGGGCCAGCACCTGTAACTACTCAGGAGGGGAGGGGAGGGGACCACTGCGGAGCATCCATCCTCCTGGAACAGCCCTAGGAGCGCCCTGCAGCTGACCCAGGCATGGAACAAGCAACTGGAGGTGGCAGTGGGGATTTTGCAGGAGAGCCTTGCCTAGTGGTTGGGTGCCCCCTCCAGCTATGTCATTCTTGGCACCTAAGTTTGTTTTTTATTTGTCCTAAAGGTATGGGGGCTACTGACCCCATTTACTAAACCCATCTTTACTCTTATAAGCTGGATGAGGTTTTCTTCATTCTGACTTAGCTACTAAATAGCTTATATACATCTTAGATGCAATGAATCACCTGGTCCAGCCACCCTGTGCACAGAAAGTGTCCCAAAGGAGGTTGGAAGTTGCACTGGGCCAATACCAGGGAGTGTCACAGAGGAGGCACACAGTCAGCCCCACACTGAGATAGAGGCATTTGATATTCCTGCACCCCCAAAGCTTCTGGTGTCGGCCAGAGACTCAGCCTGGACATTTGGCCCAGGCCTGGGTGGCCTCTCCCTGTGACTGTAGTGGTGGCTTTGGTCTCCCTAGGACCTGCTTCTGACCTTGGACACTCAGAGTGGATCTTCCCTGGCCTTGACCACTCTGCTCCAATCCTTCTTATAGAATGCTCCAGGGACAGGCAGTAAACTGACCCCAAAGGCTGACAGGTCCTGCCCAGTGGGTGGACGAGCCACTGAGAGGCCTTGGTCACTGGGACATGACCTACAGGGGCCCATGCAGGACTTTGCCTCCATTCCACAACTTTTGGAAAGAAACAGTATAGCTCTGTGATCTCCCCTGGTAGATTAGAAAATCCAACAGGTTTAATAAATGACTTCTGAATAATAAATTAATAAATGGGATGAAAGCATAAGGAAACGGAGAACAAAGACAAATTGCAAAATCAACAATAATCATATTCTAACAATATGCATTTTAACTGTGATTTGTAGACAAGCTCGGGTCTTCAATCAGAAAGAGAATAAGAAAGACGTATGAAAAATGTGTAATCTTTGCCCAAGAGACAAAAGATTACTGTGTATTAATCACTGTCTCACATAAGTGAGTGTAAATCTGTAAATGGAGACCAGGTTTTAGTTTCTCTTCTTATAATTCAGTTTATTTTGATGAAAGTCGCACTCGGGTTGCACCGTGTAGGTGTTTGCTAGCAGGGGACCTCTAGTTCCGGATTACCCGTCACTTCACTTTGTCTCCTGGCCTTTGCTGGGCATCTCCACACCAAGAAGCCTGACGTTCAGTACAAGCCGCTCACATTCTCAGGTTCTGGAGCCAACTTGCTTGGGTCCTGCTCCTTGTGGCCCGCTGTCTGTGTCCTAGCCACTGTCTGTTGAAACAGATATGAGGTTCTCCCCTGACTGCTGACTCTGTGGACGTTTCCCGAGACTTCTGCACCTCTGTGCCTGACGCCGGGGTCTCTCCCAATCCTGTCTGGCCCCCACACTCCAAGGTCCTGGCGCATCCCTGCCCCCAGTCTCAGGGGCTGATGTGGCTTCACATCTGACCTGGCAAGGTGGAAAGCCCAAGCTGCAATGGTAGGGGACTCCGTCTTTGGTGATCTCTATTGTCCCCTGTGATCTCATTCCTGACTTAAGCCACCTGTTTGTTGACAATGCCAGTGTTCATCTCTTGGCCTATGAACCCCAGGAATTCTGGGCTGCTGTAGGTGAATGTCTACCCCTAATGCTTACTGGGTGTCTAACAGGAATCTCATGCCCAAAGCCAACCTCCCATCTTCCTTCTGCACCTAGTTGCCATAGCTCATGTGGGTGTTCAGGCCAAAACTCCTAGGCCCTGCTTAGACTGTCCTGTCCACAGCAGATCCTACTGGCTCTGTCTCCAGAGGGCACCTGCAGTACCATCCCTCCCCTTCTCTCTGACCCTACCCTAATCCTTGTCTAAGCTGCCTGGACCTCTTGTTGATGCTGTAGGAAATTTGGGGAGACTCACATCTGTGTCCTGGCATGTTCAATGTCCTGAAGAGGACCCAGAGCAGACTTCTAAAGTCTGAGTCAGAATGAGTCCCTCCCAGAGCCACACTCCCACCCTCCCTGTGACAGAGAGATCAGGTTTGCCTGAGACTGAGCTCAGCCCTGCAGAGAGGACTTCTGGAACTCACACCATCACGTCCCATCCTTCAGCACATGCTCCAGAGCATGTTGTGCTGGTTTTGAACCTGGTTAGCAAGGAGGTATGGAGCTGGTGTTTCAGAACATGGTGGGGGGATGTGGTGTGGTGTGGTGTGGGAAAGGAGCTCAAATGCACGGCCGGGTCCATGTGGCAGCTTCTGGCAGAGGGTCCTGCCAGACTGTAGGCAGGCTCCCTGAACATGCAGGACGTGCCCCATAGGCAACTGGGTCTCTGCACCTTGCCACCTGCACGTCCAGCTCCTCTGCAGTGCCCTGTAGCCAACTGGGTCTCTTCCCCTTCCCACCTGCACATCTGGCCCTTCTGCAATGTCTAGTAGGTGACTGGGTCTCTGCACCTTGCCCACCTGCACATCCGGCCCCTCTGTAGTGTCCCATAGGTGACTGGGTCTCTGCACCTTGCCCACCTGCA
>NW_003852621.1:1622836-1639123 GCF_000181295.1 Otolemur garnettii
GTGTCCCATAGGTGACTGGGTCTCTGCACCTTGCCCACCTGCACATCCGGCCCCTCTGTAGTGTCCCATAGGTGACTGGGTCTCTGCACCTTGCCTACCTGCATGTCCTGCCCCTCTGCTCTGGAGTCCCTGTGCCAGGAAGGCTGTAGCCACAAAGCTGTACATCGGGGACATGTTTACAGTTCCTTGCCATTATTTTCTCAGTAAGTTGAAAATAAAAACATTAATGGATCTCTGTCTCAGCCCGAGGTACTTCTGGCCACACCCAGAAGATTTGATAAAAATCAAGTGGAGGTGAGAAGCTCTGCTGCTGGCTCAAGTGGAATCCACCACCCAGGAGGCCCCTGAGGGGGAGGTTTCTAGCTCCTGGTGCTTCTCCACCATGACAGCACAGCCCACCAGGGAACTGTGGATCATAGGGGCTTCACAACCTCAGACCAGTTGGACGAGCAGGGGCCCTGCTGACCAGGAAGGGTGAGGCCCACCAGGCCAGCCCCACCATGAGCACACACAGTGGATCTTCCATGCAGGAGGCAGAAATGTCCAGAAGCCCTTGGCCAGACAGACAGGCTGGTGGGCTCTGGGCTTCACCAAGGAGAGAGGATGACAGAGAGAAGAACAGGACACAGCTGTGAATGTACCAGGAGAACAGCTCAGCTCTGCTCACAGACAAGGAGATGCCTCCTGTGTGGGTCTGCAGCTCCCAGCAAGGAAGTCTAGAATTTAAAGAGTTTCTTCCCTGTACGTGGAGGGTGACAAAAAGATGTGTCCACATTTCAATAAAGTAAAAAAATCTATATTAGCTGGATGGTTGGGCTGAACCCTCAGATCACAACTTTGGTGATTTGTCCCTGAGTCACTGGTCCTCTCAAAATCTTAGTTTATTTATATGTTAGGAGATAATAGCACTAAGTTACAGGGTTTGAGAGCGTTACTTAGAAGAATGTGTATCAGGCAACTACAACATGTGGGGACCTCTGTAAAGGTCCCCTTTAGGGGCCTCTCAGCACAGAGGAATGGGACTGGCTGCACACCAGGCAGTAGGCCACACTCTGGTTCCCAGCAGGGACACAATAGCAATTTCACTGTTGCAAGAACAGTACAGAGTGTTCTTACACAAACCCAGCTGGTCATCTGTTGCACCCAGGCTACATGACTGCACGGCATGTGAATGACCTGCATGCTGTGGGCAGCTGTGACACAGTGGCCACTGTCTGTGCTTGGGACACACTGAAATACAGAGCAGATATAGTAAGAATAAGGTGTCACAGTCCTAGGGTACCCTGTCTATGTCTGGTCCATTGTAGACTGAGGTCACCATCTGCATGGGGCTGCACCTGCTTTGTCTGCCTCTTTGGGTGGCTTTCTCTGGCTCACCTGAGCCAGGCCTTGGACTGTCTGCAAGATAATTAAGAGGTAGTCCCAGAAGGGACACCACTCCAGCCATACCACAGGCATCTCTGCAGGAAGGAATTTGAGAAAATGGAAGCATCATTCAATGGTGTAGAGAAATCATATCATGGACACAACTGCAGAGGCAGGCAGCATGGGCACCAGGCCGGGGACAGGTGGTGGTCGGCTGGCCATGTGGTGCTGGTGTGAAAGGGCCCATCTCTCAGTCTTGGGATGGAAGGAGTACTGTGTGAAAAGCTGGAAGGGGAAGACCTCTCTGCCGAGCCACAGCAAGGACAGGGCTCTTTGCGTTTAAATCCCTGATACAGGCTGCAGGTTCTGGTGTATGTGGGAACAGACCTGTGGGGCTGACCTGTATCTATAGGATGGTCAGCTGTGTCTCAGCTGCTGTGAGTATCCAGGCCTGTGTGGGACTCCTGGTGCCTTGGTGTTCCCTATGGCAAGATGGACATCAACTAGCTATTTGCATGAGCAGGGCTTTAAAAGGCAGATTTTGGGGAGGAGGCAAGATGGCTGACTGAAGCCAGCTTTCAGCAGAGGCTCCTATCCAGAGGGAGAACTAATGGCCAGAACCAACCCAATAAAGCGGAAGATCGGAAGCTGAGCTGAGAGAGAGGATTGATAGGTTCATATCACCCCTGCTGAGACAAGGTAGGACTCCAAGAAAACAAATTTCAGGTACAAAACCCATCCCAAAGAGGACAGGAATTTTTCCTCTCCCCCCCTCAGGAGAGCAGCTTGAGATGAGTAATTAACAGAAGACCTTTAGTTTCATCAAAGGGGAGAGAGCGACTGAGGGCCAGGACTTCCTCCACAGAGAGATACTGCCCAAGTAGTCTCTTGCTTGGGACAAAAGTTGAGCTATTATTTTCCCTACCTTCCTGAACTCCCAATCCACCCTTCTCGCTCTCCTGGTGGTCTGGAGGACAACCCCCTGCAGAATCAGGAAAGTCTGGCAGATTTTTGGTAGGGCAGAGCATCTCAGGGGCTGTGGGGTAGTTACTCTGAAACTATAACTTTAATAGAGGCAAGGAGTTACAAGGGAAGAGGGACTTGCCCCATGTTAGAAAGAACATAGTATGGGACCCGTGCCACTGGCCACTGGAGACCTGGTGATGCCCACTTGCACCTTACCCACTACTGCTACCCATGGGGCACTGCCCTCCAGCTCTCGGCTCTCTGCCTGGGTCCTGCAACTTGTGCGGCTGGTGGCTCTGTCCTCCGGCTCCCTGCCTGGCTCTTGTGATCTGCGTGACTGGTGGCAACAGCTGTCCATCTCTCTGCCTGGCTCCTGTGACCTGTAGCACAGAAGTACCCCAGACCAGTGGCACCACCCCCAACAGTAGCATCACCACCCCTAATAGTGGTGGTGGCTCCACGGTCCATCCCACCAGGGTCAAATTTAAGAGAGACACCTCCCCAATTCTATGGAACACGGAAGGAACCTAACCTGACCTACAGGGGTAACAGAGGTGGAGTGTAGCCAAGGCAAGGGTGTAGTCTCTGAGGGAGAAAACCACCTCCTCGATGGTAACTCCCAGCTGGGTACAGACACAGGTGGAACACTTCCCAGCTTCCAATGTTCAGTGGAGGGAATCAGGCCTGAACTCCTCCCACCTGCAGGTCACACAGTGCGACAGCCGGGTGGGGGAGGCATTGTCTCCTCTTTGACTTAGGTGCAAATCCCTGGTATATTTAAGTATTAGAGAGAGTTGGGATGCAGCCCTATGGAGTAATCAGTGACTGGGGGTGACGGTGATACAAAGTGGGAAAAGATGCATCAGCCCCTCTGTAATAATTCTTATGCTGGGTGGGCCTTTCTGACTCCACAGGCCACCAGAGCGAGTCACACCTGAGCTGCCAGTGGACCCCCTGCTGTCCAGTTGCTGGAGACTTTTTGAACTCTACCACTTGATCTGTGTTCATGCTGACTAGGACAATTGGTTTGGAACTCTTGATTTGGGCTGATCACCCAGGGACTCTCTAAGGTTATAGCCTGGTTGTGTTGTAGAGGGAGGGTCTGATTCTCCTCTCCCAGTTATTGCCAGTGGGGATCAGGATATCTTAATTGCTTGTATTCCACCACAGCTGAGATGTCAACCCAAAGTCATTGATCCACTAAGATTGGTCAGAGTCTAAATACAAGACAGACCCACCTAGCCCCATCATACCAAGTGGGTTCCCAGAGTCTCAGACTGTAGTACTGAAGTGGACCTTGGTAAAGCTGTAGGGGAAAAGCCACAGTCACCAGTCCCAGAACACTGTTAAAGAGCTGGTTAATTACATCTCCAGGAATCCTCAATTTAATTCCACCTTAGCAGCCTCACTAAACAAATGTTGAAAAATAACCATGGAGTGGAATCAGCGGAAAAACACAGGCAACATGAATAACCAGACTATATCAACTCCTCCAATGTAAGACAAAGGAGACACAACAGAAGATTCTATTCATAAACAAATGGCTGAGATGTCAGAAATTGAGTTCAGAATTTGGATAGCAAATAAGATTAACAGGATTGAAGTAAAATTAGAAGTAGAAGTTCATGGAGTAATTCAAAAGTTGTCTCAAGTATTCAATGAATTCAAAAATAGAATCATAAAATATTTTGACAAATTGAGGCAAGAATTTGCATCCCTCAAAGACCTGATAAATATAGTAGAAGTCCTCAGTAATAGGATGGAGCAGGCAGAAGAAAGGATCTTGGACATGGAGAACAAAGCCTTTGAACACTCCCAAACACTCAAAGATGAAAAGAAATGGAGAGCAAAGACAGATCATTTCTTGAGAGAGTTGTGGGACCATTCCAAAAAAGCAAACATTTGCCTTATTGGAATTCCTGAAGCTGATGAGAATGATCTGAAAGGCACAGATGCTCTACTCCAAGAGATTTCAGAGAAAAACTTCCCAAACATGGCAAAAGATACTGAAATGGCAAAAGAAACTGAAATTCAGATAGCAGACAGTTTCAGAACCCCAGCACAATTCAATCCAAATAAAGCAAAGTTAATATGAAAGAGAAAATCCTGCAAGCAGCCAGACATAAGAAAATCATAACCAACAAGGGGGAGAATATTAGAATGATGGCAGATCTTTCCGCTGAAACTTTTCAAGCTGGAAGAGGATGGTCACCAACCTTCAATCTCCTCAAACAAAAGAACTTTTAGCCCAGGATCCTGTATCAAGCTAAACTGAGTTCCATTTATGAGTAAAGTATAAAGTATACTTTAAAGTATAAAGTATCCAAATACTTTAATGACATTCACATGTTGAAGAAATTTACATAACTAAACCAGCTCTTCAAGATATTCTCAGACCCATCCTCCATAATGACCACCACAATGTTTTACCACCAAAGTAAACTACTCAGAAATTATTGATCAAAACTCAATTTGCACAGTGGTGAAAGGATTAAAAACACCCACTGGTCTTTCAAAAAACTGGACACCCAAAATGCTACCAGACTTGTCAATACTCTCAATTAACATGAATGGCTTAAATTGTCCACTAAAGAGGTTGGCTGACTGGACAGAAAACTCAGGCCAGATATCTGCTGCATATAAGAATCTCATCTTATCTTAAAGATAAATATAGACTTGGGGTGAAGGGATGGACAAATTCAGACAAATGGAAAACAGGAAAAAGCAGGGGTTGCAATTTTATTCACAGATATATTAGGCTTTAAACCAACAAAAGTAAGGAAAAACAAGGATGGTTACTTCATATTTGTTAAGGGAAACACTCAACATGATGAGATATCAGTTACTAACATTTATGTGTCCAACCAAAATGTTCCTCAATTTATAAGTGAGACCCTAACAGACATGAACAATTCAATATCTTCCAACACCATAACAGTCAGAGAGTTTAACGCACCTTTGGTAGTGTTGGATAGGTCCTCCAAGAAGAAACTAAGCAAAGAAATTCTGGACTTAAACTTCACTATACAGCAATTGAACTTAATAGACATCTACAGAATATTTCATTCTAACAAAATTGAATAGACATTCTTCTCATCAGCCCATGGAACATCCTCCAAAATTGATCACATCTTAGGCCACAAGGCTAATGTCAGCAAATTTAAAAGTACAGAAATTATTCCTTGTGTTTTCTCAGATCATTATGGAATAAAAGTTGAACTCACCAATAACAGGAATCTGCATACTCATACAAAGACATAGAAACAAAATAACTTTATGCTGAAATATAGCTGGGTCAAAGATGAAATTAAGAAGGAAATTATCAAGTTTTTGGAACAGAATGTTAATGAAGACATTAATTATCAGAACCTGTGGGATACTACACAGGCAGTCTAAGAGGGAAATTTATAGTACTGTAAGCCTTCCTTAAGAGAATGGAAAGAAAGGAAGTTAACAACTTAATGGGATCTCTCAAGCAAATGGAAAAGGAAGAACACTACAACCCCAAACCCAGCAGAAGACAAGAAATGACCAAAATTAGAGCTGAATGAAAAGAAATAGAAAACAAAAGAATTATTCAAAAGATCCCAACTTAATGGGATCTCTCAAGCAAATGGAAAAGGAAGAACACTACAACCCCAAACCCAGCAGAAGACAAGAAATAACCAAAATTAGAGCTGAATGAAAAGAAATACAAAGCAAAAGAATTATTCAAAAGATCAATGAATCAAAAAGTTGGTTTTCTGAAAAATTTAACAAAATTTGTAAACTTTTGGCTAGCCTAATCAGAAATAGAAAATTAAAATCCCTAATTTCATCAATCATAAATGACAAAGGTGAAATAACAACACACACCTCAAAAAATTCTTAATGAATACTACAAACAACTCTATTCTCAGAAATATGAAAATATGAAAAAAATTGGCCAATACTTGGAAGAATGCCACCTTCTTAGACTTACCCAGAAAGAATTAGAAATGGTGAACAGACTTATATTAAGTACTGAAATAGCATCAAATATATGAAATATCCTGAAAAAGAAGATTCTGGGACCAGACAGCTTCACATTGGAATTCTACCAAACCTTTAAAGAGGAACTAGTACCTACATTACTTAACCTTTTCCAAATCATAGAAAAAGAAGGAATACTTCCCAACACATTCTATAAAGCAAATATCACCCTGATCCTCAAGCAAGGAAAAGACCCAACAAAAAAGAAAATTATAGACCAATATCTTTAATGAATATAGATGCAAAAATATTCAAAAAGATCCTAGCAAACAGAATCCAGCATCACATCAAACTAATTATACACTATGACAACGTTGGTTTTATCCCAGAGTCTCAAGGATGATTCAATATACATAAATCTATAGATATAATTCAGCACATAAACAAAACAAAGACCATATGATTCCCTCAATCTATGCAGAAAAAGCTTTTGATATTATCCAGCATCCTTTCATGATCAGAACGCTTAAGAAAATAGGAATAGAAGAGACACTTCTTAAACTGATAGAGGCCACCTACGGCAAACCCACAGCCAATATCACACTGAATGGAATTAAATTGAAATCATTTCCACTCAGATCAGGAACCAGGCAAGGTTTCCCATTGTCTTCACTGCTCTTTAACATTGTAATGGAAGTGGTAACCATCACAATTAGGCAAGAGAAGATGCTCAAGGGCATTTGTATAGGGTCAGAGGTGATCAAACTTTCACTCTTCAATGATGATATGATTGTATATCTGGAAAACCCCAGGGATTCTACTACAAAACTCCTAGAAGTGATTAAGGAATACAGCAGCATTTCAGGTTACAAAATCAATACTCACAAATCAGTGAGTATTCAGATATTCCAACAATAGTCAAGCTGAAAAAAGTCAAGGACTCTATTCCTTTACAGTTGTGCCAAAGAGGATGAAATATTTGGGAGTTTACCTTACAAAGGACTTGAAAGATCTCTATAAAGGGAACTATTAAACTCTGAGAAAATAAATATCTGAAGATGTTAACAAATGGAAAAACATACTATGCTCATGGCTGGGAAGAATCAAGATTGTTAAAATGTCCATGTTACCCAAAGCAATATACAATTTTAATGTAATCCCTATTAAAGCTTCACTGTCATACTTTAAAGACTTCAAAAAAATAATACTTCATTTTATATGGAATCAGAAAAAACCTCAAATAGCCAAGACATTATGCAGAAATAAAAACAAAGCAGGAAGAATCACACTACCAGACCTCAGACTATAATATAAATTGATAGTGATCAAAACAGCATGGTACTGGCACAAAAACAGAGAAGTAGATGTATAGAAGAGAATAGAGAACCAAGAGATGAACCCACCTACTTACCACCATTTGACTTTTGATAAGCCAGTCAAAAACATTCAGTGGGGGAAAGACTCCCTATTTAGCAAATAGTGCTGGGTAAACTGGTTGGCAACCTGTAGAAGACTGAAACTGGATGCCCACTATTCGCCATTAACAAAGATAGCCTCTTACTGGATAAAAGATTGAAACTTAAGACATGAAACTATAAAAATACTAGAAGAAAGTGCAGGGAAACCACTTGAAGAAATAGGCCTGGGAGAATATTTTATGAGGAGAACCCCCCCAGGCAATTGAAGCAATACCAAAAATACATTACTGGGATCTGATTAAACTAAAAAGCTTCTGCACAGCCAAGAACACAGTACGTAAGGCAAGCAGACCAGCCCTCAGAATGGGAGACGATATTTGCAGGTTATGTCTCAGACAAAGGTTTAATAACCAGAATCCACAGAGAACTCAAATGTATTAGCAAGAAAAGAACAAGTGATCCTATCTCAGGGTGGGCAAGGGACTGGAAGAGAAACTTCTCTGAAGAAGACAGGCGCACGGCCTATGGACACATGAAAAAATGCTAATCATCCTTAATCATCAGAGAAATGCAAATCAAAACCACTTTGAGATATCATCTAACTCCCACAAGATTAGCCTACATCCCCAAATCCCAAAACCATAGATGTTGGTGTGGATGTGGAAAAAAGGGAACACTTCTGCACTGCTGGTGGGAATGCAAATTAATACAGTCCTTTTGGAAAGATGTTTGGAGATCACTTAGGGATCTAAAAATATACCTGCCATTTGATCCTTCAACTAAGTATATATCCAGAAGACCAAAAATCACTTTATAACAAAGATATTTGCACCAGAGTGTTTATTGCAGCCCAATTCATAATTGCTAAGTCATGGAAGAAGCCCAAGTGTCCATCAATCCATGAATGGATTAATAAATTGTGGTATATGTACACCATGGATTATTATGCATCCTTAAAGAAAGATGGAGACTTTACCTCCTTTATCTTCACATGGATGGAGCTTGAACATATTCTTCTTAGCAATGTATCTCAAGGATGGAAGAAAAAGTATCTGATGTATTGAGCCCTACTATGTAACCAAATTATAGCTTTCATATGAAAGCTATAACCCAACTATAGCCCAAGAAGAAGGGAAAAGAGGAAGGGGGAGGATGGGTGGAGGGAGGGTAATTGGTGGGACTACACCTATGGTGCATTTTACAAGGGTACATGTGAAATCTACTAAGTATAGAATATAAATGTCTTACACAATAACTAAGAAAATGCAGTAAAGGCTATGTTAACCAGTGAAAATATTTCAAATTGTATATAAACCCAGCACATTGTACCCCATAATGGTATTAATGTACACAGCTATGATTTAATAAAAAATAAAATAAATAAAAGGCAGATTTTATCAGCAAGCTGCCTGGAGTGGCCCTGATGACTCACCATTCCCAGGGCAGGTGAGAATTAAGAGAGTTAATTAAGAGAGCCCTAGAGAGTTCTCCACCCAGCCGGGACGGCTGGATTAGCTGACACCTTTCCTCAGGAAAGCCAAACTTGTCCCCTTAAACACCTCTTTGGTGTGCGTTTATATCACTTTTCTTTCATATACTCCTAAAATGTCAAAACACTCTCATTCTTTTCTGACTCTCCTTACAGAGTGTCACTGGCTCTGGATGTTCTGTTGTCACTGTGGTCACAGCTGCCCTACCATAAGAGACCAAGGGCAAAGCCGGTGGGTGTGCGGAGCTCCTGGCCCTGACTGCCCAGTAAGGCGCATGGCAGCTCTGTGGCTTCCGTGTCTCCTTTGCTAACAGACTGTCTGGTCTTACTCTTCTCGACAGGGACATTTCTAAGATCATTGCTGTGCTCCTTTTTCTAAATTTCCACTTGTAATCCTGCTGGAACTGTTTTCACAGGAGGGTCTGTGTGAGGCCAGAGGCCCTTCTTTCAAGGGCAGAGCTTGGTTTCTGCTGCCCCTAACTGCAGAGGGTCCTCCTTGCTCTGCTGGCCTCACTCCCAGCTTTGCTCTGTCTGTGAGACCAGCAGCATCAGAGTTCAGTGTGCTCCTTTCTGAACCACTCAGTCTCTGGCCCAGTGGCTGTCACTGCATGTGGCTGCCTACTTGGGCATCAGGGCAGGCTGTGTCCAGCCCTCACACCCAACTTTCCATATTGCTTCCCCTGGGGCAGGCATCTGTGACTCAGACTGGCACACCTGTGGGCCACAGGCTCTGTGACACCCACTTTAGGGAACTCAGAATATTCTTCTCATGTTCCAGCTCTTTCTGGTGTTCTAGATCTGGGAGTGATCAGCAAATATCCAGCCTGGAAATTAGAATCAACTCATATTTTAGCAGAAAATTTTTAATATAAAAAGTTTATTAAATAGATTCTGGAGAACAAAAACATAGCACAGGGACCCCAAGACGCTGAACACTTAGTGACTTTGGGCAGCCACACTGGCCTCGAGCTGGGCCTAAGTGGCTCTTGGGGGCAGGGGGCAGGTCCTGGGCAGCCAGCAGTGGTGGTGCCAGTGCTGGAGCCCTCAGAGCATGGGTGACGCTTTCAGGAGTTAGGAACAGCACCTGGATGGGGTCCTCGCTTCCTCTGAGGGTTCCCTGGTGCCCCTGCTGGTAGAGCCCAACACATAGCGCTGCTGGCAATGGAGAGACACTGGCAGCCCCCACCTGGGAGTGCTGGAGTGGCAAGAGCCAGCTCACTACCGGAGGTGGCACAGGCTGAGGGCCATGACCAGCAGTGGGCCCAACACGAGCTCAGGGTCATGACCAGCAGTGGGCCCCACACAGTCTCAGGGCCATGACCAGCTGTGAGCCCAACATGGGCTCAGGACCATGACCAGCAGTGGGCCCAACACGAGCTCAGGGTCATGACCAGCAGTGGGCCCCGCACAGTCTCAGGGCCATGACCAGCTGTGGGCCCAACATGGGCTCAGGACCACGACCAGCAGTGGGCCCCACACAGTCTCAGGGCATGACCAGCAATGGGCCCAACACAAGCTCAGGGTCATGACCAGCAGTGGACCCAACACAGGCCATGACCATTAGTGGGCCCAACATGGGCTCAGGGCCATGACCAGCAGTGGGCCCAACATGGGCTCAGGGTCATGACCAGCAGTGGACCCAACACAGGCTCAAGGCCGTGACTATTAGTGGGCCCAACACAGGCTCAGGGCCATTACCAGAAGTGGGTCTCACATGTGCTCACGGTCATGACCAGTAGTTGGCCCCGCATAGTCTCAGGGCCATGACCAGCAGTGGGCCCCTCACAGTCTCAGGGCCATGACCATCAGTTGGCCCCGCACAGTCTCAGGGCCCTGACCAGCAGTGGGCCCAAGGGCTCATCCACAGCTCACTGGCAGACAAGTTAGCTGCCTCGGCCCCAACACAGGAACAGTGGATGGGCCATGGTGCAAGGTGCCTTACTTGAAACTCCCTGCTAGGGTCATTTAAATTATGAAGTACATTTTGCAGCAGCAGATGATGGTGTCAGGGCCACAGTGTACCTTTCTGGTTACTAGGCTGTGGACTTTTGGGGCAATGATGTAACTGAGCCCCAACTCCTGCAGGCAGGTCCTCCTTCTGACAGTTTTGTTAGAAGTGTCTGGAGACTGAGCTACACCCAGATTTCCTTGAAAACATCAGGTGGACCCCAGAACTGGGCCCCCCCATACCAACTGTCATTGCAGGGATGGCATCTGGGTCTGAAGCCAGCGTGAAATGGAGAGACACAAATCATCTCACAACAGAGGCTCTTGAACTTTAAAGTGAAATGGCAGCTCTGACTTGGTTTGAGAATATCCCGCTCTTCCTTCCCCCATGGACAGCAGTGACGCCTGTCTTGAAAGGCTCCCACCAGCCGTGCACCTCCCCGCGCTGTGCTCCCCTGACTTCCTTAGAGAGCCCAGTGTCTCTGATGGGTGTCCAGACACTGTCACCTGCAGCTCATGTGGCTCATGTGGCTGATGACAGCGTGTCAACCCCTTTCCCATAACTATCTGGGGATTTTAGGAAAAGGTGAAATGACACCCAACTAATTCTTATGTTTTTTACTCTAAAAATCACTCTTGAGGTCCTGGGCAGTTTGTAACCCACACCAAGCTCTACTGAAAGATGCTGATTAGAAGAGGAAGCTGTGACCTGTGGCTTGCAGGTCTGTGCTGTGCCACAAAGTGCTAACTGTCGTCAGGATCTTTGTGTCCCAGCTAGGGGAGCCACGTCGATGCCATGCCCTCGAGTCTTTGTGTGCTCTTTGCACCAGACATGTTTTAATTTGGGCCTGAGGAGCCAAGTCTGCACCCCACTAAATTCCAGGGTGCAGCGTCTAACTAGGGGTGCAGGCAGAGGCACCTGACCCTCTTGATAATGGTTTAAATCTGCCCTTTGTCTGTGCTCTGTGAGCCCAACTGAGAGCTGGAAGAGAAAGTAGGGGCTATTCCTTCTGCTGGGGTGGAGAGGTGGGGCTGCCCGTGTCATCACAGAGGTCAAGGGCATTGCTGGGGTGGAGAGGTGGGGCTGCCCGTGTCATCACAGAGGTCAAGGGCATTGCTGGGGTGGAGAGGTGGGCTGCCCGTGTCATCACAGAGGTCAAGGGCATTGCTGGGGTGGAGAGGTGGGCTGCCCGTGTCATCACAGAGATCAATGGCATAGGCAGCCTGGCAGCCTGAACCCCGAGATGAGAACACAGAATGAGGGAACTCAGCTGTCCTGACTCACTGGCCACATAGACAGTACCCACCAGACCCAGCCTCTCCTAACACGAGTAGACTCAGCCACAGACACTCACTAACATGCACTGAGATGGTAAGTCACCCCCTGAAGGGCAGTTCTTAGAAATCAAGAGATTCCTGGAGACACAGGTCCCTGCCTGCTCCTCAGTTGTCCCTTGACACAGCTGAAGACTTAGAGCCTGTGTTGTTCCTGCACAACTCAGTTTTGATAGGATAAATCGTCCTTTGTGCAGGGGCAGCATGGCCCATTGGCCCCATCTGCTCCTGCTCTGGAGTGTCACACACGGTAGCATGCCTGCGCCCATGCCTTGGGGACATCCTCAGCTCACACGAGAGTGACACCCTGCACCGAGGAGGCTTCAGTTTGCTTTAGGCGTTCAGGACAAGGATGAGCATGAGGGATTCTCTCCAGGAGGGACGCTTACCCCTGCCTCCTAGACTCCCAGCGCCCTGTGAGTTGACTGGTTGTGCATCTCCTCCCTAAGCTCTTCCCTTCATGGGGGCCCAGGTGGCCTCTAGCTATTTAACACGATGACGTCTAAAAGATGTGTGTCGTGAACAGAAGAGCATGTTGGGTGCCATCCAAGGGTAATAATCATCCCATTGAGCTCACTGCAGCCTTTGGCCACAAACATCTGCTGGTATCTGAGCCAGGAGCAGAGCTGAGCCCGGTGTGTCCGCTGAGTCTCCTGCAGTTGGGTCGCTGTGGCTTTTAGTCTCTGTGTTCTACTGAGGCAGGATCAGCACAGAAAGAACTGCACACACTTAATCGATGCATTTTGACGAGCTTGGATGAACACCTGCATCCCTGATCCCACGGCCACAGTCAGGGCCTAGACACGCCCATCACCCCAGAGTGTCCTTGTACATTTCATTCTTTTACTGTACCTCAAAATGTTTTAAGAAGTCAAGAACAGATGTGCCTCTGACCTCCAGCAGTTTGAACTCCTCTTCATGGGTGTGTCTTTACAGTCAGCCTCCGTCCCAGAGCCTGAAAAGCCAACATAAAAATGTGCCTTTCTCCTGGAAGCCTGTGACCCAAAATTGTGCCAAAGTGAATGTGGGGCCTCCCTAGGACCTGGGGGGCAGAGGGTCCCCAAGTCCCTGCTAAGAGGCTCCTGGAATTTGACCCTGTCACTCTACAGACAAGCAGACAGATTGTAAAGGAAGTTGGCATTTGTGACTTCACGTAATTCAGGTTCCAAGATACATACAAAAGTCATCACTGTCTAAAATTTGCTAAAGGGTTTCTGCCTGGTGGGGCAGTCACATCGAGGGTGGTTTACAGATGGCAGCCGGAAATATGGGTGCCTCCTCTGATGTGGGCCATTTAAATTTAGCTAATTTTATAGCCCTCATCTGTGAAATAAAAACAAGAGGAGCCTCCTTCTTCAGCATCATGTTATGTGAATTAATTAACTGAGTGTTAAACATATGGAAAAATTAAAATGTCCGTAAATACATTAGTGGAATCATAAATCTCCATCTTCACTTTGGGGTCTTCATCTCCTGCTCTAGTTTACCAATTCTTCTTACGAGCTTGTGTTTCTTTCTCGTGTTTAAGAAGAAAATTCTGTATCGGAAACTCTGGCAGGCTGGAGCTAAGCAGGGAAGAGGGCAGGTCTTCTGGCCTCAGAGGTGATGGCACCTTCCCAGGTCAGCAGGGATTCAGGGTCCCTCTGTCACCTTCTGGGCTCCCAGCAACCCCTGCAGGCTGTTCCCTCTCTGCCCACAGGGCCCTCCTGCTCCCTCAGGGGACTCATGGCCACCTCCCCTGTCAGTGTGGCCTCCTGCCCCCAACCACATCCCAGTCTATGGCATGGGACTTTCCCCTCCCCTGAATCCCCTTTTCACGTGAGGCCTCTATGCCTCTGGCCTTGACAGGCCATCCTGGTGAGCAGATGCTGGGTGCACCTGCCTCACTCACTGCCCAGAGTTAGGCACAGAGGCAGGCACTAAGTGAACACGACCCTGTCCAGATCGTGTTGGCTGACAGTGGTCTCAGTCTGAGTGGAGCGTCACTGCCGGGGCCCCCGACTCTTTGTGAGGCCCACCATGGCCCCTTGGAAAGAAGATGTTCAGGATAAAACGGTCTGTCACATAACAACAGACGCCTCATTACCCGTCAAATCCGAGTTTCTGCAGCAGCTGGCTCTGGGTGGCTGGAAGCCGTACAGCGAGCAGTGAGGTAAGGGCTCTCAGTCATCTCAGCTGGGCTGACCTCCTGTGTGTCCCCCCATGTGTCCCCACCCCCTGCATGTCCACCCCCCACAGAGGACAACTGCCCAGCCCGAGGTTTGTACTTATCAGTCCTCGTATGGCTTCCGGGGCCACGGAGCATCCTCCCCTTGAGGCGGGTTCAGAGCTGCCTGTGCCCTAGGGGTGACGGCAGAATTCTTCTCTGCTTCTCGGCAGCAGAGGGAAAGGTATGGGCACCGGAGGGCAGATGCACATGCGACTGGAAACCTAGCTCATTGTTCTTACCCCTCCTGCTCTGACACTTTTATTTTCTGTGTACGTCCCCTGACTAGGGGACGGCCCCGTGCTCCCCTCCCGGCGCAGCAAGAGAACCGTGCCGCTGTCCACGGAAGGGGCAGCCTCGCCCGGCACTGTGCACGGTGTCTACTGACAAATCTACTGTGACACGAAGGGAGAGAATGTCTGGGGAGGGAAGCAGTTTCTGTCCTGCTCCTGTGCTCTTTCCCTGGACAATTTCAAAGGCACCAGCCCCCTCTGCCCGAGACTCCACTCACACTGCTGCTGCTGCGCCCCACAGAGGAGCTGGCAGCCTCCCCAGCCGGCCTCCTCTCCTCCATACCGTCTGATGTCTTTCCAGGCCTGGGCTCCCGCGCAGATGAAACAGATGACTTTCTGGGCCGGCTTCTGCTCACAGCAGGCAGGGGCGGCAGTGACTGATTGGTTCAAACGCGAGAATTAATGGGTATTTATATTTCATTAAATTTTATGCTCACTGGAGAATAATGTATCACTCGCAGATATTGAAACATATGTCAAACCTATTCACTTACATATAATTCAATCTGACTTAAACGTATTGATCAAATTTTATTAAAGTCCAATATATCTTCCCCAAAGACCTGCTAACACAGGGTGGTCCTTTCACAGTCACCCAATGGGAGGGGGTGACTGTGCTGAGACTCAATTTATATCATTTTTTTTTTTAAAACAATCATCATGGATGGAATCCTCATTACAAGGTGACCAGGGCCACCTGAAAAACTTGCCTGTGCGATTACTCCGGAAATGGCCAGGCAGGCCTTCCTAGAGTGGCCGCAGAGTGGGTCATACTGAGAGTTGAACATCAGAAGGGCAGAATCTCTCCCAAATACAAGTCTCACAAAGAGCAGGGACACACTCATATTTGGATCACAGAACCCACCGGGAATCCCAACTCTGAATCCCGCGTCAGTGACAGGGGCTGGACGGTTCCCTGGTGCTGCCGTCCTGGGCTGGTGCCCGGCTAGGGGCCACCTGGGTGGCTTTCCCATTCTCTTCCTCTGTCCCACTCCTGAGTTCCCACCAGGCAAATGCGTCTCTGCGTGTCTAATACAGATCTGCTTACAAACAAAAGGACGAGAGCACACACTTCACACATCCTGGAACTGAGACGCTTCCTACTCATTGGTCACGTTGTAAATTTACGAGATCGAATGATGGACACCCACGATTTGTTACTCACTGTTTCTACAATGAAATGCTCGGTTTAATTATAATACGCTGTGCTTATAGCGAGAGCATGTATATATATTTTAGATTGAATTTGAAAATAAACAGCAGTTGTCAAAACACTGTCACCCACGCCTTTCAGACTTTTTTTTTTTTTTTTTTTTT
>NW_003852621.1:1639175-1641727 GCF_000181295.1 Otolemur garnettii
GTGCCCTACCCTTTGAGCCACAGGCTCTGCCCCCCTTTCAGATGTTATTAATACAGAATAAGTAAAAAAATATGGAGAGTCACGTTTTCGAAACAAGCCATTATTTCTTCTTTGGATTTGACTTACTTTGGGTCACAGTTCAAGATGTCTTTAGCCTCCAGATGGGTGAGGCCATGGTGGTGACCTAGGGAGGCACCTGCCCTGTGGCAGTGTAAACCAGTGCCCAGCATGTCTGTTTCCCCAAAGGTCTGAAGGCCTCTCCGACCAGCAAGACCTGGTGGCTGGAGGAGAAGCCACAATACCTGGGACCTGGGGCTATGACAGGTGCTTGGGGCAGGAAGGATATTTACAATTGACAAAGAGAGTGAGGCCTGGAGACACATTACTGATGGAGAAGAGATGAAAGTGCTCTGTACAGATGTGTGAAGCTGTTGAGCCCAATAAGGACTGATCAGGATGTCAAGAAAGCAAGTGGCCACCACGCCCCCCTTCCAGTGGCCAGGTTTCCAAGGACCCAGGAAGCGGGTTGCAGTCCTTCCCTTACCCTCTGAGGAGTAGACAGGCTGGGGCTGGACCGCTGCTGCCTCCCCTACTGGGCGTCTGCTCCTCACAGACTTGGTCAGGATCCTTTTTATAAAAGATAATTGCAGGATAACAGTCACAACATGGCCAGTCTTCACGTCCCCCAGGAGCCTGGTCTCAGCCCATGTGAATTCTGCAGTGCGTGGGGAAGGAGCTGTGGCAGGCAGCAGCCCTCGTCCCGAGCATGGGAAGGGTAGGACCCCTTTGTGTGCCCCCGGCCCCTTTGCCCTCTCTGAGTCAACTCCACAGTGACCCTCTGACCTGGACTCCCACCAGCACCCAGCAACAGGAGTGCTGTATTTCTTGGGGTTTACATGGTTCTAACACATGCCAGGGGTTCACTGGACAATACTGCTTGTAACACCTAGTCAGGATGGCCAGGTTTACCCAAGCAGATACAACTCCTGAACTGGGCAGCTCCAGACGGGCTTTGTGGGATGAGAGCAGAAGCAACATGAAGACCACGCCAGATTAAAGGGGACCAGTGGCTTTATCATTCCGGGGGAAAGTCCCCAGTTAGAGGTTAATTGGCATTTCTGATCGTTTAAGCTGAAGTTTCATTTTACCATTGCACTGAGCTGGGTTTTGGTTTATTTATGTAGGGACCTAAACTCTGCACCCACCTCACTGTAATGACCTCTGATTAATTATTTTAACCAAATTCAGTGAGTCTGTTCACTACCCACCAGGGCCTTTGATGTGCTTGTGGTCTTATTCTATGTGGGGATGTAGCCCACAGAGCACATTTTTCAAGAAGTTCTTAATACTGAGAGATGCTGCCATGTCACAGGACACAGTTTGGAGACGCCACAGAGAGTCCAGGTTCCTGAAAGGCAGAAGCACTTCTTTCTTTCTTTTTTTTTTTTTTTTTTGGCTGGGGCTGGGTTTGAACCTGTCACCTCTAGCTGGTGCCCTACTCTTTTGAGCCACAGGTGCTGCCCGGCGAAAGCACTTCTTACTTACCTTTTTATCTCTGATAATATTTAGGGTTATAGAATACGACTAAGAAGCAGAAAGCAAAAGAAGGGTGACAGATGCCACTGCAGGGCAAGGCAGGTCTGGTTTCTGTTTTCACCAGCTCCCCCAGCCAGCCGACAGCGAGTGCAACACTGGTGTCCACTGAGCCTTTACAATTCCTGAGTGAATAAAGGAGTGAACGGGTTTATACTGAATTGATACCACATATACGAAGATGCTCAAATTAATCTCATTTCACTTCCTCAAATAGGAGGAAAAAAATGTGAGGCTGGCTCTGGAGATGAGCCAAGAGGCTTTATGGAAAATTGCTGTGTGGTGTTGATAGCTTTGTTCAAATCTGAGAGCTGGCCCATGTGGCCAACCAGGAGAAGTGGGACTAAACTCCAAGGCTGAGCATGTGTGCAAGTGTGTGTGAGTGCGTGTACAAGTGCCTATGACTGTATGTGTGTGTAGGTGTGTGTGTAGGAGTGTGTGACTGTGTGTATGTGTGTGTATGTGTGTGAGTGTGTGTTTGGGAGTGTGTGACTATGTGTGTGTATGTGTGTGAGTGTGTGTTTGGGAGCGTGTGACTATGTGTGTGCAAGTGAGTGAGTGTGTGACTGTGTGTGAATGTGTGGTTGCCTCTTTTTGTGTCAGCTCTCATCCTGTAAGTAATTGTCCTTTCTGTAGCCTACTTAGTATCACATTTAGCACTTTTTTGGTAACTTGCTGTTTCAAATGGTTCCAGGTATAAAACCAAGTTGCTGTCTAGTACAAGAAGGCTGTGACGCTTCTGTTCAGTGGGCGCCCTCTGGTATGAGTTACAGTGTGGCTGACCACAAGGTCAGTGTTAATGAATCAACAATGTATATCATACGCTGTGTAACAACATTCTGAGAAAGGTGTCGCTACACCTAACAACTTCATCATTGTGTAGGTGTCACAGGCGTATGCACGGCACAGCCCACAGCAGGCCTGCCTGCATGGTGTCACCTGTGCCCCGGCCATACACC
>NW_003852621.1:1641828-1649386 GCF_000181295.1 Otolemur garnettii
CGTCTGTGGACAGACACCCATGAAGCCAGGCCACATGTGCACTGGTTGATGGAGACGTAGCTCAAGGCTTGGAGGACCCTGTTCCTGTGTCTCCCCACAGGCTCAGAATTCTATAATTCAGCGCTTGTAGTGACTTTCTGGGGTGTAAGTAGCTTGAATAAAAATTGTCTGTACTTGTCTGGTCTCCTGGTGACCGAGATTCCCCCAAATCAATGACAGGTGAAAACTTCATGTAAATTTGCTGTCAAACTTGACTGCACACTAAATTAATAGTGAATTAAAAAAAATCCCTGACACCTTCTGACATAAATCTCCCCCTTCTCAGAAGTCTGTTTTCATCAGATTGGGATTCCAACAACTCAATAGCAAAGATACAAAAACTTAATTTAAAAAGGGCAAAAAAAACTCTTTACAGACATTTATCAAAAGGATATAACAGGTGGCCAACAGGGATATAAATAAGTGTTCCACATCTCTAACCATGGGACAAGGAAACCCAGAGGCCCGTGAGGCCCCACCTCGCTCAGTGAGAGTGGCCGTTATCACAAGTGCTGGGGAGAAGCGGGGAAGGAAACCCCTGCACACTGTGAGGGGCAAAAATCTCGACAACCACCACGGAAAGCACTGCCGAGGGTCCTCAAAGCATCAGAAACAGAACTGCCACATGACACAGCAGTCGCACTGCGGGTATGTGCCCGAGGAAATGAAATCAGTATTTCAGGTGACACCTGCACTCCCAGGTCACTGCAGCACTGCTCACCACAGCCAAATACGGAACCAAGTGTCCATTACTAGGGGAGTGAATGAGGACAGCATGGCAGATATCCACAGTGGGATACTACTCAGCCAAAAAACAGAAATTCTGTCATTTGTGACAATGTAGATGAACCTGAACGATTCTATGTTAAGTGAAATACTCCAGGTGCAGGGAGACAGGTGCTGTATGATCTCACTCACACTGGAATCTAAAAACGCTGATCTAGTAGGAGTCGAAAGTGGAGTAGAGGTTCCCACGAGCGGGGTGGGCAGCAGGGGGTGAAGTGGGGACAGGTTGCTCAGCAGGGACGAGATTACAGTGGCACAGAAGGAGTAAGTTCTGGTGTTCTGGAGTTCAGTGGGGTGCGTGGGTCATGGGAGTCACGGCCAGTGAGGGCTCAGAGATCTGGCAGGACAGAGGACTGGGTGGCAAAGGCTGGTGCTTGCAGCAAGATTCCCTCACTCCATCACACTCTTCACTGCCAGAGACACAAAGGAACTGGGGTTTGACTGGGAATTCATCAGGTTTGATTGAATTTACCAGTAGAACCTGTAAAACAGAAACCAGGGGATTTTTTTTCCGTCAAGCAGAAATAGAAGTCAGAAAACAGAATCAATTAATGGGAAACGTGAAAAGCTCCACGCTGGGGTGGGTGTGTATCTGCAGGCAGCTACTCTGGCCACAGTCCCCTTCCACCTGCCAGCCAGACAGGAGTCTGCAGACACACAAAAGGGCCACGTTTTAACAGCATCGTGAAAACCTTACCATTATTTTTCAACATTTCCAGAAGGAAATAGAGCACAAACTAGCATTTGAAAGAAATTATATTTGCCAAACAAGTACTGGGAAAATAAAGTATCTCAGTTTCAAACAAAGTAATAAAGCAGAGGGCTCAAAGTCACGTGGGCTGTTTCCCAAACTGTGGGTCTTGGTCCACAACATGTGATGCTAATAAAGCAGTAGGCTCTGTCAGTATTTTAATAATGAAATAAAAGTAAAACCAGAATAAAATAGAAAACAGCAGATTTTATTGAAGATGGTAAGCCTGGGTATCACCCTGGGACACTTGTTTTTGTTATGTGTGTGTACAATTACTTCGTAGTGTAGGGTCTGAAAGCCACTAAAATAAAAATTCCACCTTTAAATAAATTATATTTGTGTTATTTTGTGCCACAGAATCTTTCTCTTTATATTTTGAGTTAGCCTGGTATTACAGCTGTATAATTCTCTGTACAAAATCCCCCAAACATAGAACACCTCCCTTAGGACACCTGCCATTCATATCCCACAATCTGATGCATTAGGAATTGTACAGGGCTCAGCAGGGTGGTTCTTCTGTTCCCTGTTGCATGAACAGAAGCCACATGGTGTCTTTAGCAGGCAGGTGCCCAGGTGTCTACTGTAGAGGGGTCAGGATGGCACCACACACTTTCCTGGTTTGGAGGGATGACTGGAACCCTGGGTGCAGCTTGGACTCTGGACCTAAGCACCTGTTGCAGTCCTCTGCCAGGGAGCACTCAGGGCTGGAGGATTTCTGATGTGGCAGCTGAAGACTGAAATTGGATCTTGGAAGTATTCACAGAACCTGGGTCACCTTTCATGACCTGGCCTCAGAAGTCACTATCACTCCTGCCCTCCTCCACTGGGGGAAGCAGCCAGGCACAGCCAGGGTCAGGACTGGGGCATGCATGGGCTCTGCCTCTAGGGACAGGCATTGAAGAATCTGCAGCCACTTATTAAAACTGCCACATCTGCCCTGCCATTGTAGGACTCTCTGGAATGGGTGTCCAAGAGTTCCTGGTAAAAGCAGCTTATCTAATTGCAGCACCCGCCTTGATGTGCCATAGAAAGCACATCACCACCTCCTGGAGGTGCAGACTGCCTTGTGGGCTCTGCAGCTCTGAATGTTTCACTGCAAATTTAGAATACACAAACTGAAATTATTTTAATTGACCAGAAAAATCTCCTCCTTCTGAGCAGGTAAACGCATCATCTATGTTTTATAGATGCTATTTGGTGGCAGATGTGTCCTGAGCCAGGCATCTCACCCAGCTGAGAAAAACGTTGCAGATGAAGCCAGATCCCTAATGACACCCCGAGACCAGGTTGTATATTGAAACAAGTGCTCTAAGTGACAGGGCCTAGACCTGGGCTTTAAGAGACTTGGAGGACGCAGGGCCCCTGGAGTTTTGTGGGTGGCATTGTCCTGGGGACAGCTGCTCTTGTTTTTTAAAGTAGTAACAGTCCTGAGAGGTTTAGAAGCCATTCCTAGGTAGCTGTTTGATCATTTCCTGGATCTTAATCATAAAATAATTATGAAAACTGCAATGCTGACAGTTTTATTACTATCAGTTTTTTTAGCTAGGATTGTCTAAAGCAAATGATGACAAACTGTGAGGGCTCTTGTGAACAAATTCCATTTTGTTTGTTTTACATTTTTAAAACAATAGAGGGCAGGAGTTTCAAACTGATTTCAAAAATCTCCTTGAATATTTTCCCCAATCTGAGAATGCTTTCCTATCCATTGTGTATTTTGCAGTGACTCTCCAGAGTGCAGGGGCATTCCTATCACTATTTGTATGCTATTCTGAAACATTTTCTGTGATTTGCAGACCTTTAACAATAGAGTTATTTGATAGCATCCTTCTTATTCTCTCACCACGTTTTGGGGGAAGGGGCTCAGAATTATGAAAGTTGTCTGATCTGTTTTAACTCCTCTCTCTAGATTTATAAATAAATACATGAAAGAGGTAGATAGATGATAAATTTGAAAGAAAATAAGTAAGCTGAATCTTGCACAGAATTCTGACTGCGACAGTTGGAGTATGCACTGTTTAGTGAATGACAGTCACAATAAATTTAATAAGGTAACCTGTGTTCAGTGCATCATGTGTGGCAGGCTCCATCTGAGGCATCTCTACTCCACGCTATGAGGGGGTTGCTGTGACCCAAAGGTTTGGGGAAAGCCACAGTCATCCTTAAGCAGAGATAGCTCTGAGCAGGTGCTCTTGGAGATGGGGGTGGCCTCCCTAAGAAGGAGGGAACTTTATGAATTCTCTTTTTTGCTGCCTTTCTCTAAACCAGGGTTTCTCCACACAGGCCCCACTGGCCTTTGTAGCTGGCAACTCTGGCTGGTGTGCTCTGCGCTGGGCACTGCAGGTGGCTAGCAGCCTCTGGGGCTCTGTACACCTGCTGGCGGCAGCAGCAGCACTCTCCCCAGCTGTGACAACACAGATGTCCCCAGACATTATTCAGTGCCCTCTTGGGAGTAAAAATAGCTCCACCTCTTGAGAACTGCTGCTCTAAATGGACCAAACTGCCTTTATTATATCTGTAATTAAAATTATATACTTTATTTTTTTTTACAGTGTGCTGTTTTTATATACAATTTGAAATATTTTCATCAAGCTGGTTAACATAGCCTTCATGTCATTTTCTTAGTTATTGTGTTAAGACATTTATATTCTACATTTAGAAAGATTCACAAATATAGACTAAGGGTGAAGGGATGGTCGTCTATATTCCAGGGAAATGGAAAACAGAAAAAAGCAGGTGTTGCAATTTTATTCGCAAATACAATAGGCTTTAAACCAACAAAAGTAAGCAAGGATAAGGATGGTCACTTTATATTTGTTAAGAATAATACTCATTATGATGAGATTTCAATTATCAATATTTATGCACCCAACCAGAGTGCACCTCAATTTATCAGAGATACTCTGATAGGCATGAGTAACTTCATTTCTCCCAGCTCCATTATAGTTGGAGATTTTAATATGGGGAAAATTATATACTTCAGAATGTACAATTTTCATAAATTTAGGCTATCAAAGAAAAGTGGTTTAAAATGTCCTCTTGTAAACTTCCCCAGAAGAAGAATACATTTCGCCTACACTGACTCCTACTCTGAGGGAACTGACTGCCGGGTTAAGATCAGGCCATCTTCCACCCGTGTCCCGGCAGAGTTCCAGACGAGTGTGTCCTTGAGGCAGCTGCAGCGAGCGAGGGTCCCAGTGCCTGGAATGGCCACGGCCCTTCTGCAGCTGACCGCGGAGGACACTTTCACAGCACCGCTTTGCCGGCTGTCACAGGTACAAACTACCTGGGTATTTAGATACTCAAGCATCTAAGAGGGCAGCATCAATCTTTTATAGTGAGAGAAGACATAAATTATAAACAAATACGTCCTTTGGTCTCGTAGAACAGCATAATGATCAAAGAGACACAATGGAAATGCATTTGCTTCTGCAGTCGGCCGTATTCCCCAGCTCCGGGCTGTGCTGACGGACAGCCAGAGAGCTGTCAGCTCTTGTTCCATCTGTCAGAGTGTACTTACCTCCTGTTGTTCTAAGTAATCAATATGTGGGCTGGAGTCACCTACCGCTACCTCCGCCACCGCCTATTTTGTCCACTCATAAATTATGGATGGCCGCACAACATCAAGTCTACAATTTCGATTGCATTTGCTAATCATTGATCAATAATTCAGGAGCCTCTGCTCCTTCAAGGGCCCCTGCTCTCCTGCAGCATATGGTGCCAGGCTGACAGCGCGGCACAGGCGTCCCTTATCACAAAGAGCAGCCACAGAAACAACTTGTTTAAAGGAGTTTCTTCTCCTTCCCTTCACCTTTTACAGGAGGGCGACTCGGAGCCTCCCCGGGCCTGTTAGGTGTGATGACTGCTGGGGCAGCCATGCGGGGCAGCCGTGCGGGGCAACAGGGCTCGGGGCAGCTGTGCGGGGCAGCGGGGCCGGGCAGGCTGGGGCAGCCGGGCACTTAGCACAGCGTGCCTTTCTGTGGTACTTTGTGCCTTGTGTTCTTGTGCCTGTCACTGGGTAGAACTGTACTTGGGTGGAGGCATTCTGCAGTTTGCGGTGGCCTGGGCCCGTGGGCACTGCTGGGACACAAGGCCCACGCCGAGCCCGTCCAGCTCGCTCACTCACATGCTACACACACCACCACCAAGCGGCGCTGCGCTGCCTCAGCAGCTCCTGGGCAGGGAGAACCTGACACCCTGAGCTATTTTAAGGTTTGCTCTGATGTGTTTTTTTTTTTTAAGGTCTGTTTCAGTCCAGTTCTCTGTTTGTGCTTGTGACCTTTCAATGAGATGATGAAGTTAAAAATAACAATGTTTTCACAAATCTTTCCCACCCCATTGTAACCCCTTAGAGGGCAGCCGTGCCCATGAACCTGCATCCCGGGTCGCAGCCTGTTGGGGAGAGACCGAAGTGGCAGGCAGGGGCCCGGGCCCTTCAGAGCACAGGGCAGATTTGGTGATTCCTGGGAGCAGTCAGCTACTAATTTCTGGGAAAACTTTTTCACAAAAGATGGCCTCGGAAGGCTCTGGAGGTGGCCCACAATGGGGACACAGCCCACCCACCCCCTCTGAGGGAGAGAAAGGGCATGAAGGGGACCTTTGTCATCCCAGAGCCTCTGGCCTGTCCCTTCCTGCAAGCCTCCAGGAAAGATGCTCCTGGCAGCAGCCGGCCTTCTATAGAAGCTCAGCCGCCATTGTCACCGGCCCAGCAGGGGGCCTTGGCTGCAGGAGGTTCTCAATAACTTTAAAAAATGGGGAAAAAAGGAACAGCAGGGAGGGCCAGAGAGGAAGCAAAAGAAAAAGGTTGGGAACTGTCTTGTGGCAAGAAGCAGGCCGAGCAGGGCCAGCGAAGAGAAACAAAACTTTTCTTCTTAAGTGGAAAGAGAAAAGGAGGGACAGGAAAAATGGCTTTAAAATTTAAGGAGATACGAGACGGTCAGAAGGAGACCAGAAACAAAAAAAGGGACGAGGAGAGGGAAAGAGACCAGGGAAGGGCCCCCACCTCAGGGCTGGCCTCTGCAGCCTCCTGGGGCCTCACCTCCTGTCCATCCCCTCTCCTCCCATCCCCTCCCTCCCGTGCCCTCACTTCCTGTCCCTTCACCTCCCGTCCCCTCATCTCCCATCCCCTCACCTCCTGTGCGTCCCCTCTCCTCCCGTCCCCTCCCTCCCGTGCCCTCATCTCCTGTCCCTTCACCTCCCGTCCCCTCATCTCCCATCCCCTCACCTCCTGTGGGTCCCCTCTCCTCCTGTCCCCTCCCTCCCGTGCCCTCATCTTCTGTCTCTTCACCTCTCATCCCTTCATCTCCCAGCCCCTCACTTCCCATCCCCTCACCTTCTGTCCGTCCCTTCTCCCGTCCCCTCCCTCCCATCCCCTCATCTTCTGTCCCTTCACCTCCAGTCCCCTCATCTCCCATCCTCTCACTTCCTGTCCCCTCACCTTCTGTCCATCCCCTCCAACCCCTCACCTTGTTATCCAGGTAGGGTCCCTGGGACACAGCTGCTGGAAGACTAAGTTTGCCTCGAGCAGGTTAGAGGTGACAACAGGGGACAGATAGATGTCATCTCCCAGTGGGCGTCCTTCGCTGCTGCCCTCCTGGCAGCTGTGCCTCTTCCCCCAACGATCTGCAGGACCACCCCCATCAGAGCAGGTCTAGCCAGCTCCATCCTGCTCAACCCATGCAGGGCAGTCGTGAGCATGGTACCCGCAGGTGAGTGCTAAGTGTGTGAGGCCACACGGATGACCTGGCACACCAGAAGCAAACATACCCGGTGGGGCTGTTGGAGCCCACTCCCCCCTAGGTAAGGCCCAGAGGTCTAAATGCCACAACCAGGCATCTTGAGAAGGTTCTGTATCAACTCCGCAGCACGTCTACTCCTGTAAATAAAACTGGGAACCATCTCCGGCCTTCCCTGGACTTTTAATCCTGAAATCTAGGGGTTTCTGTAAACACTAAAGGCACCAGGAAGGGGGTGCACCGAGGAGTT
>NW_003852621.1:1649469-1655005 GCF_000181295.1 Otolemur garnettii
CCCTGCCTGCAGGACAGGGGTCCAACACTGCCATACTTGGAGAAACCACCAGGGGAACATGATCCTTCTCACACAGACTTTGCATGGCCTGCTGGAGGGGACAGAATCCGTGGGCACTGGGTTTTGGATAATCTTCCCGGAGCTGGGCTGAGCACCAGAAAGGAACGGCTCGGAAACACACACGCTCACCTGTGGGGCTGCTGCTCTGGACAAGCTGTTCCACCCAGAGGCTGGTTAACAGGGAGGGGCAGCTCCTCCAACACAGAGAAACCCCAAGTCCCTTCTGATGTCAAGCTGTGAGCTCTCTGAACCAGGCCAGGATCGACCCGAGGGGACTCCATCACCACTGTGTCTCCTGTGTCACCCAGAGTCCTTGCAGGTGCCCAGGGGCTAAGCCTGAGAACAAGCCCTGTCACTCACGTGCGTGTGCAGTCTCTTCCCTTCTCCACCCGTCCACCCGTCCACCATCCGTCCACCATCCATTCTCCACCTATCATGATTCTTCCCATTGACAAATGCCTTTTTGGTTATTTCCTCCTAAAAATAATTCACAGTATTCCAGTAAACTAAATGTGGGCAGCACTGGCCCCTTGTGCTTTTGAGCCCTTCACATCCTTTTAATGATGGATGCAGACCACCCAGCCACCCTGTCCTCTTTCAGGAGCAGAAGCATCAGGGGCTTGTGGGTTCTCAGAGAGATGTAAGCAGAGTCTGTGCTCCCCCAACTAGGACAACCAACCACCTGCTTTTAAAACCTAAGGAGCTTGCTGGGAACAGTAACCAGCCTTAAAACGGTTGACTTTGTGCTGAGATCATAGTGACTACTCAGTAATTCCCAGTGAAAATGGAGAGGTGTTCTCCTCTCTGGCTGTGCATCCCAGAGTGCTCAGAAAACACCAGCCTGAGATGTGGGCTGTGGTCCAGAAGCAGGCTGCGCCTCTGGCCTCTGCACTTGTGCCAGCTGCCGCTTGCAAGTCCAGTCCAAGGCCACCCTCTCCCTGAAGCTTTCCTAGCTCTGACCTGTCACCTGAGGCCCCTGAGCTCCTCCCCTCATTCTTCCTGCTTCACCTCACCTGAGCTCCAGTCTGCCTCGAGCTCCAAGTTTGGGGTACACACCTGTGAGGACAGGACTGCGTGGAGCATCACACCCCGAGCCGTCCCTGGACAGTGGCACACCTCGCCAACACGCTTCCTAGAAAGGTGCTGGGGCTGGCTGACCCCGGTGGTCACAGAGCAGGCAGGTGTGGGCCCCTTGCCTAGATGGAAGAGCCTCCTTCCTGCCCTGGTCTCCCGGGGCTGACTCAGCTCTGGGACCAGAAATAGACAAGTTCAACTTTGACCTTTGCAGTATCTTCTTGTTTTTCAAAACGGAGGCACTTACTCTTTATTTTGTTAAAATCATGGGTATTTCCCCTAAGTTCCTGGGTGCTGTGTGGGTGTGTGCAGTGAGGGGGGCCTTCTGATCTGACCAGGTCGCCGAGCCTCACACAAACTGTCTCTCCTGCCTGGGTTTGCTCCTGCTCCCTGCAAATGCATCCAGGACGCCATCTCAGAGGCTGTGTGGGCCTGACGGCTGGCGTCGGGGAGTCAGAACCAAGCATTGTGCAAGCTCAGATGAAGGGGCCGATGGCCTGTTTCAGGCAGGTTTGGAATGAGTGGTTCTGCCGCTCTCAGGACAGAAGCAGCTGTGGGCCCTCTGGTCAGCCCCATGATGTTTCACAGAGAAGGAACTGTGTTCACAGGGCAGCTTCCACATCTCCCCTCTTCACACACCAGTGCAAGTAATGTTGGGGCAAGGGGGATTGTTGTCCTGTGTCCTCACCACATGACTTGGTTTTGGGCACACCAAGACACCACACTGTCCCTCTGAACCATTGCCTGGTTGCTGGGCAGAGTGTCACCCCGCCAACCCCCATCTCTAGGGCCTCCAGGTCTGGCTGGGGAAGGAGCCAGCAAACAAAGACCACCCACCCCCACCCCGGGGTCTCCAGGCCCAGCCACAAGGACAGGCCTGTGTGGGGTCCAGAGCTAAGAGCCCTGCTGACCCAGACCTTAGAGGCATCTACAGGTGGAGGACAGTGGTGGCTCCCTCCAGCCCAGGGGCCGAGCACTGGGGGACTGGTCTCCCCATACATCAGGGAGTTCCCCCAGCCCAAAATAGCTGTGCCTCCTGCCTCACCCCAACTTCAGAGGTGCGTTCTGGGGGACGCACAGCGTCCCGTTCACACAGCGTGTAAGATGGGCTGTCTGCGGACAGCATGAAGGTTCTCCAAAGGGCTCTGCAGATGTGCTTCAAACTTCTCGTTCATGGATCTTCCTGGATTTGGGATTAGCTGTGGAACTTAATAAGAAGGGAGTTAGCTTCAAACTCTTCCTGGTAGCAAGTCCTATCTTCACAGACCCGTTATTCACGTCAAGGGGCAAGGGCTGTGCACACCCTAATCATGTAGGGTGATTAGTGGCCCTACCCAGGTGACCGCTTCCCATCCTGCCTCCTCCTCAGAGTGGCATGATCTGGACTGTGCCATGCTGCCCTGCCCAGCCACTCTGGCAACGTGGCCGTGGCACCCGAGGGACTGGACTCAGAATGTTCATCTTCATTTGTGCAGCTGAGATTTTAAGGCTGAAGCAGAGTAAGCTGTTCCTGTTAAACGCAATGTGACTTTTTTGCTAAAATGACACTTCATTTAAATCACCACTGATTTGGTGCTAGTTTGAGATGCATTGTAGAGGTTAAATTTTCACATATTTGGACAACCTCATGTAATTAAAACAATGCAGAATGCCTTAGTAATTATAGTACATGTTGAAGTGATATTTTGAATATACTAAGAGTTATTTTATTTCATCTGGGTTCATTTTAACTTATTTTAAAAATGGCCACTAGGCAATTTAAGTCACCTCTGCAGCTCACAATGTACTTCTGCTGGAGGACCCTGATCTAGGAGAAAAGAACCCAGATTTGAGCATAAACAACATGTAAACAATCAAACAAATGTAAAACGGCCGGGACAAGAGCCCGCTACTGACTCCTACCCCGCACACTCTCTCTTTCCTTTGGGAGGGTCAGTTACAACCTGACATAGCAGGAAGACGCCTGCTCTCCAGGACGCATTGGGACAAACGTCTTTTCTTCCCTGTCCTTCTCCTTTGCTCTCCCTCCCAGTGGTGGAGGGAACTGCCCTAGCCTCATCTCCAAGTGAGGTGCAGACACAGAGACAGAGCAGCCTCAACCAGGGAAAGCCCTAGGCTGTCCACGAAGGACTTGCCGGCCTATGGTGCACACCTGGGTCTCCCAAAGGAGCCTGAATAGGCTAATGCATAACTTCCCTTAAAGAATCTTAATTCTCAAACAAGTAGTAAAAGGATTTAACAGAACAGTTGTGGAAACTGCTAAACAGAAGGAAGATATGTCAGAAAATTCAATAAGAGACCCAAGTATACCAAAAGTTTGCTTATCATGCCACAGGCCTTGCCCTTTGGAAGTTTCTGTAGAAAATACATTGAATATAAGATATTCATTATCCTATCATGAAATGATAACTGGAAATAGGGGTTTCCATATGTCCACATGCTCCTGAACAGCCATCTGGCCTTAAATAGTGTGGTCAACGACTCATGGGGGTCTGTGTGCCGCCCAGACCCATCCAGCCCCATCTCCAGGGAAGGATATAAAGCCTGTTCCCCGTTCATCAATCCCCTAGAGTCCAGGCACACAGATCAAAGGGCTAATAGAAGATTGGCATTTTTACTGGAATCGGTTATTCCATGTGTAGTTCTGTAGTATTTTTAATAACACTTTTTGATATAATTCAAACTGCATAAAATTCTCCTCAAAGTGTACAATTTAGTGGCTTTGGTGTATGCAGAGCTGCACAGCCCTTGGATTATATAATTTTGAGCATTTTCACCACCCTGAAGAGAAAGCTGCACCCGTGCTCCCCACCTTCTGCTCCTGATGACCCCTGACCTATGTTCTAATGTTTGATGTTGCTGGTTTTCAAAAGGAACCAGAAAGAGGGGCTGTGTGAGGGTCGTTCAGAGGCAGCAGACGTGCGCGGTTTAAATGCCGGCTGTTAAGTTAGCGTGCCAGTCAGGTCAGGTCACCAGGACAAGCCCCGACAGCCTGGGCACCTACACCACAGAAGTTGATGCCCCACAGTCTGAGACCACGCTGCCTGCCGGCTGGTTTCTGGGGAGGGCTCTTCTGGACATGCTGACGGCCGCCTTCTCACAGAGCTCCCACAGCTCTCTGGGGTGGCCCTACCCTCAAGACTGTATCTCACCCTAATTTCCTCTGAAAGGCTTTGCCCCCACATACTTGACATTCAGGGGTCAGAGCTTCAGCCGCAGAGTGGCAGGGGAGGGGCACACGGTCAGTTCGTAAGGGTTGGGTTTAAATAATGAGGTCAAAATAGACTTGGAAACCATATAAGTACACTGCCTAAACCACTGACTTTTTTTCTTTATTTTTTAAAAAAAATAAATATCAAGCTTTAAGGATGGCTGTGATTCATCTAGGAGAATATAATCACGGTCTCAGCCTATAGTTAAGCTGGCAAGAGAAGGAAAAGTTAGCAGCGTATGTGGCAGTGGTGCAGTAAAGGCCACAGCACTTACGGTGGCATGAGAGGAGGGGAAAGCAGAGGGACACGTCTTGGTGTCCCGGGGGACCTCCCAGATCTGCTCCAGGCGAGCCTCCAGCACACACCGCTGATGTGCCACATTCTCTGGATGCCGGGGCTGCGCTGACGGGCACTTCGCTGCTCCCTTTGCTGCTGGTGCTGACCAGGTGCTCGCGGGGACACCAGACCAGCAGGCAGGAATGCACTGTAGCCTGGTCACTGTATGCCCAGCAATGAGCTGCTTCAGCCCTGAGCACCACGATGGAGCTAACATAGATTTAAAAAGCTAGCATCATAAAAACTCAAGAATCTTAAACAAATGGAGAAAGGAGGGCATCTCAGAGACGCAGGTGCACACACATAGTGTGGTGACCTGAGGACGGCAGGACACATGCACTTTCCTGGTGGAGATGTGGGATGGTAAAGCCCCGTGGAAACTGTGGCAGCATGTTATAGAACTGGACATCACTAGGGCCAGCAGTGGCACCCCAGGACCCACCCAGTGGAGGACTAAGCACGTGCTCACCGAGACGCTTCATGTGAGCGTAGCTGCCTTACCCTACAGAGCCTTGGTTAGCGGGCGAGCACGGAGGGGCATATGAGGGCCACCCTGTACTTCCCAGCAGGAGGCAGGCCCCAGCCACAGACCACTCTCACGGGCTGCAAGAGCGTCTGCCAAGTGAAAAACGTTGGACCAAAACCATAATAAATAATTGTATTTCTATAAAAATCTAGAAATGACAAGATACAGTGGCAGATAGCAGGACGGCATTCATCAGAGGCCTGGCTTAGGAAGAGAACCCGCTGCATTGGGGCAGGAGGCACACCTGAAAATGATGAAGGGTCTGTAGGGTGGGAGGTGCTCACCCAACTGCACACTTAAAACCAGCAGATTTTACTGCATGCCATTA
>NW_003852621.1:1655719-1656105 GCF_000181295.1 Otolemur garnettii
CTGGGCACTTTCCTTCCTGGCCCTCCCAGCAGCACCTGGAATCCCTTCAGTGGACTCCCCACCCAGGTGGGGGGCAACTTGAGTCATCTTTCCCCGGGGGAGACAGTTTCCCTCTCCTCTATCCCCGTGGGACAACTAACCCAGCGGCTTCTTGTCTTGGTTTGTCCTTTTCTCACTCTCTCCTGTGCCTAATAAGCTCAGAAAAGCCCAGAAATTCCGCATCTGTGCTCCCCGCCTACCCCAGGGCTACGCACAGTTAGGTGCTTAATAGATGCCTTGATGACAATAGTGACCGTGTGACGATAATGGCGCTTCACTTCCCTCTGGGAGAAGTTCACATTCTTTGAGAATTAGGCTCCCTGGAATTAAATTAAGGAATGGGAAAT
>NW_003852621.1:1656261-1665701 GCF_000181295.1 Otolemur garnettii
GTTTTGGTTTCTCGCTGTGAATTCAGAGTAATTCAGTTCGTCTGTGGGATGGTTTAGGGCAGCAACACCAGGCTCAGAGGGAGACACGCTCCTGCATCAACAGTACCTTGGTAATGGAAAGAAAGCATCATTTCCCCAATTACGAACCTCATCATTCTTCATGAAATACTTATTTCCGATTCCACATCACAGCCTTTCCTGGTTCCCACCCTCAGGACACCACACTTAGCACAGAGCCTTCCGGGTCAGAGTGCATGGGCTTTGAAGACAGTGAGGTGGGGGCTGGCGGCAGGGGCAGGAGCAAGGTACAGACTTGCCACCAGCACAGCAGCCCCATCACACACTCTGAGCGTCAGGTACAAGCAGAGGCGTCCCAGTGCTCCCTCCTTCCTCCATCCCCTCATCCCGCAAATGCCTGCTGCACACTTGCTGTGCACCCACCCTGCTCAGGGTCCCAGGGGGGTGCGCTCTGGGGGGTAAGACTCTGCTCCCTTGATGAGCACTGCACATCCAGGAAGGCAGCCCTTGGGCACATGGCATAGGGTGAAGGGATGGCCCTGGTGTCCAGGCAGAGGGTGTGGTGCTCAGTCCCCAATGCCACCAGGACAGGGGCTGCACTTTCCCCACCATAGCGTCCTCGTGTGCAGGCAGAGGGGAGAAGCCCCCAGCGCAGCTGCCTGGGCTCCACTGCACCCAGACCTCCTGAGGCACTGGGCACCAAGGACACCCCCCTTGCTTCCCGTTTCCATCAAGGATGCCTCACCTCCTCCTCCTAGGGAAAGGAGCCTTCCTAAAGCCTCGTCTCAGATCAGAACAGAGGGCCCTGCATGTGGACGCTGCCCACTATGCATCTTCCTGGCACATTGTCATGTTCAAGGCTACAGAGGGCCCCCCTTTTTCCATCCAGACTCAGAGTCCCCTCAAGTTCTACAAAATGTCATGATCCCCCCTGTCCTTTCCTCTGTGTAGGACAGCAGCACGAGGGCTTTTTACAAGGGCATCTTGGATTTCCCAGATCAACTTCAGGACAAAGCCTGAGCTGAACCCCAAAACAGCCTACCTAGATCTGCTGTGTAGGGGAAGAGGAATCAAAGTTTCAGTCTCTAATTAAAACTCATAAAGGAAAAATTAAATTCCATCCCTTAATGATGCTATTTATTGTCATGGATACTAAAGGGGAAAACACACAGATGAAAATACATTAAGGAAATTTTGCAGTGAAAATAGACTTTGAAAATTATAACTTGTGGTCTATTCATGCAAGCCGTGAATTACAAGTGTCCCATCTTATTCCAAAGATGTGCACCAATGATTTGTGTTCATGTAGGAATGAATGATCTAGAATTTATTCTTTGAATTAAATTTGTAGATAATTTTAAAAAATCTGAAACAGGATTACAGAGGCACGTGGTGCCAGGAAAACAGAAGCTGCCGTGTTTCTATTTCAAAATCTAGATTGAAAATGTTTCTTCTGCATTTGGAAATGCGTGGGCTTTTGGAGATGGGGTTTCATGGGGCGGAGGTGGATAGGTAACACTGTGGCCAAGCCCTGTTACCACCGAGCCCTTGATTTAAGCATAAAATATGAAGTGTGCTGTAATCTCCCCGTCTACCCGGTGGGAAGAGCCTCAAATGGTTTCGTTAAGAATTAAGCTAATTGGGTTTGCTGAGAGGTTGGTGTCCTTCCTGCTGGAGCCTTCCCGGGTCTGCCTCGGCAGTGGTGGCCACCAGACTCCCTGGCCACCCTGTTAGCCCAGACTTTAATTAGCTCTGGCGTCCTCTTTTGCGATGATAAATGCAGAGATGATGAATGGGGGTGCAAATGACGGCAAAGTGCCTCAGCCATCAGCGCCGACTGTCATTAGCACCTTCCTGCTGCTAAATCCGTCACTGTCATCCCCATGCCTGCGTTCAGCAGGGCACATGGCTGCCGGCCAGAGCGCCGTCCAGAGCGCCGGCAGGCCAGGCTTGGTGGGGTTTTCCTCCCCATATGCTTTTATTCATCTTCTGCTGAATATTTGTTTGGCAACCAAAGTTCCAATATATTTCCAGCTGAGATGATAACTATTTTGGGTCAATAAGCAAATAGCTAATTTGGAGCAAAATAAATACCAATAAGAAACGGTTCTCTGAGTCTGGAAGCTGAAGGAAAAGTCCGCGTGATTAATTCACCTGACCTGTGTCAGCAGAGAAAGAGCCACTCCCGTGTCACATGGTGTGACGTCAGCCTCGAAGAGCAAAGGGCCGTCTCTACCCCCCATTTAACCCGTGTGACCCGTACTCCCAGGACCTGGGAGTACAGGCTGTCTGTGTCCACCTCACAGGAAACTGGGCTTTGGGAGAAGGGGCCCAGTTAGTGCCCCAAGCTCATGTGACCATCAGCTCTGAGGCCTTGTGGGGACCTCTCACGGGAGCTGAGCCTCGCCCAGGAGTTACGGTGGGGGGTCTGGGGTTGTTACTTTTCCCTTTTGTTTTAATGAGCAGAAAGACATCCTGCTGACGGGAACCTCAAACCAGGACAACACATAAGTGCTGCTGGTGCCCCTCTTCAGAGCTCTGGTGTCCGGGTCCCCTGCCCACCTGGCTTCTCCACACTGAAGCTTGGAGACAAAGGTCCCCTGACCAGTGTCCTGAGGACTTGTCAGGAGGGGAGCAGACACCATGTGGCTGGCAAGTCTGCCCCTTCCCAGCCAAAAAAATATTGAGATTTTGTCTCACTAGCCACCATGCAAGACAGCCCAGAAGCCGTCTCAGATCCAGCAATGAGTTATGCATCCCAGCTGACTGCCTTGTTCCCTTTCCCACCACAGGACCTGCGGCGGGGGATCCTGCCCAGCTCCCACCAGGAGATGAGGTTGTTGTTTGACCCCTTGGAGTGGGTGGGGCTGTGATTGCTCTACAAAGGTCTAATGTCATGAGCCTAAGGGCTCCTCTGCCCGCCTCTGGGAACGCTTGCTTCTGGGTGTTCCCTTAGAATGCCAGTCCCTGTATCCTGAGCAGTGTGAGCTACAGAGCAGCCATATCCTAGGCTCTGGTGGACAGCTGAGTGTCCAGTGTGGAGCTTTCAGGGGCATCAGCCCCCCCCCCCACATCTGACTGCAACAATGCAATAGGCCCTAAGGGCCAACTGCCCAACTAAGCCCAGGTGACCCACAGACCCCTGAGAGCTAAAGCAGTGTGGTGTCTTCAGCCTCAGGCTCTGTTATGCAGCAATCAGAATAGCTCCACCAATAGGGCCTTGAGTTGTCCAAGACACAGGTGAGTCCCTTGAGGGTGTCTCTTAAGGCTTTCCTGAATTATTGTTTCCCCCGCTAGACTCGAATTTCTTCTAGGACAGGGCTGGCTGCAGCCCAGTGCCCAGTGGGATAAAAGAATTCGAATAAAGGCTGGGCTCTGATCCCTGATGGCCCCACAGGGTCTCGGCTCACAGGGTCATCTCAGTGACTGAGGATGTTGGGAGCCGGGAGAGCGACCTCAGGCATCTCACAGGTACAGCTCTCCTGAATGAGTCGGCAGGCAGCCCTCCAAGCCCCACCACCGCCACCCTTCCTCCTGGCCATGCTTGGTCATAACCAGGGTTGGTGCCAGCTTAACACGTATTTCAGTTAATTTGAAAAGTTTACATTAGAACGAGTAAAGCTTCACGTGGGGAAATCTCAAGTGGAGAGACAAGGCAGAGAAGTTACATTTCAATTTCATTTTTAGAATTTCCATCCAGTTATTCTGCTTATCACGTTTATAATTTATAGACACATCAGCCTGAAAAAAACAATGAAGATAAACTGGTCCCTTTTCCCTCACAGCATTAGCCATGGCTGTGAGGTAGCTTTTAAAATTACTGTTTTATTAAAATTAACATCCCAACATTACATTTTTCTAACTATATTTCCTCTCTATAATGGGAGATCATAAAAACACCTTTATTTAAGGCAGAGTAATTTCTCTCTAAAATAAATAAAAGCAAATTAATTTCCATCTGACTATAGGTTAAATGTTTTGTTAGTATAATGAAAACAGAAAAATGAAAGCAGACAAAATGTTTTGTTACCTTGGTACCTATTACGGCTCTGGCATCCCTTCCCGAGCGTGCTAGCCAATTTCAATAACATTGGGAACATGAGGAAATAAATTAGACATTTTAATTGTGAGATTATAACATACTGATGGAAGAGCTGGGACGAAGCCAAAACAAATTTTAATGACAAAACAACAATCTAAGCAAAGGAGAAAACATTAGACTCTGTGGGCTTTGAAAGAAAATAAAGGAGCCGAATTATTAGTGCCTCTAAGCTTATGAAGCGATAGATGACACAGTGTGAATGAAACTGACAAATTCATTCCAGATAATGCAGCCTGCTTTAAGTAGTAAATCAAAGTCCATAATTGGGTAAAATTTCAGATAGCACTTATAATTTATGTTTTAGGTAACTATCAGAAAATTATATTCCTAAGTAAAATTTAGAAATTTCAAAACAGGAAGCCCATAGCACACAATCATTCTGTTTTGTAACATTTTGGTTTGGAAACATGATCATGGATGAGTCAGTCCTGGGTGGGAGAATTTTGCTTGTCGGGCATTCCAAACAATAGGTCTATTCTCAACACAACTGGCAGGTTGGCAGAGGGCAGAGCCTGCCAGGAGCTGTTGGTGCTGTTAGATCATCTTGGCGATAGTTGCCACCTTCCCAAGATGTGCGGCCACAGGCACTCAGACTCGACCCCCAGGAAAGGGCAGGTGGTCTCCTGCCCTGCTCTCTGCTTCACGGGGTGTGCTGGGTGCAGACATCTCCTCCCTTCTCTGCAGTCCATCATGGGCAGCCTAAGGGTGCAGAGACGACACCAGCCAGCCAGCTGGTTTAGTGAGCTCTCACTAGGTCTGGTCATTTTAAATCAAGTTCATTGAGCTGTAACTCACATACAATGAAATTCACACATTTCTGGTGTACGGTTTTAATAGACATTTCACCTGAGAAACTACTTCCGTCAAGATGCTGGGCAATCCACTCTCTCCAGGAAGTTACTCAAGGTCTCCTCCCCACCAAATGACCCATCTTGGGACCAACAATCATCTGATTTCTACCAGCCTGGCTTCATTTTACCTGCTCTGGAATCTCATATAAACAGAAACACAGAGCCCTTCCTGCTCCCTGTCTGGGCTCTGGGCCCCCGAGAGCACCTGGAGGGCTGCGTGTTGCCTGTGCTAGTGGCCATCCGTGGTGGGACGCCCTGTGTCCATCCATCTGCGGAGAAAGGGGATATTTTTAAGTCATTTTCATGGGTATTAAGGTAAATATTTAATAGTGGACCTTGTGGTAAGCCTATGGTGTGTGTTAATTTTATAATTGTTTTGCAAAATGGTTATAGTCTTGCCAGCAGGATATGAGAGTTCCGTTTGTCCTCTAAAACATTTTGCACTGTCCCTTATTTAAATTTTTAGTGAGACCTGAGATTATTGTGGTCTTAGTGAGCAAGTACTTGACAACCCACTATGATGAACATTTTCACGGGCTTACTGGTGACTTGGGCATCTTCCTTTGTGAAACAGCTGCTAAAATAGTTCACTCATTTTTTTATTAGGATGTCTACCTTATTATAAATATTTTTATTAGTTTCTTGGTATACATTTATGTGTATGGATATGTATGTATTTACACAAATACCTGTGCTTGTGTTTAAATATATATAGTGTGTCTGTATATAGCAGCAGTTCTCAGCCTGTGGGTCGCGACCCCTTTGTAACGATGAAAATACATTGAGGCATTAGGAAGGTTGAGAACCACTGGTCTCTGGAGTATTACCCAAATATGTAAATAGACATCTGACATCTAGACACAAGTTCTTGGTCATAATTACGTGTTGTGACAATTTTCTCTCAGGCCGTGGCTTGCTTTTTTATGTCCTTATCAGTATCTTTTAAAGATGGAAACATGGTAACTTTTTTGCCAACTGGGCTGTCTTTTGCCATACTTTTGTGTGGTACGTCAATATAACCAAACCAGCCTTCTCATATTACTTTTGATGAGATTCCATTCTTTTGTTTTCAATGTTTGTCTTTATATTTAAAACAAACCTCTAGCAGACAGAATTAATCAGTGGGTCTGGCTTCTTAATCAGTCTAAAATCTCTGTCTTATAATTTGCATAATTGGTTCCTGTAAATCCAGTGTCCTGATTGACACCCTTGTGTTAAATCCGCAGGTTTCTCTCCAGTGTCCTAAGTTCTTCTTGGGTTTTGCCTTACTACTATCTTGTTCATATTAATAAAGTAGTTAAATATTCTTTTTATTTCCTCCATTAGCTTCTAATGTCCCTGCCCTTATTTTCATTATTTTTAGTGGTTACTCTAAGGCCAATAATAAGCATCCATGACTTATCAGAGTCTGTTTTAGGTTCAATGCTTTATTTCCTCCCACTTAAGACTTCACATTTTATGCCTGATACTTTTTGCATCTCACTTCAAAAAGGTAATAACTTTGCTACATATAATTCTGTGTACCGATCCTCCATCATTTCTGGAGTTGTCATATATAACAATAGTATTATAATATTATTATGTAGCTGCATAATATATATCATATATTGAATAATTTATGTAGTTGTGAAATCCTCACCATACAATATTATTACTTTTTCTTTGGCGAAAGTCAGTTGTACTTTAAATAAATTATATTTCTTCATCTGATTTCTACTGGCACAGCTTTATTTTGCCTGTTTTGGCAATTGGTATATTTAAAAAATATACCATTCATGGTGCTGCCTGTGGCTCAAAGGAGTAGGCACCAGCCCCATATTCTGGAGGTGGCAGGTTCAAACCCGGCCCCGGCCAAACCTGCAAATATATATATATATATATATATATATATTTATTTATTTATATATACACACACACACACACACACACACACACACACATATATCATTCAGTTTTCATTATGGCACGTTCTTTTCTTTCCTATGAGACTACTTCACTACTATTTCTTGTATTATATCTGCCGGCAACAAATATACTCAGATTTTCTTTAACAGAACTCTTAAAATGTCTTTATTTTATACTTATTTTTAAGGAAATAATTCTTGAGTAGAGAACTTCTTTTTCTCTTTCTTTCAGGCCTTGAAAGACGGTGTGTTGCTCCGTCTCTCCTGCACATGTGCATTTGTGAAAGATTCACTGACTGTCTTTCTTCTCTTAGTGTCTTATAAATGAAAATGAAAATCAAATTTAAGAAGTTTTAGTAATTATTTTTTTCAGATACTTTTTCTACTCCAGACTCACTTTCTGCTCCTTCTGGTGTCCAACTCACGGAATGCAATGATTTCGCACAAGTCCTGAGGCTTAATTTTCTTCAATCCGTTTTCTCTCTGATTTTATATTAATTTCTACTGTCTTGAAGTGAATGACTTTTTCTTTCCCATCCTCAACAATCTATACTTAAGACTCTTCACGTTTTTCTCAGTTACTTTTTTCTTGTTCAGTTCTAGAATATTCTTTGGGTTCTTTTTGTGGTTTCAGTGCTGTGTTCAGATTCCTTCTGGCCCCCGTTATAGACACATCCTCTTTCCTTACTGTGTGTGTGCATAGGCTTTAGCTGCAAAGTATTTCCTGTTCCTTTGCACTTTTACTAACTTCTGATGGAATGCTGGAGCCAGAGCACATAGCATGTTCTGGAAATTCCAACTTTCATTTTCCCTCTCTGAAGGATTATGGTTCTTGTTTTTTGCAGGCAGCAGATAATTGGCTGATGACATTTAATTTGCAGAACTTGGTTTCGCACTTGGCTGGGGTAGATCTAGATGAGATCTCGATCTCACTCTGAGCTGGGTCCTCACTGCTGAGCTCAGCCTTCCGGACGTGCCTGCTGATGTTGGTGTGTAGCCAGGTCTTAGAGACCTTCCCCATGGGCGGAGCTGGGCTCCTGAGCACCCAGCCTGCTATTCCCTGTCACGGGCCCGTGTCTAGCATCTCTGTTCCCACCTCAACTCCACAGTCGCTGCTCTCTGCCAAACTTTCAAAGTTCTCACCCTGCACAGGGGCACAGGCTGGGCTTGCGGCCATGGACTTGCAAAGTTCTCACCCTGCACAGGGGCACAGGCTGGGCTTGCGGCCATGGACTTGCAGGGAGGCCCCTCGTGGTGCCCTGGGCCTCCTCGGCATGCAGCTGTCTTGTCTCAATGCCTCATCTCACAGGGTCACATTCATCCCTGGGTCCCAAACTCTGACCTCTGCCTCCTCAGGTCACTGGGACCAGAGGTCTCTGCCTCAGTAGTACACCATCCCCTGGTGAGAGCTGGGTGACCGCGCACCCCACATCCTGAACTTACCTTCTTTCCTGCTTCTTGTGCATTGGCTAAAGATCATTGCCCCATAAATTTTGTCCATGTCCGTGGCTGTTCATAGCAGGAAGGTTGCTCCAGTATCAGTTGCAGCATAATGGATGTAAAAATCTGATCAGATAATTTCATTATGACAGATGAGCTTTTTGGATAAAGAGAAATGGTTTGCACGTTTCAGGAAGTAGCAGGTTTGTATCATCTAATCTAAAGCTGTAACAAGAGAAAATGAAGTAAAATTTAACAATTAGCTGGTTAATTTATTCTATGTAGATGACTGATACTGATAATTATGTTCTCAGAGTAAATTGTTTGGCTTGAAATAATCAACTTGACTCTTGTGATCAAAGAACATGATATTTGCTAAATCTCCCCTTAACCTAGCATCACGTAGACACGGCTTGAGATACAATCTTTGTATAAGGACATAATTACAGTTTCACAATTATTTGCTACCTTCCTCTCATTAATTTATTATCAGCCCCATGTTTATATTTGCCATTAGGCAAATTATTTCTCTTGATTATTTCTCTCTCTTTTGTCCACATGGAATTATAATTCAGCCATCTGAATTATTTAATAGTTAATATATGTATTTTTCAAGTTTTTAACTTCAAATTTTTGTTCTTTGCTGTATTCCATGGCTTCCCAAAGGGTTCCCTGGGAAGAGCCTGACGAGTGTACAGACCCTGACAGAGGGAACCCCAGGGAGAACTGTGTTACAGTGGAAATGCTTCCGGTTAGAATTGCCATTAGGAGAATGAAACTAAACACCACCGTTCCATTACGTCTATTAACACTTCCGTTCTCTTGTTAAATTATTTTTTGGGGGGGGAGTGAGACAGGGTCTAACTCTGTCACACAGGCTGTAGTGCAGTGGCATAATCACAACTCACTGTAAACTTGAAATCCTGCCTCAGCCTCTGAGTTAATTTTTTTAAGTTTAAATGCATAATTATATAAATATCAAACATGAACTTTTCTGTGTTCACACAGAAGTTTCAAAATGTGCAGGATGATTGAGCCCCCTTCTGTGTCAACTCTGGTGTTGAGGAGCGTGCCTTCCAACTCTGGTGTTGAGGAGCGTGCCTTCCATCTCTGGTGTTGAGGACC
>NW_003852621.1:1666281-1666591 GCF_000181295.1 Otolemur garnettii
CGTGCCTTCCATCTGTGGTGTTGAGGAGCGTGCCTTCCATCTCTGGTGTTGAGGAGCGTGCCTTCCATCTGCTGGTGTTGAGGACTGTGCCTTCCATCTGCTGGTGTTGAGGACCGTGCCTTCCAACTCTGGTGTTGAGGAGGGTGCCTTCCAACTCTGGTGTTGAGGACCGTGCCTTCCAACTCTGGTGTTGAGGAGCATGCCCTCCATCTCTAGTGTTGAGGAGCGTGCCTTCCAACTCTGGTGTTGAGGAGCGTGCCTTCCATCTGCTGGTGTTGAGGAGCATGCCCTCCATCTCTGGTGTTGAGGA
>NW_003852621.1:1666848-1667086 GCF_000181295.1 Otolemur garnettii
GTGTTGAGGAGCGTGCCTTCCAACTCTGGTGTTGAGGAGCGTGCCTTCCATCTGCTGGTGTTGAGGAGCATGCCCTCCATCTCTGGTGTTGAGGAGCGTGCCTTCCAACTCTGGTGTTGAGGACCGTGCCTTCCATCTGCTGGTGTTGAGGAGCATGCCCTCCATCTCTGGTGTTGAGGAGCGTGCCTTCCAACTCTGGTGTTGAGGAGCGTGCCTTCCATCTCTGGTGTTGAGGAGC
>NW_003852621.1:1667570-1679010 GCF_000181295.1 Otolemur garnettii
CTCTGGTGTTGAGGAGCGTGCCTTCCATCTCTGGTGTTGAGGAGCGTGCCTTCCAACTCTGGTGTTGAGGACCGTGCCTTCCATCTGCTGGTGTTGAGGAGCGTGCCTTCCATCTCTGGTGTTGAGGAGCGTGCCTTCCAACTCCGGTGTTGAGGAGCGTGCCTTCCATCTCTGGTGTTGAGGAACGTGCCCTCCAACTCTGGTGTTGAGGAGCGTGCCTTCCATCTGCTGGTGTTGAGGACCATGCCTTCCATCTGCTGGTCGGTCACTGTTCAGTGCCTCATTCCTTCATCTCGCATCTTCCTGATAAGGACTGGGCTTCGGGTGCCCTGTGGTCTCAGCCTTCTAGAAGCTATGGCACAATAGGAGACAGACATGAGAATCACAAATCAGGGAAATCAGTACATGTTTTGAGCAAAAAATGAACGTTCTAATAAAGACCAGGGGAGTAGTCCGTAAGCTGTGCGTGTGTAGGGTAAGCTCTAGGGGGAACTAGGAATGGGTGGTGGGTTTACCAAGTTGGGGGCTGATCACCCCAGGCTGAGGGAGAGGAGGTCCAGGGAAAGTGGAGCCTGGGAAACAGGAATTGGTCCCTGAAAATGAGCAGGGAAGGTTAAGATCAGAAGCCTCAGGATCTAGCATGATGGGGGGTGGGGGTGGGAGTTCTCATCTTGCTGAGGAGGTCACATCTTTCAGAGATGCGACCTTGCAGAGCTGAGGCTCATCTCCATGGCTGGTGTTTTAAGGATCACCTTTGGAGGTCAGTGTGAGGACTGAGGAAGACCTTGGGCCCCTATGGGGGTTAGTATCACCAAAAAGGCCCTGAGAGGCTCCTGAGAGACTCTCAACTCTGGGGTGGACTTTGCATCACTTGAAGGGCTTTCAGAAAGACACATTTTGCCTGTACCAACACTACCCACAAGCCTGCAAGATGCTGCATGCATTCAAATCATAGTGCAACCCTAATACCCCCTTGTCTGTCAAGCCAGAATACAACCCTAATACTCGCCCCCTTGTCTGTCAAACCATAGTGCAACCCTAATACTTGCCCCCTTGTCTGTCAAACCAGAGTGCAACCCTAATACTCGCCCCCTTGTCTGTCAAACTAGAGTGCAACCCTAATACTCGCCCCCTTGTCTGTCAAACCAGAGTGCAACCCTAATACTCACCCCCTTGTCTGTCAAACTACAGTGCAACTCTAATACTCGCCCCCTTGTCTGTCAAACTACAGTGCAACTCTAATACTCATCCCTCTTGTCTGTCAAACCAGAGTGCAACCCTAATACTCAGCCCCTTGTCTGTCCTGAAAATTCAAATATTTTCATGTTTGATTTTCTTTAGTTGTGCAATAAGTAAACCATTGTTATTTCTCCTCTTTGACAAAAATATATTCAATCTTCTCCTCTGTGACCAGGCTAGAGCTCTGGAAGGGTGTGGTGGTTTACAGAGGGCTCCTAGGCCTCGCCACTGGGCTCAAGCAATCAATGATTGCTTCTTCAACTTTGTACAGAGGTGGTGATGGCGCTTCTGTCGTGTGGATACTGGGGAGATAATGAGACGGTATATTAGTGGGGTTGAAACATGTCCCTCATTGGGGCTCAACCATGCAAAACAAAAGAGAGGCTGCTTATTTCCAACAGATAATCCTGATTCCCTCAGTGTCTCCACTGGTTTCAGGAGATTTGCAACTAAACTTAAAGCTCTCCATCTTTTTCAGGTTTAAATAATCTGTCTTATCAATTATTTACTTAGTGAAAGTTGAAATTTCCCTTCCACAAGCTCTTTAGATGCAGATGTTTGGAGTGAGCAGCTGTTCTTTCAGTCGTCCTTCCCTCCTTCCTCCTCTGGTGCACTTGAGCATGGGGATGGAGTGCAGGTGTCCGGGGATCAAGGGATCGAAGGTAGAGAGATGAGGCACCCAAGCTGCACTGGAGACCCTGTGCTGAAGTGCCCTGTCTAGTGCCAAAGGTGCCTCAGGCCGTGGGGAGCAGGACTCTGGCACCCTCCCCAGGGCTGACCTCCTGACCATTGACATGCTCCCAAGGAACTGGCCACTGTGGCCTCTGGATCACGATTGGCATCCCAGACCCCTGATGAGCTCTGCTGCACACTCACCCATCTGACTGTGCTACTGCCCAGCGTGTCATCCCCACAGGACTGCCTGGCCCTTCTCCATGCATCTCTCCTGCGCACACCTCTGTCCACTGCAGAGGCCCCTCCTACTTCTCTGAAGATATCTCCTCTGTGCCACATGCCCTGTCTCCCCAGGCCCAACACGGAAAACACAGGGGCCACGGCTCCACTGGGGGATGGAGGCTGTGAGCTGGGTCAGTCTGGCATGGCTGCTGTCAGCCTCAGACGGCCCTGAGCCAAGACTAACACAGTATATATCACCCCAACGCTGAGGACATGCTGGACAGGGCATGGACAGTGATTAAAGCCATTGTCCTTGGGCTGCCAGTTGGCCAATGGGACTCTTTCTGCCAACACTCCACACCTCCACACGGCCATCCACACCTGGTCATTTCCTGCATGCCAGTGCTCACCCTCTGTCTGGCCTGCTGGACCATCGAGGAAGCTGACCTCGTCTGCCATGTAGGGACCAGGTTGTTTGATTAAACTAAACCACGCAAACATGTGACTGTCCAATTTCTGTCCCTTAGAATAGCGCTAGAACTGAGAATAGTGTTTGTGTTATTATTTGCTGAGTGCTGTGTGTGTCCCAGTTCCCAGGAATGGACTGGTGCTGAGGCTCACCTTGGCTGCCACACTCCACGTGGAGGAGGACGAGGGGCCCTCGGAGGGGGTTGACTGCGGAAGGTCACCCACTTAATGAGTCAGGAGCCAGGAGGCAGTGAGTTGTAGGGCTGGGTTGATTGACAGCTTGATGTGTTAACTCTCAAAAATATATTAGCATGGCGTATGCAAAGCTGTAAGGGTGAGACTCCAGCAGAAGCTGCTCCGGTGTGCTTCAATCATGTCACATAACGAGTGACATCCAGACTTGAGAGTGACTCTTGTGAGGACCCAGTGCACCTGCCTGTTCCCTGCCCGCCTGTTGCAGGCAGAGCAGAAGAACAGCACTTTCTTGTGCCGAGTCTCGACACTTTGGCCCACTCTGACTCACGCACACACTTGACTGTTGCAGGAGCCTCTTCAACGTGCCAATTAAAGCCAGCTACACAGAGGTGTCAGGACTTCACTTCTTTGTTGAACATTCAGAGCACAACAGTGATATCTCTTTGGGGAAGCAATTAAAATTTTTACTACATTAAAAGCAAAGGAGTCAAAACAACATAAGCTCAATTTGTAATTACGCAGCCACACATCACACGTGTGTTTTGTGCACAAAAATGTCTAGTTTGTGCCACACGTGCCCAGTTCTCGGCCAGGAGCCTCTTGGCCAGCTCCTGGTGTGACCAGTGACCCCTGGAGGTGCCAGGGACACAAACTAAGTGTGGCGTTCCACACTAACTCAGCAATTGTTGCCTCTCTTTGGTAGAATTAGGAGTGATTTTCCACTTTTCAAAAATATGCTCCTTGATTTTCTTGTTCTGTTGCACGAGCATTTATTAATCATAGGAAAATATAAATTCTGTTTCATTCTGGGAAATAAAAAGAAACCAACTGCATAAGATAAAACTGAATTCTTCTACTATTTATACCAGATGAATGAAAATCTAAATTATGTTCGTACAGGGCAAACATCACAAGAATCATAAGAATTACTGTGATTTAAAATGCATCTGTAAGCACACTTCAAAAATGTATCTAGCACGTCTGTTTAGGCGTGCGTTTCTGAGTCTGACCAAACTTTGTGATTAACGTTACTTAATATCAAAGAACGAGCGGCTTACTTAATAGAGAAGCACCGGCCGTACTTTTATTTTCCTTCCTGCAGATTCTGAACCTCTGCTATCATAAAAGAGAAGCAACCAGCTAATCTAATAGGCCTTTTATTTGCTAATCAAAATGCTCATTAACAATTAATTGGATCAAAAGTTCATAGGCCATTATCGCTGTGTCAATTTGATGCGCAGGGTCTCGGAGGCTGAAACAGAATGACCTGCTCGGGTGATAAATAATTTCCAGCAGCGACTCGCCTTACTGTGGCTGTCTGCGTGGAGGTCACCGTCCTGGCCACAGCGGCCAGTGCTGGCTGCCCTTGTGACAAGGAAAGATGCAGCTTCTCTTATCGGACATGCTAATTTAAGCTCCGTAATCTAAGCCGCGTGAAACACCATCTCGGGGCAAATAGGAGACGCAGGCTCTGAGTCTTTGCCTGAGCCCTACAAATGGTTGTGCTTCTTCTGGGAAGAAAGAGCATCAGGCCGTGGGCAGGAATTTGTCAAACTTGATGGCCGTGCACTGGCTGTGCCTTGAGATCGTGAGGCACTGTGGACCCCGGTCCGAGGGCTGCCACGCGGAGGCTCCGACAGCAGGGTCTCCAGACAGCATCACTGGCACAGTCTGACGCGCTTTTTCACATCATCCTTAGTGCTAGTTTAACTTACTTGTTTGATTTCTCCTCTTTAGCAAGGATAACACCATTACTTTGAGTTGGAGTCTGAAATGTCATATTGTCTTAAGGATTGTTTTCCACCAAACTCAGTGGGCACCCTCAGGAGTCATGCCGTTCCCCAGTTCCCAAGACAAAAATAAGATAGAATCAACAAAATTACAAATTAACTGAAGAAGGACAGAGCTTCTAGAAAATTAACATGAAATATAGTTAATACTATTTAAGCTTCCAGAAAATAAATATGAAATACAGTTTATTGTTGGGTTTTAGCATCATGCCTAATTTATTTATTTATTTATATTTTATTGAAGCAGAGTTTCACTTTGTCACCCTTGGTAGAGTTCAGTGGCATCACAGCTCACAGCAACCTCCAACTCTTGGGCTCAAGCGATTCTCTCGCCCCAGCCTCCTGAGTAGCTAGTACTACAGGTGCCCGCCACAATGCCTGGCTATTTTGTTTGTTTGTTTGGTTTAGCAGGGCTGGGCTGGGTTGGAACCCACCAGCCCCGGAGCATGTGACTGGCGCCCTAACCACTGACCTAGGAGCTCATCGTGCCTAATTTACACTCTTTCCTCTTTTCCAGGATTGTAGAAACACGTTCTTTTGACTTAATATGCTCCATGCAGGCCCTGTCTATGGGAAGATATCCCATAAAAACTTGCTGAAATGGGGCAGCACCTGTGGCTCAAAGGACTAGGGCGCTGGCCCCATATACTCGAGGTCATGGGTTAAAAAAAAAAATTGTTGAAATTGGGTCAAATTTGAAATGAATTCAATGCAGGCAGTAAATCAACCCAAAATTCCTGATGAAACTCTGTGGTCAGTTACTTTCCATTCAAAATCTGTGTGTTGTGAGACGCCGTAGAGGACAATGCTCGGTGCAGTGGAGACCCTAATTCAGCTGCCTGACTCCTGGGCCTGGGTGTGATGCCTTCAAGATTCACCTGCTGTTCCTCCCAGAATTGTGCTGGTTGTCCTTTTCTGTCTGGGTCCAAGTAGAGCAGGGTGTGACAGTCCGTGGCTGAGAGAGAGCCTGCAGGTGAGGGAGGGAGACAGGGTGTGATCCCTGCCCTGGGGGATGGAAGAGGAATTTTGCCCCAGTTCCTGACAGCCTGGATGGACCACAGCCAGGGGCCACCCATACCCTCTAGGGCCTGTCCCCCATCCCGGCCCCGCCCCACCAGCCTGCAACCCTTCTGCTTCTCACCCTGTCCTGTTTGAAGGGCACACCTCCCAGCCCCCTCGCCTGTATTGGTACGGCATGCATGCAGCAAACTGCTGTACATATTTGTTGAACAGAATTAAATTTAAGCAGGACAGGAAGTCACCCAAGGGCCCATGCGCAAGGCATGATCAGATATCTCTGATTAAGAAATGCAGACTAGCTTCAGTGTTGCCTGGAAGATGAAATCAATCAAAATGTTGGTTTTATTTTACAGTCATCTGCAGGAGCAAAGGCCCCGTGTGCTCCTGCTGTCAGAGCCATCAGGGAACGTTTAGTAAAAACTCAGGTCCGGCTCCCAAGGGCCAGCAACGCCCACAGTTGTGTCACCCTTGGTCATGCTGAGTGGTGCCCAGCCCGCTGGTGTCTCTATGGCAACTTGCATGCACAGCCAGGGGTTGACATGGGGCAGCTACAAGCTTCAGAAGGACCCTGAGCACTCCAAGATCGAGTGTGTCGGGATTCCTTAAACAGATGATTAAAACAACAGGGAAAGTGAGAGGCAGTGGGTGCAAGGTGGCGTCTTGTGTATTAGAGATTTTCCTTGCGTGTAAGATGAGAAGAAGCAAACACACAGAAACCTGCATGGAGAACCAGACACTGCAGTTCTTGACTTCTTGCTCCAAAGGGCTGTTCCCCAGAGGGATGGTGACCCTGGAGAGGACTGTGGGGTAGATGTGCTGAGCCCTCAGAATGTGACCCCCCCTCTCCAGACGTAGCACCAGCACCATCACTGTGCATTTCCCCATTCAGTGGAAAAATCAATCATTTGTAGATGGTTTAAAATGTCGTGACGTATCCTAAGAGGCAAAAACATTGAGAGTCATTGTTCTGATATGAACATGTACATGTGGGCAGCTGGCTTTTAACCAACATTTGTTTGACTTCATCGGTGGCTGTGCCTTATAGAAAACAGCATTGATCATGTCCGTGGATCTTCTGTTTCTCTGAGGTTCACACACCGAGTGGTGCACACCCAGCTGTGGCTTCTGGGGCAGCAGCACTGCACACACACAACAGCTCCCATGGGCAGGATTTTCCTGAAGGATTGGCCTTTCTCCTAGTCCAGTCTTTGTACTGTTAAATATTTTTGCCAGTTACTTTTATTGATAAGGCAAACATGGGATTTTTAAATAAATGCATTATGAAGATGTTAACTTTATTTTTTAATCTGCCTAAAAGTCAAAACAGCTGCCTCAGTTTATATATAATAAGATGTTGAAATTCTGGTGAAAGGGAAGCTTCTGAATGCCTGTTTTCTATTTGTCAAGCTTCCAATTTAACCCCCCTGGTTGGATCTTCTCTTTATTTCCAGGGTCAGAATGTGAGTGTCCACATTTCCATCACGCCAGCAATGCTCCCTGATGCCCCCCTGATGCCTGAAGCCCAGACGTCTGCTTAGGACTGAGCACGGCCGAGGGGCCACGGTGCAGAGAGGGGCCGTGGTGCAGAGAGGGGCCGCGGTGCAGAGAGGGGCCGCGGTGCAGAGAGGGGCCGCGTGGGCTGAGTGGTGCCCAGCTGGGTCCTCAGAGCCGGAGGTGCCTGATCAGCTCCACCTCCTCCCTCCCAAGCAGCGATGCCGCCTGGGATAGTCCCTGTGTGCCACCGGTATGTTCTCCATGCCGCACCTCCTCTACTTTGTCCCCTGTGAAATAGTGGATTTTCGGTCCTTTGTCAAGCAGAGAACTCTCTAACGTGCCCGTTGATGGAGAGATGAAAGAATAAGCATCCACTCACAGCACTGGGCAGGAGCTGACCTTCCCTTTGCTCCAGTTTTAGCTGAATTCTCTATGAATATTTTATCGTTGTGGGTCTGAATCATAGACTCCAAGTTCAGCAGGTTGTCCAAAAGTTATAAATCAGTTTCTGATATCAGTCAAAGAAACAGAAGCCAAGTCAGCACAAAGGTGCTGGGAGACTGGAAAGTGAAAAGATTTGGCAGCCCAGTGCTGGGTGGCAGCCATGGGGCTGCTACTTCCAGAAGGGAGGAACGCAGGCTGGGTGGTGTCAGAGCAGGCTGAGGGCAGCTGCGCCCAGACCTCATAGCCATCTGCAACTGTAGGGAGCATAGATGGTGGGAGGTGATGGAATATCGCCCCAGTGTCCTGCTGAATTTGCCTGTGTGGCTACCATTGAAGGACTGTCTCCAGAGCCAATGGCCAGGATGAGGGAGCTGGGGGCACAGGGCAGACCCAGAGCAGGAAGGGACCAGAGTAACTGCAGTCCTCACAGGGAGCTTGGGGGGCCTGCCAAGGGCATAGTTACCTACGGCCACCAGGGGTCTGGCTGACCTCACCTTTACCTGAGAAACAGGCTGTCCACAGTGATCCGTCTGCTGGGAATCTTGGGTAGGCTTGTGTGAAGCTTCTGTGGCAGCACTTACATTTTTTAAAATTTCATTTACTTCTTTTTAATTGACACATAATTGTACATATTCATGGGGGTACAAGGCGATGTTACTGGCATGTAATGTGCAGGGATCAGGTCAGGGAGATTAGCACAGCTATTGTCTGGAACATTTATCATTTCCCTGCGCTGGGGTGTACCGTCCCACCGTGGCCATCCCACAGTGCTGCCCAGTGCCGGAAGTGCTCCTCTCACTCAGCTGTCGTTTTGTGTCTTTTAACAAATCTTTTAAGTGAGGAGCTACTGTAATTCCCAGCATGTACTGGGGTCAGACTTCCAGTAAGCAGAGAACTCTGGATCCAGCCACAGGTCAAAATGTCAGCCGGGAAGATCCTGCAGGGAGGGCTTCTGGGGGGGCCTTCATAGGCCCCAGCCTTTGGGTGGGAGCACAGGACACTTTTGGTGCTGGGAGGGAGATCGGCACTCCTGATACATCAAGCCTGGCTGACCAACTGCCTCCTCTGCAGAGCCCTGATCCCAGCCCGTCCTGTGCAAGTCATGGGTGCTGTCAGGTCACCATGAGCAGTGACTGAAGGTGTAGCACACATGGTGTCAGGGCTGTCCCAGAGCAGGAGCAAAGAGAAGCCTGGGCCCCGAGGAAGGGCTGCAGGGGGTAACAAGGACAGACCAGAGCACCTGAGGGCATCTCTTCAATGTAACAAAATGCAAAAATCAGGGTTCCTAATGATAACCTTGAGTCATCAGAAAACTATTTAATCATGTTCAAATTATTCTGTTTCCAGAGAGTTCATTTCAGTTTGACAAATATTTGTCATCTTCTAATGACTTTCTGGGGGTGGGTGTGGGGGTGCTCACTGAGGCTGGGGACACAGCCTGTGGGAACCTGCCACCCGGGAGGTCTTCCATCCCGAGCAGAAGAGCTCAGGCTGGATGTAGTGGGTCTCAAGCCTCAGTAAGGGAGACACCAAATCCCAGGCTTGACTCTGGACTCCCCACTTGCCTCCCCTCAGGGCTGGGGTCTGTTGGCCTGGGTCCTGGACGGTGTCCAGCCCCAGTGACCCCAGGATGGCTGCTGTCCAGTGCTGGCTTGCCTTCTTCTCTCCCTTGTGTTAAGGAAGGAGAGCAGGAGACACTCCTGGAATCTTTTTCAGAAAAGAGATTTCCTAGGCATCCTAACAGGGGCCTGGACCTAATTACTCAGGGGCCAGCACCAAAGTAGAAGTGAGCAGTGGGACACACTGGGCTGGGGGCTCTGCTGGCCACCACGGCCAGGATTGGAGCGAGCTGAGGGAGCAGGAAGCTACCCCAAGGGAAGCCGAGATTTTCCACCAGCAGAGCACAGCACTGGGGGTGGTCAGCACAGAGTTGGGGGTGGTCGACACAGAGGAGGAATGGTCAGCACAGAGCTAAGGGTGGTCAGCACAGATTGGGAAGTGGTCAGCACAGAGTTGGGGGTGGTCAGCACAGCACTGGGGGTGGTCAGCACAGAGCTGGGGTGGTCGACACAGAGGGGGAATGGTCAGCACAGAGCTAAGGGTGGTCAGCACAGATCGGGAAGTGGTCAGCACAGAGCTGGGGGTGGTCAGCACAGATCAAGAATTGGTCAGCTCAGAGCTCGAGGTAGTTGGCACACAGTTGGGGGAAGTCAGCGCAAAGCTGGGAGTGGTCAGTGCAGCAGCACCAATGGGTGCACAGAGCTCAGAGCACCTTGACATCAGCCCCTAGAATGGCAGAGGGAGGGGAGCCCCAGTGTACTGCCTGGCTGGATGTCACCCAGGAACACCCTGCGGCTGACTCCTGGATATGGGCCCGGCAGCGGAGACACTTGCCAGTCAGCCTGGTGTCAAGTGAGACAGGCTTGTCAAAAGTAAGTGTTCTCAGAGAGTGAGGAAATGTGCTCTAAGAAATTGAAATCATTATACTTTCTCTACAATTTTAAACAAAAATGTCCCTTTTGTCAATGCGCTGGCCTGAGATGAAGCAAAAACTGTCAAACTTCCAATTCATAAAAAATACAGATTCAAATGAGTCTGTACATCCATACTGAGTCACAGAACCAGGGAACCCTCCTGTGCCGAGACAAACAGGGCACTCGAAGTCAGGTTGGAGAGCCCCGAGGCAGCTCTGGGTGTTGGGGTTGGTCCTGGGCTGCGAAGCTTCTGCAGAGCTGTGCTCTCAGACTCCGAGTGGACCTCCGAGAGGTCCAGGGCTGCTAATGTGTCCTAAGACTGTCAGCCACACAGACAAACAGGGCACTCGAAGTCAGGTTGGAGAGCCCCGAGGCAGCTCTGGGTGTTGGGGTTGGTCCTGGGCTGCGAAGCTTCTGCAGAGCTGTGCTCTCAGACTCCGAGTGGACCTCCGAGAGGTCCAGGGCTGCTAATGTGTCCTAAGACTGTCAGCCACACTCAAGCAGGGGCTGCTTTTGTCTGAGGGACCTGGGCTGCCCTGAACAGTCCCTTCTGGCCCTACCAAACCTCCCTGGGAACCATCCCCACCTGCCACTCCCTTTCTCCCCTCACGGGGGCTTGGTGTCCTGGTTTTAGTTCACAGTCTGGTCTATGTCCCCCCTTCTTGTCCTCACACAAGGGTCTTTCTCCAGGAAGATCTGAGCCCAGTGAACCCTACCCTGGTATCAGCTTCTGGAGGGCCTGGATCATCAGCTTCACTGTGAGAAGTGACATGACTTCTCAACCTGGAGAGTCTTGGGGCCTCTATCCACTCTCCTGGAAAAGCAGGAAGGAGGTGATCATCTGTCGGAAGTTGAAAGAAGCGATTGACAAATAAGAGAGAGAGAAAGAGACTGACTCTGCCTATATCAAAGCCAAAGTGTATAACTTGCAAGTAAGGTCCTCACCAGCTGGCCCAGGTCACACAAGAGTTACACACTGATAAATAAATACAGAAATTGTTCAGGGTTCTCAGATTTACCTATTCCCTGGGGGGAAAACAATGAAACAAACAAAAAAACCAAACCTCTGAAGTGTCATCTAGCACGTTTTCTCACAGGAAACAAAGTGAAAGAATGAATCACCCAGGTCAGGATCATGATGGAGAAGAGTCAAGACACAGCCATGAAAGACGCACCAGCCTGAGAGTGAGAAGTGACCTTGACACAGACTGCTGGGTAAGAGTCAAGACACGGCCGTGGGTGATGCACCACCCTGAAAGTTAGAAGTGACCTTGTCACAGAGACCACAGGGTAAGAGTCAAGAAATAGCCATGGATGACGCACCACCCTGAGGGTGAGAAGTGACCTTGACACAGAGACCACAGGGTAAGAGTCAAGACACAGCAGTGGATGACGCACTACCCTGAGGGTGAGAAGTGA
>NW_003852621.1:1679037-1688584 GCF_000181295.1 Otolemur garnettii
CACAGAGACCACAGGGTAAGAGTCAAGACACAGCAGTGGATGATGCACCACCCTGAGGGTGAGAAGTGACCTTGACACAGAGACCACAGGGTAAGTAAGTGGGTTCCAATGATTTTAAGCTACCAAAGGAGAGGTCAGAACCAATTTTAAGTGGATAGGCCTGAAAGGGAAATATAATTTCAAAAAAGGAGAACAACTCTAATCATTCCAATGTAAAGCTCAATGGACAGATTTGACAATGAAGTGAGCACTTGGGGAGAGTTTGGCAAACTTCCCAGGGCATCTGAAATACATGGATATGGCCCAGAGAGGTGAGAGGGAGGCAGGTGGCAGTGAGGCCAGGGTGCAGGAACCCTGGAAGCCAGCAAGAAGATGGCCATACTGAGAAATTCCAGAACATGTGAAGAGGGTGACGTCTGAGATGTAATGAAAGAGACAGTCCTTAGTGAGGAAGCTGAAGTCCACTCACATAGACAGAAACAAGGGACACTGACATTCTGATGGAACAGGACATTCCTGGAGACAGGTCTTCAAAGCATCCAGAGAAACATCCATGAAGGGAACTCCAATTAGCCCAACCAGAAATCCTTCAGTAGCGCCTGGGGTGCAAAAATAAAGGAAGGTAGGTGCCGAAATGCTGAGGGACAGTATCGGGCCACCAAGGACTCTGCACCTGGCAAACTGTTATTTAACTTGGAGCAGATGGTGTCAATGTGGATTGACCTTCACTGAAAAAATTACCAAAGGATGCACATGAGCAAGGAGAAAGTTAACTCAGATGGAAGGGCTGGGTGTACAAAGCAGAGGTGGGAAAGTCCCCCTTAATGTACGCAAGCTGTGATGTGCGAGCGCCGTGATCAAGATGAATCATCTGGAGGTTAGGGGAGGTGGGAAAATGCTGTAAAGAATGACTTGCTAGTGGAGAGGCCCTTAGAGAGTTGGGGTAAAGCGCAGAGATATTGATTAACTTTAGACTTTTGTAGGTCAAGTACGCTTGTTAACATTTTAAGGGTAACCACCAAAAGAATATAAATAGAATACATAACTTACATACCAACAGAGGAGAAAAAAAGCAATAAAAATTTAATCAATACAATACAAGATTGAAAAAGAGAATAGCCAGAGAAATACAAAGAGCATAGAATAGAGAATCGCACACACAAAATAAGTGGATGGAAATACACCCATCTACACAGTGCTGACTGTGTATCAGTTGTTCAAAAATAAAGAGTTTTCACCTGAAATGCTCTTAAAACATTCTTTTACACAGTGTTTAAAAGAAACATAACACAAAACAGAAAGAACACAGATTGGAAGTTGAGAAATGTACTTAAGACCTGCCATGCGTGTCCCCAAAGGAAATGAGGCCCCCTCAAAACACAGTAACTGAGCTTATCCACAAACCATGCTCAGAGGGCTGGGTCCTGGGAAGCCAGGGCTAGCGCAGCAGCAGAGCGGGGCAAATGCAAGCCAATGGCACCTCCAGATCTGAGCAGATGTGGGGGCTCAGATCTGGAGGTGAGTCCCTGAGATAAAGATCTGTCTGGGCAGCACAGTGGGGCTCATGGCACCCAGGGGCATCCTGGAAGGGGAGGCAGCAGTCACCCTGACCCCACTGGGGCTGCCTCTGTCTCCTGTGGGCTCCCCTTGGCCAACCCAACTGGGATGTAGGGAGCACGAGGTCTGACCGTGAGTCTATGCAGGCCCTTTCCAGGCAGAGATCAGCACAGGCAGGGCCCCTGGAGGGAACACAGACATCCAGGATGCTCTCCCTCCTCTCCCCACAAAAAGCACTGTGCAATGGATAGAATCTAATGCAAAAATACTAAATTTTTGAAATTCTTTTACCATGAAAAAAGGCAGGTGCCATCTCATCAGAAGCACAAAACTCCTGAATCTGTGTACATGCCTGAACACAGAGTCTCAGTACTCAATGGAGCTGGGGACAGAACTGGAATTGTGTTTGAAAGTTTTAGCACCCTGCTCTTGGTGACCAATAGGTCAATCGGAGAGTGCCAAGTGATGAACTGGAACACGGGAACCATGTCATCACCAAGCTCCGTCTTCACGTTGAGGACACGACCTGAGGACTGGGCTATAAGGGCCGGCCGGGGTGTGGGGAGCCTCGTGCTGAAAATGACACCTGAGCAGGTGCCCAGGGACAGATGGGAAGAGCAACAAGGGCCACAGGGTGGGTCATAGTGGAGAGGGTCTGCGGAGCCCGCTCTGTCTCTCAGGCCAGCTTGGCCACTCTCTGGGAATGCAAGGGGCACCCCCCTTCTCATACTCCTGGCCCAGGAAAATTTCAGTGGTCCCCATGCCACCAGTATGGCTACTGACTTGCCAAGAAAGCCCTGGGAAATGTCACAGCAGTCACATGAAATGAAGAGAAACCAGGCAGGAAAGTCATTACTTAACAAGTGGACGAGGGCGTCCACAGCTAGCCCTGTGGTCCTGGGACTCTTGGTGCATCAAACACCTAAAGATTATTCTGGGGCCACTTGGCAGCAGAGAGGACAGGCAGAGATCAGCATAGGCAGGGCCCCCTGGAGGGAACACAGAAGTCCTTGATCAGGGTGACAGAGGCAGGGATGCAGGAAAAAGCAGGAGGATATAGTTCTGAGGGCAGGAGCCACCCAGAAGGCAGACCACTGTGGGCCTTTGCAACGATCACACACCCAGGGCCCCTGCCCTGCAACCCTGAACCCCTGCAGCCTCTCACTATGAGTAGGGCTTCCATTTGGGGGGGTCCTATCCTGCAGACCCTCTTAAGACTGTTCCCTGAGCTGGGTTTGCCTGTCCTCCTGGGAACACACAACTGCACACACGAGCACATATTCTTGGTCTGCCTCCACCTTGGTCTTCTCTGAGGCCTGCCACCTGCCACCACCACCCCTGGCCACCACCAGAATGTCTTCTGAACCTCAAATCCAAGATCCTTCTCACTCCCTAACCAGCGTCTTCCTTATTATTTTAGGGACGAAACACGAGAGTTTAGTTACTCAAAGTCAAGCTCAGGACTTCCGTTCTTCATCATCACAGCCCCTCACCTGAGACCCAGCGGACGCCAGTGAATGTCTGTCCTCAGCCTTCTCTGTCCTTTTATCCATGCTGGACACTGAGCTTTGCTTCCCACCTGGGTGGGCCACGGCCTTGCTGCCCCCAGCCTCCTGCCCAGCCCCACTCTAACCCCTCCGTGTCCTGCTATGAGGCTCACCCACATCCAGGCACTGCTGTCCCAACAAAGAAGTTAGAAGAACACAGAGTCCAGCACCACTGGGGGCCAGATGCAGCTCTGCAGGGTGAAGGAGGACACACAGCCCAGCACCAATATGGGCCAGACACAGCTCTGCAGGGTGAAGGAGGACACACAGTCCAGCACCACTGTGGGCCAGACACAGCTCTGCAGGGTGCGGGAGGATACACAGTCCAGCACCACTGTGGGCCAGACACAGCTCTGCCGAGTGAGGGAGGACACACAGTCCAGCACCACTGTGGGCCAGACACAGCTCTGCTGGGTGAAGGAGGACACACAGTCCAGTACCACTGTGGGCCAGACATAGCTCTGGCAGGTGAAGGAGGACACACAGTCCAGTACCACCATGAGCCAGACATAGCTCTGGCAGGTGAAGGAGGACACACAGTCCAGTACCACTGTGGGCCAGACACAGCTCTGCCGGGTGTGGGAAGCTTTGGTGTTATCATTCTGTCTTTTTGTTTGTGGTTTTGTTTTTTATTTTTCACTTTCTCACTCTAGACATATAATAAAAAAGAAAGCTCCTGTGGAGACGGCTATATCAGTCCACGAGCCCTGAGTACGCCCAGGCCCCTGCTGTTAAAAGCAGTGCACGAAAAATTAAAACACACCAGGAGGCCTAGATGCATTTAAATTTGCTCCTAATCACTGGAGCTTTATTCTAGAAAGCAAAGCAGATAGATGAACAGCACGGCACCAGGACTAACAACAGCTCTCCGTGCACACATGTGCTAATTGCTTGTGACATGGGCATTCAAATCACTGGATGGGCATAGTGACGTCTGTGCCACCACCTTCCCACATGTGACCATGTTTAGCCCTTCAGATATGCAACCACCCCAGGCTGTGCCAGGCCTCGCAAGCAGTGGCCTACGAGGGACCAAACCTTGGGCAAGATTGTATCAACCTCGTTCTGCAAGTGTCAAACGTCTCTGAGCCTTTTCCAGACAATTCTGCCGCCTGAACCTCCCCCCACTCTGTCAGAATTACAATGCAAGTTTTTCAAGCATTTTAGAGAAGTATTTCAAGACAAGTACTTATAATATGGCAGCAACAAATCATCCCTAACTATTCTAGCAAAGCGGTGGGTACAGGGCTGAGGACGTGCATTTGGAGTCAGACAGTATTGGCTCACATCCCAACTCCCCAGTGACCCACTGTGAAATCTGTGCCAATTGCATATCTAAGTGCCTGTTTTGTTTTGTTTTGTTTGTACTAGAGGGATAAAAATCATACTCATCTCATGGTTCTTTTGTGTATATAAAGAGGAAATAAATATGAAAGCCTAGCGCAGAGCTGGAGTATTAGAGAGTTTCAGTAAAGAGCTATTGTTCTTCTAGAGGTTAATATTACATTTCATTAAAGCAAGTTTTCTAAAATAAATCTGCTATTCAGACTCTAGGTAATTATGACTGTTTCTCCAGCAGCAATAAAGGTGAAAAGTTTAGATATTAGTTCATCAATCCCATATGGCTTTTCAGCTATTGGAGCAAAGTGAATTCATCTAATAACCATTTTGCAGAGATGTGAAGAAGTCACAAGGTGAGTAAAGATTTGGCTTATTTGTTTTGTTTTGCTTTGGGCATGGAGACATTTTCCACTTCTGTCTAATAATGTTCATGTGATCTCTTTTGGCCATATCACTGCTGAGAAGGGACATGCATTTCTCTTACTCTGAGCAGTGAGGAATGAGCCAGGAGAACATAAGACAGCAATACTGAGAAAAGACTGTGGATGGTCACAGTGTGGGTGGCGCCCCCGGGCCGTCTGACCTGGAGCACATGCTCGCTCTGGCCTGCACACGTGTCCAGTTCCCCAGGGCTGTGTGGCTCATTCATCCCCTCACTCACTCTCAGGGACCATTTGTATCTATCAGTCCTACAGGCACGAGGCTCAGAGCTGGAGACCTGACAGGTGGTCCCAACAACACTTATAGACTTTCTCTTGAGTATAATAGTCAGTACTTGATTTCAGAAACACACAGGAAAGTCTGAGGACTGCTGGACAATGTTTCCTGAAATTCAAAAGCAACAAGAAGGGAAGAAGTTTAAGATCTGGAGACACTGGGAGTGGGAACCTGGCCTGGCGAGGTGAGAGACCTCTGTGGGGAGTGCTCTAGAGGGTGAATGTGTGAACGGATCCAGTAGCTCCTCTGCCTCAATTCCTTCGACATTTAAGGAAGGAGGTGAGGACATGTAACTGACTCAAATTTATTAACAGCAATTCAATTTATCACTGTTTATCTGAGCCTTGGGATTGAGGCTTTCACAGCGTCCAGCCCCAAAGTCAGGAATGAGAAATGAGACAGCACTAAGGAGCCTACAGACGCCAGCAGGGAAATGATGTGTCTAGTGAACATCCGGATGCCAGGAAACTCAGCAGCTCAGGGGGAATGGGCAAAGTCCTTGATGACACAAACTATCAAATTTCACTGAGAAAGACATAAAAGATGTGTGCAGAGTTGCTTCTATTAAAGACATCGAAGTCACCTTGTAAAATCTTCTCATAAACTTTTGAGCTCTGATAGTTTCACTGGTGAATTCTATCAAAGACGTAAGGAAGTGATGACACCAGTTCTACAGAAACATTGTAAGAAAATGAGGAAGAAAGATAAAATTTATATTCGTGCCCATCATTTTTTGACACCAGCAACACAGTGATACCAAAACCAGGCAGAGACTTTATAAGAAAACTACAGACCATAAATACAGTCATAAAATTCCTTATAAAATGTTAGTGAATCAAATCTAGCAATTAAAAAAAAATGATACCATATACTTGCCAAGTAGGATATACAAAATTGGTTTAACATTTGAAAGTCAACCAATACATTTAATCTTCTTTGGCTAAAATATTAGAAAAAAGTCATCTGATCACATCAATAGATACTGAAAAGGTATTTCATAAAATCCAGCACTCATTCATGACAAAAACTCTGGACATAGCAAAGCATACAAATTGGAAAGGAGGATGAAACATGTCTGTACTTATAAACAACTAGATTACAGTGGTAGAAATCGTGAAGCAATCTACAAAAATAGCTACTAAAGCTAACAATTGTGTTTGAAAATAAAAACTACAGTGAATTATAGTCTCCAACTCAATTTTTAGAAAAAAAAAAGAAGGGCTTCTACATTATTTGAGATTCATATAAAGTTTTATAATCAAGAAAGTGTGACATTATGGTAAAGATAGACATGAAGATTAGAACATATTAAAGAATCCAGACACAGATGTACAAGTATGCAGTGAACTGATTTTCCATGGTGACACCGAGCCAACTCAGTGGAGAAACACATCGTGCTGGGACAATTAGCTACTCACATGCAAAATAAACAACAAAACAGACTCAAGTCCTTGTTTCAGACCATATACAAAAATCAACCCTAACAGGTCACAAATCCCAACATAAGAACTAAATCTGTGAGACTTCTATGCTGCATTTTAGGAGAAAGGTCCTTGTGATTTGGGGCTAGTCACAGTTCTTAGATAATACATCCAAATCCTGAGCTATAAAAGCAAAAAATAAATCAATGAATTATTTTTGTTAAAATGTTGAAAATTTGCTGTTTCAAATACATTTTTAGGAAAATAAAAAAGAATCCTCAGACTGGGAAAAATACTTTTAAAAACATGTATCTTATTTTTTAAGAATATTGTGTCCTCAAGGATAAAGAACTTTTACAACTTAATAAGACAACCTAACAAAAATAAAATGGGACAACTGCTTGAAGAAACACGAGATAAAGGAGGTATGTCTAAGGTTAATACACTATAAGTACACAATTAAAAAAATCCTCAACCCCATTCGTCATCAGACTACTTACAGATAAAATGAACTGCATTTTAGGAATGAAAACTAACATCTCTTTTAGAAAGGTAAAACATTTTAAAGTCTGACAATAACAAATATTAATAAAATTGTTCAGCAACTGCCACTTTCATACATTGCTTGTGGGAGGGTGAAATAGTCCAGTCACTTGGAAGAACAGTTGGCATTTTTTTAACATCATGAGGCTAAAATCCCACTCCCAAGCAGTTACCTAAGGAAAGTGACAACGTGACTGCAGACTATAATTGCAAGTGTGCGGCTGCTTTATTCTGAACAGCTAAGATTGCAAACACCTCCCCTGTCCATCCTCTGATGGGTGCAGAGTAACCCGTGCCACGTCCGCACCCTCAGTGATGCCAAGCTGTGGTAACAGAGAGCGAGCTGCCCGCACTCGGCATGCTTGGGCCGGTGCACGTCTGAAGCATCACACCCACTGGGGAGAGCGGAACACAGACACACACACACCGCACACTGTCTGGTCAGTTCCACTCATGCCCGATTCTAGAAAAGGCGAATCTGAAGTGACAGGAATAGGTCAGTGGATGGCAGGAGGGATCCACTGAGATGGGGCAGAAGGCACATTTTGGGGTGGCTGAAATGCCCCAAATCTTTATCGTGGTGGTTGTTAACACGGCTACATACTAAAGATACTTATCTTTAAGATGGGTAAATTGCTTTGCCTGTGAGTCATACCTCAGTATTTTTAAAAACTCACTCTAGCAGCTAGACAAGGAAGAAATTAAATGCTACAGAGTAAACAGACCAGAGAGGAGGTGGTCATGGAATTCCAGGATGAACCTGGCGGCGGCCATGAGAAGAGGCAGCTCCTGGTGGAGCCCTTGTATTTCCTTCTAACAGAAGATTCCTTATGACATGGTTCCCACCCGGACAGATCTCTGCAGGTGAGTCCTGCTGCATCCTGAGAGGACGGAAATGAGGCCCCTTCTAGTAGAAACCTCCACAGGACCTGGCTTCACCTGAGTTTATGAGATAACACACCCTAACCCAGTGGACAGGCTGCCCCACCCTAATTCACTCCACTGGAGAGGCCCAGGATCCACCATTTGGTCAGCCATCTGAGCAATTCCAGCCGCATGACAACCAAAATAAGATTTACTGAATCTTCAGATTGTTCAAAAGTCCTTTCCCCCAAGTGGGGGAACCCTTTGACTAGTAGGAAGTCCGTGTTTTATCTGCAGGTTCATGAGAGGAGTTCGGTGCTCTAATCTACAAACCCTCCAAAGAGTGTGTGCTTATGTGGGTGGCAGCTAGGACCCGTCGGCATAGAGACTCCTACACAGGAATCCACGTTCTGTCCAATGGTTTCTCCATCCTCTTGATCTTCAATACTCTAGACGTTTCCAATATAGTTTTGTGCATGTGTCTCAATTACTTTTATCTCTCTCTGCAACACCAAGCATTGATTTTGCTTCTGTGTGATTAAGTTATTCCAGATAGTAGATCGTGGGGACAAAGGATATTTTATTAGTTAATAATTTACTTACCAAATTATTTGACTCATGACTGAATCACATATTTTTATAGGCTACTAGGCCACTGAATCACAGGTAGAAGAGCTGAACCACATATTTGCTTCTGGAAAGTTTGAAATGACCTAATATTTTAACAAGGAAGGAGGTTTGAGAATTTCAAATATTTGAGCACTTCTCTTCTGAGAGTCTTCATTCAGCTGAAAATTCAATAGGCTGTGAAATACTCACATCAATTATCACTGAAATAATCTGGAAGGGAAGATGTTAGCTAATGTATTTATAGTACCTTGAATATATTCTTGGCTGCAATGTGTATTACCTGCTCTTAAATCAGAATATCGCCTTGCAGAAAAGAATTTAGCAATAAAACATCAAAGAAAATGTAATGAGAGTTTGGTGATGCAAAAAATTATCTCTCTCTCTTATCCAGCTTCTTTACGTAGAGGAATAACTTAGACTCTCTGTCATATCCTGCTGCTAATGGAGTCATAAAATCACAGCTGTCTTACTTTTCTCTGCTGCCTTCCCCGAGACACCACCTTCTCCCACCTTCGTTGTCGCCTCACTATTTCTATGTCAATGTCTTTAACCTTACAACTTCAGGATGTGACTACATTTGGAGATAAAAGGTCTTTAAAGGGGTAACTGAGGTCAAGGGAGGCCACATAGGTGTGTGCCTGTAGCTTCGTATAAAGAGTAGGATGAGACCCAGACACAGAGAAGGGAGGCCCTGTGGGGACACAGGGAGAAGAAACTGTCCACAGTCAGGGAGAGGCCTAGGAGGACATCCAGCCTCAGTCCAGGTCAGGTCGTCCTGCATCTGGTCCTTCTAGTCACCTGCTCTTCTCTCACACAGCCACAGAGTCTGCACTAGGTCCAGCCTGAGGCCACCACCTACTGTGTGGGGAAGGGAGGGAGGAGAAAGGCAGGGGGAGGGAGGGAGGAGGGAGGGAGGGAGAGAGGGAG
>NW_003852621.1:1688636-1691791 GCF_000181295.1 Otolemur garnettii
ACCCTGGTATTACCAACAGGGAGGAGGGATGGAGGGAGGGATGGAGGGAGGGACAGAGGGAGGGAGGGAGGGACGGAGAGAGGGATGGAGGGAGGAGGAAAGGAGGGAGGGAGGGAGGAGGAGGAGAGGGAGGGAGAGGAAGGTGTTCCCTCAGGAATTAAGAGCCACAGAGGGGTCACTTAAGGCCCTCTGGGGGCAGCTCCACCATGGAGACGGTGACCTTGGGCTCCCCTCATGGAAGTAGGGGCTGTTTCTCCACATTCGAGAGGCCAAGCTCCCCTGCAGCCTGACCAGGCTGGGCTGGGGCAGAGGACAAATCTGTCTGTTGGTGCTTGACCAGAGAAGCTGCTAAGACCACGGTTACAGCAGCCCCTGTACCAGCTCTCCCCCAGCCCTAACGTGCCTGGGGGCCCCTCTCCACTGAACAGCTGCAAGGCCAGGAGCGGGCTCCTCACTCACTGTCCACAGGGGCTCAGGGCTGCTTCTGCCCACAGCGCCTCATCTGGTTTCCTCCAACCTGCTGCCTCCACCCCAACACCAGGAAATCAAGGTTTATAACAAGTTAACCTCCTCACGTCTGACACACACTGAAGGCCGCCGAGTCCCACCGTCCAGCCCAGGAAGTGCACCCTGTCCCCTCTGTGTGGGACGTTAGTATTTCAGATGGTATCATGTGTCTGCACAAATTATACAAGATGCACAGCCGGACACCAAAGATACAGAGAAACGCGTGGACTTCAGGCTCACTTTAAGCTCTTTCAGGAACTGTGTAGCAATTATCATGATAACACTCAGTGTCTTCAAAGCCTCTTTAAAACATTGGCAAACTAATCTCCCCACAGTGACATGAGGTAGATGAATCGTGCGTTATCACCACCTTGATTTGTACACAGAGAAACTAAGCGAAAGTGATTACATTAATGCCCAGGAACCCCCCTCACACACACTCACATCCATGTGGGTCAGAAACCTCAGGCATCCACAGACTCTGTGTGGTCCGGGCATGGCCACCAGACCTCCCCGTGGCCTGTTCCAATGACATCTTTGCTGTGTCTGAGCTGTCTGCCTGGCCACTGGCTCTGCCCTGCACAGCCCTCCCTGACAGGCCCGGTGGCCCAGGACAGTTTGTGTGACTTCCAGGGTTTGCATCCCATGTCTTCTCAGATAGTTGCCATAATTGACGTTTGATCCAGCAAGTGACAGCCCGACTAATGGCCCTAATGCTCCTTTCTCTTGTGGTCCCTGGCCTGACGCTGTCCTTGTGCTTGGCGGTCCTGCTGCCTGTGGTCTCTGTCTAGTCACTCCCCGTAGCTGTGGAGTCCTCTGCGGTCCTGGGTGGAAAGTCTCCCGGGATCAGCTGTGGGGCTGCGGGAAATGAGACATTGGATTCAGTAGATGGCACTCTTACCTCTGAGTCGGCCGAGCATCCTGCTTCTCTGCACACCACACCTGAGCAGGGAAGACGACCTCGCTGCACTCGGAGTTTACGACAGCCAGAGCTCTGGGCGTGTGTGTCCTCGTGGGGCCACCACCTGCTCTGTGCAGTTCCCGGAGGGCTCTGCCAGGGGCCCTTTGACCAGCCGCCTTTGGAAAATTAAAGTGGAAACAGAAGTAGTTCTGGCTATGGCGTGGTCCCTCCAGCAGAAGACCTTCCAGAATGTTCTTTTAAGCTGTCCGGCCACCATCAGCTGCTTCACTGACTCCTGTCAGCACACGTCTCATCCCATGTTTGGGGCAGAAGCTCCTCAAGCCGGGAGTGTTCTCAAGCAGTGGCCAATCACCTGTCCTCCGGTGAGCGTCTGTCCTGGGTAGCCCTCTGCTAAGTGTTTTCTGCCTCCTTACCTGATGTTTACTTGATAGAAAACAAAAGATAAAAATAATCAGTATCTAGGAGATAAACTAGAGAACCAATGTATTCAGCGGCTGTGAAATCTCTGCTATTTTCTTTCTGTTTTCTTTCTTTGGAAACACATTTGTTTTCCTGATTTTATACCCCTGAAGTCTCAAGCTCCAGGAATAAGAAAAATTAAAACTTCCAGAAAGCCTCTTGCTGTGGGACTAAGAAAACATAAAAACCACCCCAATTCTATTAGGCAGCAACATTCTCTAGGAACTTTGTGCGTTTATAAAAGGATGCTTCCAAGCCCCTTGAGGTTCCAAATGGCTCCTGGAGACGAGGACCCTCCCCACCCCCCGTCTCTGACCTGCCTGGCACCCAGTGCCTCTTCCTCTTCGCAGCCAGTCAGCTTTCTTTCCTGAACTTCCTGGGCACCTGGGAGATAGTGGCTGCCAACCACAGGCCCAAGCTCAGGCACAGACAGGCAGGCTGGGATCTCTGCTCGACTTCCAACCCCCAGTGAGGGCCCTCCGTGGTCCATGATCCAGATAGGGTCATTTGACAGCACTGGACCAGTGCTCTGTGTTAGGGCTGAGGACACGAGGTGGCTCCTGAAGGACCGGGAGGACAGGGTCAGCTTCCAGAGGAAGCAGGTGCCTGTGCGTGTGTGAGAGACTGTATGTGTGACTGTGTGTGCATGAGACTATGTGTGAGACTATGTGTGAGTGTGTGAGACTATGTGTGAGTGTGTATGAGACTGTGTATGTGTGAGACTGTGTGAGACTGTGTGAGCGTGTGTGTGACGATGTGTGAGACTGTGTGTGTGTGAGACTGTGTGAGTGTGTGTGACTATGTGTGAGTGTGAGCGTGTGAGTGTGACTGTGTGTGACTATGTGTGACTGAGTGTGAGCCTGTGAGTGCATGTCTGACTGTGTGTGAGACTGCATGTGTATGAGACTGTGTGTGAGACTGTGTGAGTGTGAGCATGTGAGTGTGACTGTGTGTGACTATGTGTGACTGAGTGTGAGCCTGTGTGTGAGTGCATGTCTGACTGTGTGTGAGACTGCGTGTATGACTGTGTGAGTGTGTGTGTGACTATGTGTGAGTGTGACTGTGTGAGACTGTGTGAGTGTGAGCATGTGAGTGTGAGTGTGTGTGATTATGTGTGACTGAGTGTGAGCCTGTGTGTGAGTGTGTCTGACTGCGTGTGAGATTGTGTGTGTATGAGACTGTGTGTGAGACTGTGTGTATGACTGTGTGAGTGTGTGTGTGACTATGTGTGAGTGTGACTGTGTGAGACTATGTGTGAGACTGTGTG
>NW_003852621.1:1691811-1692896 GCF_000181295.1 Otolemur garnettii
GTGTGTGACTATGTGTGAGTGTGTGTGTGACTATGTGTGAGACTGTGAGTGTGTGTGAGACTGTGTGAGTGTGTGTGTGACTATGTGTGAGACTGTGTGAGTCTGTGTGACTATGTGTGAGTTTGAGCATGTGAGTGTGACTGTGTGTGACTATGTGTGACTGAATGTGAGCCTGTGTGTGTGAGTGTGTCTGACTGCGTGTGAGACTGTGTGTGTGTTGAGCCAGGGAGGAGTTAGCACGAGAGAGTAAGGCTGAAAAAAGAAAATGTTTCCACTTCATTGACCGTTCTTACAATTCTGTGAAGAAATTATTTTTTAATGAAAGTGACATCATAACACACTGTACTTTCTAAACTATGGTTTGTTGCTTTGAATAGTCCCTGGATTTAATTGCAATGAATGCTTGGGTTATTTCCTTTTTTCTCTGAAACTTGATTACATCTCCAAGTTCGACATGGGCATTCTTAAACCTATGGACTGCGGGATTTTCCTTACTGTTGGTGGAAGGAACCAGGTGGTTCCAGGCAGCATTTGTGTTTGCCCCAAACTAATCTTTGGAAATAGGTACCAATATTTACTTTTGTAAAAAAGTCACAAGAAACAGTTAAGAAAATGAATTGTTGCAACATCCTGTCGGCCCCTGTGCCTTTTCATTCCGCCCTGGTCCAAAGCTTCACCAGAAGCCGTGGGAGGGCAGCCCACCCCCCACGAGCACAGCCTGCCCAGCTGCCCAGCCTGCAGTGATCTGGTGGCAGAGGCAGGGAAAGTCTCCATAAAGTGACCAGTGTCACATAATTACTAAGAGGCAAGATGGGTTCTGCAAGTTTGCCCTGCGGCTGGGTGGGAGAGATTTCTATGTCCTGAACTTGCCTAAGGTTGCTTGAGTAATTTTCAGACTTTTGGAAATGATCACAGGAAGTTGTTTGTGGGTTTGTGATGTCTCGTGATCACTGAATTATGTGCACTGTAATTCCACAGGCCCGGGAAGGGTGCAAGCATGTCTGTCTGCCTCACGTCTCCCTCCCTCCCTGCCCTCTCCCTTCTCTTCTCTCTCCCTCCCTCCCCTCTCCCTTCTCTTCTCTCTC
>NW_003852621.1:1694025-1722822 GCF_000181295.1 Otolemur garnettii
TCTCTCCCTCCCTTCCCCTCTCCCTTCTCTTCTCTCTCCCTCCTCCCCTTTCCTCCCCCCAGGACCCCCCACACCTGTTTATCTTAACAGCACATCAGTCAATGTTCCACACCCTTTATCAGCATTTAATTAAGTCTGGGAAATAGTTGATTGATAGAAAGACAAAAATGATAGGTAAAAATGGTTGAAAATTTGGTGGTGAGAACAAGTTGAAGCCTAATTAGCAAGCGGAAGACCCTGAAGCTGAGCTTGTAGCGGAGGCCACACCAGTGTCACCAGAGAGGGAGACGACACACATGACCAAAATGTAACCGTGGAAGGTGTGGCTTCAAGTCGTCTAGCCCAGAAAGAGAGGGTGTCCTCCTGTACTCAACATTTCAGAGACAAGTGGACGGAGGGAAGCGTAACAAGCTGAAATCGTTCAGACTTTTCTGTGTTGTAATATGCCACTTAGGGAAATGGGGAGGCCACGGGTGAGCTCTGAAAGAGAATGACACTATTGCTGGTGGTAGATCCAGGGGACCCCATTAAGGGCCATTACGTGGAGGAGTGGGCACCCTACCTGAACACATGTCTGTGCCCACACACTCACACACAGCAAACACACCTCACCCACAGGCTGGGAGCAAGTCTGGGCTCTGCTCTGCCAGGCAGCATCTATCAGGAACACCCGATTTCATCTTCAGCTTTCACTGAACTGAGTAAAAGGCATTTGCTGCTCCTCCTCCGTCCTCTTCAGACCAAATGGCATGTCAATTTCTTCTGGCAGTTACAGCTGGGAAATACAGCCCAGAGGACCCTACACCCAAATTTCACCTGGCGGGAGGCCTGACCCTGCCTCTCTTCAGCATCTGCTGAGTTCGCAGAGGCGTCAGGACAGACAAGCTAATGTTGATCGGCTGCGGGTCAAACACTAACGAGGAAAGATGCCACCACAGAGCCAGGCCCTTGTAGAACATCCTCACAGGGGACGATTAATATTTCATTTCCATAAGGAAGAGGAGAAAGTCCCTTGTAAAAGATGTAATAACTAAGAGTCCAAGTGACTGCTTTCCTCCAAATAGACACAGCCACAGTTGCTCTGGGGATGGAGCAAAGCTAGTGAGGAGGCTGCAGACGCCGGGATCGGCAAGGTCAGCATGGTCGCCTGGTCCTCCTGCCATCACGACCGCCTCTCTCAGGCCGGGACGCCTCACCCTGGCACTTCTCCCCCCTCCCCCGCCGCCACCCCTGCCCCCACCTCCTGCTGGATTCAAACTGTAGATACATTTAGACGATTTGAAAGGAACATGCACCATCGGAATTTCACCCAGCAAGTCAAAGGTTCAAAGTGCGGGAATGTGCGTAGTTCTAAGCTTCAAGCACAATTGTGTTAACTCATTTTAACAGTATTTGTACCTTTTTTTTTTTTTGAGACAGAATCTCGCTCTACCCAGCCTCTACTCCTGGGTAGAGTGCCGTAGTGTCACAGCTCACAGCAACCTCAAACTGCTGGGCTCAAGCAATCTTCTGGCCTCAACCTCTGAGTAGCTGGGAGTATAGGCTCTCAACACAACACCTGGCTAATTTTTCTATTTTTAGTAGAGAGAGGGTCTTGCTCTTGCTCAGGCTGGTCTGAACTCAGGCCATCCACCCACCTTGGCCTCCCAGGGTGCTAGGATTACAGGTGTGAGCCACCACGCCTGGCCAATTCGCTCCTTCTTGTTGGATATCTTAAAACATGAACTCATTAATCCTTCTAGGATTTTTACTCAGTGTTAAATGAGTCAACATAACACAATGCAACATTGTGCTAATTCTTTTGGATTATTACACTTCATACAAGGCCACTCTCATTCAGCCATGGTGGGATTTTTGGTAGATTGTGCCAGAGCAGAGAACAGCAAGGGCAGGAATGATGTGAAGACACCCACAGATGAGAGAAGGCACTGCAGGCACTGCGCCCTCCTCTGGAACACTGGGAGCTGGCACCTTGGGTTCTCTGTGACAGCCAGAACATTACCTCTTACTGAGTCCTAAGTTATCATAACAGTGGTCTGGACAGCAAGCAGTCATTACCCACAGTTCCTGTGGGTCAGAACTCTGGGCACAGGGTGGCTGGATTCTTGGCTCATGTCCTTGGTGGGTTTATAGCCAGGAGTGCTATTCTCAGCAGGTGCCAGCCCCCCTCTCAGGCCAACTGGCCATTAGTGGCCCTGGTCTCCTCCTAGTTGCAGGACTGAGGTTTCTGTCTCCTGCTGCCTTTCTAGGATATAGTCAGGTCCTAGATTCCCCCTTAGGCCCCTTCCTGTGGCCCTGCAGGTGGCCCCTGCCATGGACGCTTGTCATCAGGCCAGACAGAGGCAGTTCTCTGAGGCTCACCTGATTAGGTCAGCCCTGCCCAGCTGTCCCTTGGGCACACAGCCCACCCACAGTCAGGTGCAACTGCATCATATTTGGGGGGCCTCTCACACTCTGCAGGGTGAGGCTGCCCACCACAGGCCACACTCTGCAGTTGAGGAGGAGAACCATCCATGGTGTGCCCAGGAATTGGCACCTGGTGGCTCCCTCCATGACAGCAGAACACGCTCTTCTTCAGGGGTCTGTTGTGGCCAGGAGAACCCAAAGTTGTAACGGCGTCAAGCTGGGTCTTCTCAAACTCCCATCGTCTGTAGGGCTCACCCTCACAGCAACAGGCTGCCCTGTAGTTCTGCTCAGGGGCAGGCTCAGGGGCAGCACTCCCCTCCTCCACCTCAGAACCCAAAGAGAGGAAACTGGCCTGAACCAGAGGGTCAGGGTGGAGAGGAGAGACATGCACATGGTGCTTGGAGCACTGTGAGGGGTGGGGGGACTGAATGAAGGGGTCTAGGCAGGTGCACCCTAGAGGTCAGGCCTGAGAGCCCTGAGGGACAGCAGCCAGGACACTCCTGCGGCCCAGACCAAAGCCGTCCTGCATCCAAGGGCAGGGGAACAGGTGGGCCAGGGGTGGCTCCCCAGGTTGGCACTGCCAGCTGTGTCACCTGGTGGCACCCGTGAGGCCCCCCAGCCCAGGATGCTGGTGGGTCCACTTGCTCATGGTGGGAGGAGCAAACCAGATGCAAACCATGGGCCAGAGAAGGTGCCCTGGGACCTCAGGGGACCCCTGAGGATGGAGCAGCAAGCTGGTCAGGGAGGGTGGAACAGCCCTGGAGGATGGAGGGTGTGTCCCTGGCCAGGGCCAGAGGGTTCAGGGCCAGCTGTGGGTTACCCCCAGAGTCTGGGGAGGCAGTGATGGGCTGGAGGCAGCTGGGAGACACGATTTCCATCTTCGTCCAAGGTCATTCCAGAGGACAGTGGGAAAGCGTTGGAGGAGGTAAGAATGGATGGGCCAGGGGCTGTCCAGGGAGGAAGTGGGGGGCTAGGACCGAGCTGGGGTGGTGGGGGGAGAAGCTAGTTGGTCTGAGACTCAATTTTCACTAAAAGCCGTGGGACTGCTGTTGCGGCGGTTTGGGAGGTGGGTGAGGGGAAAGGAGGAGGGGTCTGGAAACTGTGTCACTTTGGGTTACCAAACCAGGAGCAGGAGTAGCCGCTGCCAGGGCCAGGGATGCAGGATCAACGCCACTTTCATTTTGGCAAAGAGGGGCTAGGAGATTGTAAGCCCCTCTGATGGAAATTCCCCATTTCCAGAGACTTTTTTTTGCAGGGTAGATTGAGACTGCTGAACTCTAGTAACTCGGGAGATGTCCCCTCCTTGAGGCCAGGAGTGTAGTGAGATGGGCACCCTACGCCCCAAATGGCGGGCTCCACCCCCAACACTCACCGCAGGACCACATCAGACGCACCCACGGCGCGTGCGTAAGCCGCTGGCTCCAGGCGTGGGGACCAGGGCGCTGCCTGCACGTGCCTCACGATCTATCTCTGGGCAGCTGCCCCTGGACCTAGCACCCAGGAATGCACAGTTTATTGTGGATACAGACAAGCACAGAGGTCACTATGAGGAGAAACAGGCGTGTTTTTTGGTGGTCTCTCTATCACAGAACCTCAGAGAGCCCTGCAGTGCACGGAGTTCCAGCGAGAGGGGTCTGGAGAGCCGCTTGGGGTGCCACACCTGCACAGTCCTCCTCTCTGCGGCCCTGCCCTCCACCCCCGTGTTCACTTTCCCAGGATTGGTAATGCATGTGCCCAGGCCCTGCCGCCAGCACCTGGCCTTTGCTTCCAGTGCTTAGCTCTAATAACTCTGGGTAAAGTGGCAAAGCAAAGCAGACCATCAAGGCCGCCAGTGGCAGAGGACAGGAGTCCTGCAGGCTGCAGAGCCCTGGCCCCTCTCTGATCTGGGCAGGGCCACTCTGGCTCAGACCCACATGTATGTCTACAGCAGGCTTTCCCAGCACACGTCCCCAGCGCTGTACTGTTAGCGTTAGTGACAACACTGAGCTTGCCCCTGCTAAGCGTGGCCTTCAGGGCGGGAAGTGACATCACTCCATTCCTGGTGCTACTGCTCGTGACTAAATGCAAACTGCACCAGACGCACAGAAAGTTACAGAAGAAACTGTTTCCTTCTGTGAAATGTAGACATAATTATGCAGGTAACACACACAAACAATGCAATTAAAATTCAGCCTCAGAAAATGATCTTAGGTAAAGGAAACTTAGGTTTTGCAAACATCACAGTCCTTACAGAGGCTGCTCTTCCCAGGCACTGAATTCTTCGCCCTTGGAGGGGCTACTGTTAGGGCGCGAAGACTTAACACTAAGAGTCGTTTTAATTGCATGAAACACATAAGCCTTTAATAAATTAATATGCCCGTGCCTGCAGGCCCTTCTCTGCGCTCCTGGGAGACGCGCTGACCCACTTCCAACCCAGTCATCATTTCTCTGTGATGATGTCAGTTCTAACTCACTTAACACCTCAATTAAAACAAACCAGCAACATTGCCAAAAGAGCAATATCTTGTAAGAAATTTCTAATGACAACATGTTTTGGAAATGATTAATGTATGGACAGGTGTAAACCTTTTGACTCAATCATTAATTGAAATTAATTTAATTATTGGGAAAGAGAAAATGATATAAGGTCAAGGTTATAACCCAGTCATTCAAAATCCACTTGCCTTGAAGAAAGGCTTTGTGTCTCTGATGTGTGCTGTGTGAGTCATGTGTGTGTTTGTGTGTGTGTGGTTGGAGCACACATACGGTGCACGGGTGCTGTTTACCTGTTGTGTGTGAGGAGTTTGGGGGATGATGTATGTGTGCATATTTGTATGCGTGTGCAAGTATGTGTACAAGGATGTGCTGTCTATGTGTGTGTTGTATGTGTGGTGGATAATGTGTGGTGTGTGCGTGTTTGCATGTGTCTGGGGCATAAGCATATGTGCAGTATGTGGCATGTATGTACTTTATGTGTGCTACGTGTGGAATAATATTTGATGTGTGCATGTCTGTGTGATATGATTGTGTGGGTCTCCATGTATGTGTATGCACTTGCGTGCATGTGTATTTGTGTAAGTTTATACATGTGTTAGTGTGTACACATTTGCCTGTGTGATGTGTGTGTGGGCTCATGTGTGAATGTATGTTTGTGAGTATTCATGTTTATGTATGCATGTATGTGTGCATGTGTGTTGGTGTGTTGCTGTGTTTGTATTAGTGTGTGCATGTGTGTACATAAGTGTGCTAGTGTGTGCATGTGTATACTTATGTACACGTATACTTACGTATACGTAAGTGCATGATAGTGTGTATACGTGTATACTTATGTACATGTGTTTGTATGTGTCGGTGTGTGCATATGTGTACTTATGTGTACATGTGTTTGTGTGTTACTGTGTACATGTGTGCACTTATGTGCATGTGTGTTTGTGTTAGTGTGTGCATGTGTGTACTTATGTACACGTATACTTACGTATACATAAGTGCATGATAGTGTGTATACGTGTATACTTATGTGCGTGTGTTTGTATGTGTCGGTGTGTGCATGTGTGTACTTATGTGTACATGTGTTTGTGTGTTACTGTGTTACTGTGTACATGTGTGCACTTATGTGCATGTGCGTTTGTGTTAGTGTGTGCATGTGTGTACTTATGCACACATGTGTGTGGGTGTGTGCATGTGTGTACTTATGCGCATGTGTTTGGGTGTGTGCATATGTGTACTTATGCGCATGTGTTTGGGTGTGTGCATGTGTGCACTTATGTGCATGTGCGTTTGTGTTAGTGTGTGCATGTGTGTACTTATGCGCACATGTGTTTGGGTGTGTGCATGTGTGTTGGAATCCAGAAGGGAGCAGGGACGCAAACAGGAATGGGGAAGCTGATCAGCACTGCGACCCTTAGCACACTCTGGAAACAAAGTGAAGCCATCTCAGCCAAATGATGTCTAGCTGAGCATGTCCTGCTGGAGAAGGCCAGTGGCCCCTTTTACATAGAGGTGTCTTCATTTAAACAACACAGCCTGAAGGGGAGAGGTTTCCTTTGAGTCCCTGGTAGCAGAGGCTGGCCCATCCTGGGCCTGGGGCGGGGCTGCAGGGGGTGTTTGCCTGTGTTTGCCTGTGTTTGCCAGCCTTGCCATCCCCTGGGGCTCAGAGAGAAGCACCCTAGTCCTGTCCACACGGCCATGCAGGCACACACACTCACAGCCATGGGTCGGATTCTGGGATCAGATAGCTAGGGCCTGTGGTAGCAAAGGAGGAAAGTGGACCAGGGTTCTTTCTAACCTGTGGCCCTCTGGTTTAAACTTTGTTTGCAAATGCAGACAGTGTCTATGTCAGCATTTGGAGACCACAAAAGTCATAACTTGTGTTGAAAGCCAAAGTATTTCTTAGTGTTCACTTCCAGAAAAGCCTCTGTTGGTTTATACTTAGCAGGACCGTGATGCGACTTAGTGGGAGGAAGTGCTGACCACGTCCCTCCTAATTATGGCATAGTAATTATTTTTAATAAAGTAGACATCAGCATTGTTAACAAAGTGACTAATTATTTTAAAATGTGGTAGGACTATACTGTATTTTTATGAGATAAATTGCCACAGCCACAAATGAATATATGTAAAAAGATATTCTGATTCACAAATAAGCTTTTATTCTAAAAATTAGAGTATAAATATTCATTCAAGAGAAGTGTTTGGCAAGAAAATAAACCCAAAGGAAAAACAATGAGATAATCAATAATGTTTTCCTTTAAAATTAGACAGATTATTCCAGTAAAATATATTATACATCTTAAAACAGCATAAGAAGACAAAAGTGTCTGTGGTAGCCTCACACTTTAGACTAACTTCCAACTGTTTATATGTGTGTGTGTGTGTATCTATATATTTCTGTCTTACTTCTATGGATATTTTTGTTGGAAATTGGTAACATTATATGTACAGTTTTTTTAGGGTTTTTTTTTTTTTCAGTTTTTGGTCAGAGCTGGGTTTGAACCTGCCACTTCCAGCATATGGGGCTGGCACCCTTCTCCTTTGAGCCACAGGTAATGCCCTGTATGTACAGTTTTTAAAACACTTTGCTTCTATAAGTAGGATAATGCGTATGATAGCATCTCTTTATGACATGAAATATGTTTCTAAAACATTATTTTGATGTCAGTACATTGCTCTATGTTATGAGTGTCCCCCCAGATTCGTAATATTCTGTGTTGGGGCATAATTACTTATAATAAATACAGGTTAAAGTTATCTTTACTCAATGTTCACCCTCTTTTGAAACAAACATGAGGATGTTTTCCATCTCTGATTATTTCCTCATATTAAAATCCTGTAAGTAGAATTGCTAGGTCCTGAAACACGGCACCAGAACTGGTTTCTGAGACTTCATTTCCACTTCTATCAGGACTCTTCACGAAGTAGAAAATCGACACCTGCAGGGGAAAATTATCCCCCTCTCATGGCCAGTCCTGCCGCCACCTGAATTTCTATTTCATATACTGGTAAATTTGAAAAGAAAAGGTGGACAAATATTCTTATGACATTATCTGTTTGTATATTTTGCTATCCTTATATTGGTTTCTTTAGACATTATTAATTAGTTTGGAAAGCTTTTTATTACAAGTAAGTTTTAGGTGTTGCAAATATTTTCTCCCAACTGGCTGTTTCCTTTTCTTGTACCTTTGGTAGTTTTAGATTTCATAGATATTATTTTTAGTGTATTTTAAGACAAGCTAAAAACGTTAAGAGAATAATAGAACTTATAAACGATAAAAGATTTTAAACATCATAAAGGCTTAGAAATGAAGTGGTAGAACTTAAGAAAGACCAAGAAAACCACACACACAAAAAAAATGATGTGTGAAAATAATACTAACCCCAAAAGTAGCGCCAGAGTTAATGAACGCAGCAGAGAGGCTTACAGAAATAGATGGGACATGGGGACCACGTTAGAACTTGGGGAAAGGAGGTGACGACCATGCTGAGGAGGGTTTCTTGAGAAGGTGACACTAGCCTGGAAGGGCAGAGCCACTCAACATCATCACAAAAGGATCCCACAAAGACGAGAAAACCTCGGTGTTATAATTCCTGATTACTTTTCTGTAATTAAAAAACAAAAACATATTTTAAAGGTGTATTTAGTAAGGCGGGGGAGCAAATCATAATTACAAACTCTAAAACATTTTAGTTTAAACTATTAGACATTCAAGAAACAAAACGCCACAACAAAAATCCTTTGGAAATTTAAGTAAACAGCAAGACCCCTATAAAAATAGATTAACTATAAAATTTTTGACAGTACTCTTTTATGCTAAAAATAATAGAACGTGTTTAAAGTGGTCCAAGGGACAAATGAGAGTCATGGACTTGGTATTTAGCTACGTTGGTGCTTATGTATGAGAGATGCCTCTTAAACTGTTATCAGCCTGCAAAAATTCAGGCTGTATTGTTCCCCTGAGTAATGCCTGAAAATTTCCTAGAAAATTAGTTTCAAATAGCCAATCTTACTAGACACATTCTACATAAGAACTGTTTGAAACATAAACAATCAAAAAAACTGTTTGGAAACATTAAATGTTAACCTAACTGAAGAAAAAAAATAATCATTATATGATGGCCTACAGTATATGATGGCTATGTTCTCTGAAAAGGTAGATAAATTGCAGTCATTAAAATTGCAGGATGATGAACAGCTCACATAAAAATAAAATAAGCTTGCCACTGCCCTAAATCTGTTAATGGGGAAAAATATTAGTTCCTATCAGTTATAAGAGAAATAAAGAGAAAAGAAGAGGGAAGAAAAGTTAGTTTGTAACTAATGTAACTATCATCTCTTCTAGAATAATTAGAAATAAAAGGAATGTTAGTCATTATATTAAGGGATTAATATAAAGATTGGCATAAGTGTAACCAGAATACAATTAATCAAAGTTAAATCTGCAAAGTATAATAAAAAGAGAGAAAAATATAAAGCAAAAATTATAAATCGTATATTGAACAGCTATGCCCAAGGCTTATGTGCACACAGATGACAATTCAGCTGAGTGTTTGACGTGACAGCACAGCTGAGCTGACTTTAGGTGCACCGACCAACTATATCTCTGTCGATCAGCTTCGTTCACTAGTGAAAGAGAAATATTTTTCAAATAAACTAACAAAGCCAAATCCAAAACTGCCTTGTGGTACAGACACACCTCAAACAGAGACCCTGGGAAACCTCAAATGAAAATGATAGGTAAAAATACACCACACACACACACACACATACATACATACAAACACAAACACACACACACAGACACATACATACATACAAACACAAACACACACACATATACAAACACAAACACACACACACACAGACACTCACACAAGCAGACACACACACACATATAGACACACACACATACACAAACTCTCACACACACATACATGCATACAAACACAAACACACAAGACACACACGTACACACACAGAGACACACACACTCCCACACATGCAGACACACACATACATACATACAAACACAAACACACACAGGCACTCACACATGCAGACACACACACATACTCATACAGACACACACACATACACAAACTCTCACACATACATACATGCATACAAACACAAGCACACACAGACACACACGTACAAACACACACACAGACATACACACTCCCACACATGCAGACACACACACATACATACTCAGACAGACACACACACATAAACAAACTCTCACATATACATACACACAAACACAGACACTCTCACACACATACACGCAGACACACATATACACCCAAACACACATGCACACCCAGACACACACATACGTACTTACACTCCTGCACATGCAGACACACACACATGCACAAACTCTCACACACACATACGTACATACAAACACAAACACACACAGACACTCTCACACACATACACACATGTACACACACATACACCCATACACACATGCACACACATGTACACAAGCACGTGCAAAGGCAGTACGCGTAACTTTTATATCTGACCAAAAAGCATTAAAAGGAAAATTATTCACCTCAGACACCTGAAGCTGCAAGTCATGATTACAACGTGACAGCAATGAATAAAAACTTTCAGAAAGCAGAAGGCAGAGAACATGTGAGGAGAAATAGGCAGGGACACAATGAAATAAATAGTAGGCGTTGATGCGAATCTATCCGTGCACAGAGGTGGGGTGGGCGAATCGTACGTAATAACATGAAGCCTTCAGGAATAGGCTCAGCAGGGAAATCTCACGCCTGGCACTCGGTCCTCAATAATAGAGAAAAACCTTCTCTTCAAGACCATGTGTGCATTTACAGAGCGCCCTAGTCCACAAAGAGAAACTCAACATAATACAAATCATAGGGAAAATACAATCAGAATTCTCTGACCATAATCCAATAAAAATACATAGAATTAAATTTTTAAATAAAAAACCCTCTCTACCTTTACGTTTTTTCAAAAATTATTAAATACATGATGAATCATCCTACATTTTTCCACATATATGTGCTCCCATGTGGAATGTGCATACATGCTTTTGGTCCAAACTTTCAGAAAAGCAGAGAGAGAGAGAAAGACAGAGAAGGAGGGTTGGGGAGAGCCAGCTCTCGGCTATGGAAGACACATCCAGGGAGGGCCAACACTCCTCTGGTAAATGTGCAGATCACCCTGCCCTCCTGCAGCTGCCCACTCTGGGAAGGCTGCCCCTTCCTTCTCTCCTGGGAGCCCTTCCCTCCCTGCACGTCCAGAGCTGTGGCAGAGATAGCTACATGTGTGGCTGGTGGGATGGTAGCTTCTGAGGTCGCATGGCCCACAGGCCACCAGCCCACAGGGTCTCCCTGCACAGGGGTCCGACCCTCTCAATGCAGCCACGCCTCAGGCCTTGGCCCTCTCCCTACTCGGCCCTGGCCCACCAGCCCTGCCACAGTCCTCTCCCCTGATCTCAATGCTGAGCAGAGGCCACTCCAGCTATTCCCACCAGATCCCAGATCCCCCTGGGCTGGACCCCATGTTTCTGGGAGGCCCAGGAGGGAGGGTGTAGCACCCCGGAAGACCTACTGGGTTTTTCCACTCACAAGCCATACTACACACATTCTTATTTTTCCCTTGTAAATCTGGGCAAAAGAGTGCACATTATATGTGGCAAAATATGGTAAAAGATAAATTTTAAAAACATTAAGAAATCTCTTGAGGCTTCGCGCCCATAGCTCAGTGGTTAGGGCACTGGCCACATACACCGAGGCAGGTGGGTTTGTACCTGGCCTGGGCCTGCTAAAAACAACGACACTGCAACAAAAAAATAACCGGGCATTGTGATGGGTGTCTGTAGTTCCAGCTATGTGGGAGGCTGAGGCAAGAGAATAGCTTAAGCCCAAGAGTTAGAGGTTTCTATGAGCTGTGACACCACGGCACTCTACTGAGAGCAACATAGTGAGACTCTGTCTCAAAAAAAAAAAAAAAAACTCTTGAAAATACAGCATATTAGATCTTTGATATACAGCTAAAATAGTTATTAGGTGAAAAAGAAAAGAATAAAAGACACACTATCAATAAAAATTGTCAAGTAACAATAACTTAATGGTGTATCCTACTCAAAAAGTCAGGGAAAGAATATCAAAGTAAATTAAGGAAAGAGAAGGAATACAGAGGAAGGCAGGGACGAGTGGGCTGCTGAACTAAAGTCAGTAACTAATAAGCTTAAAATTGGCTTATCAAAATCAACACATTAGCTAACTTAAGAAAAACGTATACGGTGGGATGGGAAGTTGAATGCAGAAAGTTACATGGAAGAAGGAACATTCAAAGTGATATTTTTAAAAAGTGTAAAAGAAATTGCTCTGTACAAATCCACAAAAATTAAAACCTGTCACAAATCAATGTAAAAATACTCCTTATTGAAGCTGCCACCAGTAGAGATAGAAAGTCTAATGAAACGATACCCAGAAAAGCTCACAGATAAAGCTCTGCCACTGAACGAATCGAATCCGTTCATCTCCTCGGGAAACATCTACCCAGCCTTTGAAGGCCTTTGCACCCCAACTACTTCAGAGCAGGGAGAAAGGAGGACAACTTGCAAGCTCAGTCTGTGATTTATACCCTGATCTAAGTCCTGAAAACTACTTCTCTAACAAGGAAAACCCTGACTGAGGAATCTAATTTGTGAATATCAATGCAAAACTTTCTTAAAGAGAAACTTAGCCAAATAAAGTCTATAGCCATTCTAAAGGGGCATCCTGGCCACTCTGGGAAACTACAAAAACCATAAGGTTGTTCATTCATAGGAAAGTCATCCAATAAAGTAAGGAGAGAGGTCATATGGCACCTTCACAGATATGCAGGAGAGATTTAATAAAAGCATCCTGCTTTGCATTAAAACCCTCAAAAATAGGAATTGATGGTAATTTCTAAACAGTATGAGAGCTTTCCTATGAAGTCAGAAATGTCTTCACACTATGAAGGGAGCTGCAGTCTGCGCCTGCTTTGCCTCCGTTTCTGGCCGGTCCATTACCCACACACATGCAGCCTGCACCCTGCACAGCCCACTTGAGCTGAAAGAATCGAAGAGCCACTTGAGTCGCCTTCCATCCCAGTGGGAACAGATTCTGCATTTTGACATCTGTCGACTTAATTGCATACTTAAAAAATAAAGCAGGAGTCTTCTGAGACACTTAACGCAATCTAGAGTTTCTACAACACATCCTTCCCGGGCACTGGAGATGAAGGAACAGGAGGGCGGGTGTGTTCTCCAGGGAACAAGCCCTCGGCCACGGTGTCGCAGCGAGGGGACCTGGGTTCTAACGTGGATGTCGTGCCTAAATGTTCAGAACGTAAGGGAAATATGCTATCATGAACATAAAAAGAGTAGATGGCAGAGAAATATAAACTAAAACAAGGAAAAACTAAAGTCTTAAAGCTGAAAATTACAATAGCTGCAACTTTAATCACAGAACAAGCTTAACAGTAGGATGGAGATGACAGGAAATTGCTGGATGTGTTTCTTGTTTTTTAAATTGACAAAAATTATTCCATCTTAAGACAAGAGAGGAAAAGACAGATTAAAAGAAGCTCATCGAAAGGGTTTAGCACACCATGGGTCGAGTGGCAAGGTGGAAGAGCGGAGAGGGGCTGGTGTGTGGCCCCCCCACCTCCTGGACAGCATCCCTCTCCTGGGTTTGGGAACAGCCCAGCGGCAGGGAAGGGACCCTCCAGGTAGGGAAGGCCCAGCGTCCTGGGAGATGTGCAGCTGGGAAAGGCCAGTGGCACTGAGATCCCTGTTTGGCGCCACCCCTTGCCTTAGGAATGTCCAGCACAGCCACTTCTCAGGGCTGCCGGCCTGTCCTCAGAAGAAAGGAAGCCCCGGGCAGCCCTTGGTTTCCAGCACCTTCATGTCAGCGAGACCGGGAGCCCAGCCCCAGGGGACCAGCGAGGGCCCAGGGCTCCTTCTGCTCTGGCCCCGTCCGCACATCATAGGCGGATGTTCCAGATCCTCTCCAGCATCCCCAGCACCCCTGCCCTGGCTCCAGCACCGAGTGTGTTTTTAACTTCCTTTGAGGGTCCCTCCCAGCCTTTGGGGGGACGTGGGACTTCTGGGCTCATGCGTGGCTGTCTCCAGAAGCAGGGGCTGTTCAGCTTTCTAAGGAGACCCATCTCCTTCCTGCACGTTCAACAGGAAGGTCAGGAACCTAGCATCAAACTGGGTTTTCCAGAGTACCACGCTGTGTTTTAAACTTACTAATGGAAACATATGAATGTGACCAAGCAGAGCTCCCCATGCACACTTGGAGTCCTCACGGGCATGTGAGTCACTCATTTTTAATCACACACACTCTCCTGCGCTGCTAGACAGCAGGGTTACCCTGCCAGTAGTCACTGGCCCCAGCTGCCCTCTCTGCAGTGCCCCCCATGTTTCATGACAGACAGTGATACTTGTGGGCAGGGAAGTCCCCCAAAGTCAGTGCTACCTGAGGGACAGGAGCCTGCAAATTAGATGCCTGGGCGCTGCTCTCATTTGCCACAACCCCCTCCCCGGTAGGGAATCTGACAAATGTTTTTAGCTTGATGTGGATGCCATCTAACTTGGGTGGACCCCATCCCCGGGCCTCATACTTGGTGTGGCCTCCGCCTCCATCCTTCAGCTTCCTGCCAGTGGCCTGTTCCTGACTAAGCCTTCTGCAGTCCCATCCTAGCATGGACAGTTCAAAGCCACCTGGTTCTCAGAGGGGACTAACATTGGCTGTCACTTACCCTAATCAAGAGGGCCTTCCCTGACTTTGGGGCCCTGAGTGCCACCCCTCCATGGAGCAAGGAGGCCAGTTTGTCTCCATAAATGTTTTCCTTTCAGCCTCTCCGTAGAAGACCAGGCGTGTTATTAGGCTTTCCATGCAATAGTGTATCTCTGTTAAAAGGGCAAGCTGCATTTGTATAGTTATATTTAGGCCTGCATATATGTTTACACACATGGATACAAGTGCGTGCACAGACTCGCACACCTGCACCACAGAGATACTCTGGGAATTAATGCAATAAACAGTGTAGCAGTTCTTAAAACACATTTATTGAGGAAAAAGTATTATATAAATGTTATCAAAAGGCTTTGTTTCTAGTTTATTACATGTCTTGGGAGTTAGCAGGTAATTATGGCAAGAGAGACATGTTATATTTAAAACCTGAAAATGTTTGTTGATTGCAACTGACATTACCTCACCAATTCCACTGGGACAATTTTCTGGTCCTAAATGGCTGTGGGAGAGCAAGTCAGGGCTGAGCGTTTCCAGCTTGTTCGGACTGCCACCCTCCTCCTGGACTAGATGAGCCAGGGAAAGCTGGAGTCATTATATTACAGATGACTTACACAGTAAATCACATGCAAATCCACACTCAGAAGAAACGAAACTTCCTGTGTGACCCACTCACCCAGTTAGCACTAGAGTCTGCTGTGCCGAATATATGACTTATATTCTGTTGGTCCCATTTACACCCCTAAGTTTTTTCTGCAGATTCTTTCAATTAAAACAGCACCTTCTTTGCTACAAGGCTGGGCCCACACTGCCCACACATGTCCTCCCTTCAAAAGCAGCTGGGGTGGACAGACCCTTTCCCACAAGTCAATCAATAGCAAAGATTGATTTTCTGGAATAAAATATACCAAAGCATCATGTGTGGTGTGTGTGTGTGAGTGTGTGTGCGCTCACGCGTTTATATGTGTGTGTATTGCTGGGTAAAATTTGCTAGTCCTTTATAAAAGATCTGTGTGTCTAGCTTTATGAGGAATATTGTCTTTTTTATTTGGGGGACATAAAAGATTTTGTCAAATATTTCTCAGCACTGTTAGCACCACAGAAAGGAGTTGAGGAGCATCCCGTTCACTCTGTCCTGACAGTGTTCTCATGAGGTTGTGAATCTCTCTATAAATCTGTGGTGGGAGGCGCCAAGGGTGTAATGTGGGTCTGGAGTGTTTTTTTTTTTTAAATTAAATCATAGCTGTGTACATTAATACTATCATGGGGTACAGTGTACTGTTTCTTTTCTTAGTTATTGTGTTAAGACGTTTTGTTTGAAAGATTCACTTGTACCCTTATAGGATGAACCATAGGCGTGATCCCACCAATCACCCTCCCTCCACCCACTCTCCCCTCCCTTGCCTCTCCCCTCTCCCCATATTCCTGGGCTAAAATTGGGTCATAGCTTTCCTATGAAAGCTATAAATTAGTTTCATAGTAGGGCTAAGTACATTGGATACTTTCTCTTCCATTCTTGAGATATTTTGCTAAGAAAAATATTTTCTAGCTCCATCCATGTAAACATGAAGGAGGTAAAGTCTCCATCTTTCTCTATGGCTGCATAGTATTCCATGGGAGTGTTCTTTCTGGGAAGATGTCTTTGTTTGCTTTTAGCATATTTGGTTTCTTTGACAGCCATAGGACTCTGTATTTTCTATTTTTGAATTAGCTTTTCTTTTTTTTTTTAAATCATAGCTGTGTACATTAATGCAATCATGGGGTACAATGTGCTAGTTTTATATACAATTTGAAATATTTTCACCAAACTGGTTAACACAGCCTTCATGGCATTTTCTTATGTTAAGACATTTATACTCTACATCTAGTAAATGTCACAGGTACCCTTATAAAGTGCACTGTAGTTGTGTTCCCACCACTTACCCTCCCTCCACCCATCCTCGCCCCTCCCCTTCCCTCTCTCTTCTTTCCCCTTCTTCTTGGGCTATAGACTGGTTTCATAGTAGGGCTCAGTACATTGGATACTTTTTCTTCCATTCTTGAGATACTCTGCTAAGAAGAATATGTTCCAGCTCCATCCATGTAAACATGAAAGAGATAAAGTTTCCATCTTTTTTAAGGCTGCATAACATTCCATGGTGTACATATACCATAATTGATTAATCCATTCATGGGCCAATGAGCACTTGGGCTTCTTCCATGACTTATCAATTATTAATTGGGCTGTGATAAACATTCTGGTGCAAATATCTTTGTTATAAAGTGATTTTTGGTCTTCTGGATATATACCTAGTAGAGGAATTGAAGGATCGAATGGTAGGTCTATTTTTAGATCCTTAAGTGATCTCCAAACATCTTTCCAAAAGCAATGTATTAGTTTGAATTCTCATCGGCAGTGCAAAAATATTCTCTTTTCTCCGCATCCACACCAACACCTCTGGTTTTGGGATTTTGTGATGAGTCAGTTTTTCTAAGTTGTGTTTCTGGGATTAGTCTGTTTCATCCACATTATAAAATTGATCACCATGGTAGGGGGACACTACTTATCCAGAAGTATTAAAAGGTTCTTTGTATCACGCAGAGTGAATGTGTCTCAGGAGGTGATTCTGTTTCTTCTTTCAAAAAGTCCCCAGTAAGAGGTGACTTATATTAATGTTTTCAAAAAAATTCACTTTTTACTTTTTGATTCTTCTGTTTAACTGATATTTGCTTTATTTTTTCTTTTTGGTTTTTTTTTTACTTACACTAAATTTAACTTACATTTCTTTTTTAACTTCTTAGAAACAAAAATCAGTAATTTTTAATTTCTGTTCTTCATTGTTGTGCAAATATTTTATAATAAAAAAACTGTATATTACTGAGATGAGATGCTGAAATGAAAACGTGCACAAATGCACACACATCTATCCATCGTTTCAGTTCTTCATATAAACTATTCTAATCCCAGATCCAGTGATTTTCAACCCAGGTGCTGTGGCACACCAGGGTGCAGTGAGAGGATCTTAGGTGGGCTATGAAAATTTTAAAGATGATTAATTAGATTATTTTCAAAAGGAGTTCAAGGCACAGTAAGTGTATTTTTTTTAACCCGTTTTTTATCAGCATGATTTAAGTGTGTGGTGGAATTTTAGCTTCAGGTTCTAGTGCGCTGTGTGATAAGAAAGGCTGAAAAACGCTACCTGCACGTTCGCATTTGGGTGAGAGTTGCTGTGGTCTCAGCCTGGGGTTTGTCCTCTGTCAGCATCTTGGCGACATCTCACGTCCTGAGTGAGCAACATGCCACCTGTCCAGGAGTGCCGGCCGCCAGTCCACACGCAAAGACGCAATTGCTCCACAGACTCACTCACCGAACTGACAGCATTCTATGTAAAAAGTAACATTGACCCAGCAGTCGGGGTTGTGGTGGGCACCTGTGGTCCCAGCTACTTGGGAGGCTGAGGCAGGGGAATCGCTTAAACCCAAGAGTTTGAGGTTGCTGTGAGCTGTGACTGCACAGCACTCTACTGAGGGAGACATAGTGAGACTCTGTCTCCAAAAAAAAAAAAAAAAAAGTTTACATTGGGTTTATGGTTTTGCATAAATACCTTTCCCTGAGTGTACCTGCTGGGGAGTTCTACTCAAAACTCTCACATTATACTTGATCTACAAGGTAATTCATTATAAAGATTGTGAAAATTAAATTATTTCAGAAATTAATCTTTGGGCAGAAGGATCTCAATAGATGGCGAGTGAACTGGCAATCCAACCTTCTGCTGCTTTAGCAGTATCAGTGCCCTTTCAATATAGATTATTTGAAAAAATCCAGAGGCCCACGCATTCCCTTTGCGGGAACATGAAGAATCTCTGAGCAGGGGGAAGATTTCTCAATATAGAAAAGAGTGAGGAGGAGCGGGGCTTTTCTGCTGCCAAGTTGGCCCGGGCTGCGGAGGTTTCCCCGCTGGGTGCAGTGGTTCCCTGTAAGCGACTGTTCATTTCCACTCCATGATTGTAATAATATGTGACCCTACAGACCACTTCATAATGCCATGAAAATTGCGGTTCCAGGGAGTTCAGAATTCCTCCAACATACAGCGCTATTAAGAAACCATCCATTCCACAAATTGAACGCCCAGACTCCGACAGGCGGGTGAGTGCACCCAGGTAACTGACACGCACCCAGAGCCCCGCCGTTGTGTTCCGGCTCATCATCCGTGAAGCGTTACACTGCCCAGCAGCAATGAATTTTTAAAATCTCTTCATTAAAAGGAAGGTAGGTACAGGTTTTCAATAATCCCCATTAGGGTCTTCCACCGCCAGCCCTGACACATCTGTGTGTCCCACATTTCACAGGATGAAGGTGAGGAGGTGAGTTCACAGTGGGGAGGGTCCTCCCGACAAATCGTCCACCCAAGGCAAACTGAGTTGTAGTGGGGACATCAATCTAGTATTTGTGGAAGTGAAGATTTTTAGCACAAAATTTAGCTTTCATGAAGACCACCAGACCCAAAGGTATTCCTTCATGGTAAGTATCCATTTTGTCATTCATTCAACAAGGGGCGCTGAGCACCCGTGGGCGGGTGCCGTGGGAGCTGCAGCAGCGACCTCGCCAGCCCGCACGCTCTGCCCTAAGCGCCTCCCCCACCAGGCTTTCATTTTCCCTCCGCGGTCAAAGCATCTGGAGGGAGTTTCTGAGTCCCCTGCCCTGGGCTGTCTTATCTTTCCATGTCAGCTCCGTACAGTCCACAACAGAGTTAGCCGCATGCCCTGCCCGGGAGCCCTCAACAAATACAAACGTGTTGCCCATCTGGAGACCACCAGTGTGTGCTGTCCTCACGTGGCGGCTCCCTCTGTGCCACCTGCCTGGTCTAGTAAGTGCCCGGATGAGGAACCTGGATCCCCCGATGAGGAACCTGGATGCCCTGCAGGTGTCTGTGGCCTTCCTCTACTGGAGCTCACCTTCTTGCCGGTGAAGCCTGAAGAAGCCTTGGGAAGAGAAGCACTGAAGCCCCCTTGCAGGTGCAGAAGGGGGAGATGTGATCATGGTGCCAAGTGGAGACGTGGGGGACGCAGCTGCCCCCCCACCCCCGCCCCATCCCCGGAGCAGGTCTTGCGCAGCCCAGGGCCCTGCTGGGGCTGCACCTGGGCCTGCCAGCCCTTCTGTGCCACCAGCCACCAGCCACGTGCCTCACAGCTGCCCTTCCCACCCTCCCTCAGCTGGGACGGCCGTGCCCCAGGCAGACTGGGCTCAGCACCACACCTGCTTCAGGCCTCACTTGGAGGCCTTCTCAGGGAGGTCTTCGGGCCACCTCACCGGGAATTCACGGTGTCTTCCGGGCTCGGTTTCCCTCCTCAGCGCTTGTCACCAGGTCACACGCTGCCTATTTGACTTACTTGCACGTTCACTAGGAAGTGGAACCCACAGGGCAGATAAACCACCACCCTTGGCTCCTGCCCTGTCCCCACTAGGCGTGTGGCAGGGGCTCAGGGAGCACCCACAGCCCAGTGGGCTCTTCCCAAGGTCCTCAGTGCTGCTGCCCAGGCAGGGACATGAAATAGCAGGACTCTTACAAACAGTTGTAATGACCTTTGCACACATCTGACTTAACTCAGAAAACAGTCTCAATTATTCCCTAATAGGAAGAAACTCCTAAGGCTGAGGTGTCTCCCAGCCAATGCAAAAACGAGAACGTGAAAAGTGAGAAGGTGGGTGGGCAGTTGTAGCCTCCCTTTCTCTGGACAGATGAATCCCTAAAATTTGGAGAAGAAGCAAATTGCTCGCACAGCAGCGAGCAGAGGTGGCTTTGCTGGAGGGGTTTTGGCAGAGTGAGTTCCCCTCCCACGGGAACTCCAGCGTCTTCCCGATCCCGGAGTGCCTGGGAATAGCAGGGTCATAATTTTGTTTTTAATGGTTTTTAATGGCCTTGCCTTTGATATTCATTTGGTCTCGGTCCCCGTGTAAATTCAGTTTCAACTCTGTATAAATGATTACACCCCGGTAAGCCATTCTGCATGAAGTCCCAGCCTCTTTGTGTGCAGTGAGAGGGCCTGTGCCTCTGAGGCTCAGCTTGGACACACTTCCCATCCACTGACACCTGCCTTGTGTCAAAGGAGGCACCGGGGTCCACAATGAGCTGCCGACTTCTGCTCTAAGGAGCTGCGAAAATCTAACTTCTTCCATGGGATATTAAATACATAATCGCCACTAATGGGAAATTTCTTGGGCTATTTGTCCGTTTTAAAGGCAAATTAAAGTTATATGACAATAATAAAATGATAAATTTTAAAAAGATCCATTAATCATGGAATACATGTTAGAACAAGATTCATCCATATCATATTAAGATTTTCCAAATTATTGTTATATTTTCCTAACTTTAGAATATCTGGGACACACAGTTACTGCTTATTAACTGTTATCACATGGGAAATGCTGAATTTTTCAACTCTGGGTTCTGTGACACGTACCACTAAATAATAGATGTCATATGTGACTCGTGTCTTTAGACGGTGTAATTTTAAGTGATGTGTTTCAGAGGGATCCGGGGAATGGTTAAATCACATCTTTTTAACCTGCGTGTATTGACACCTCATCACAGCTTCCTAGTATTATCAGTTCATTCCTTTGTGGACTCAAATGTTGTCAAACTCCCCTGTACACTGGATCAGGGCCTGCCACATTTTCTCTGTAAAGGACCAGCAGCAAATATTTCTAGTTTGCAGCCCTGGCAGTCTCTGCCACACCTGCAGGAGCCAGGACAGCATCTGAGGAGACGCTTCACTCACACAGCAGGTGGTGATGGGCAAAGTCTGCTGAGCCCCTGGAGACCTTGCCGGCCCCCGGAGAGCCGGTGGTGCTGTGGGTAGAGGCTCCAGGGAGTGGGCTCCACAAGCATCACGGCTGCTGGAAGCTCCCCACTGGGAACAGGGGTAGGGGCAGAAGAGCGGAGCTCCACACTGAGTTTGAATTATAAGTAATTTAATTAAAGTATAGTGGCATTTTATCATTGTTCCTAATGTAATTGTGCACCCGTGGAAATAAACCCAGGAATTCACTGACAACAAGCAGACTGGGAACGATAAGCACGTGGACTTAGCACCTCCTAGACATGACTTTTCCCCACTTACGTGATGAATACTGATGAAGGCTCAAGTGGGTGTCAGGCACACATCTGGCATCAGGCAGGGGGCAGTGAGCCAGGTGAGAAGACGCACACCTCTGCGGGCTGCCTCCGGTGGGAATGGCATGGGGGAGGGGTGAGCTGCAGGAGATGGTGCACACCTGTGGTGAGGGGGTGGGGGGTGGTTGCAGAACCAATCTCTGAGATGGGACCTCAAGCAACAAGAACCACACCCCCAAACCAGGTCATTGCTGGCTTGGTTAATAAGGAGCCAGAGGCCAAGATGGCCAGGCCACGGAGAAGAGAAGAGGGTGTGATATGTGAGACCAGGGAGGCCAGCTGTAGTGAAGCATTGGTGAGTGTGGGAGGCTTTGGGACGGCAGAGCCACCTCACCAAACCCACCTGCTACATGCTGGCTCTCTGTGAGGCCACTCCAGAGGCCATGGGAATGTCGGACACTCACTGTGGTCCAGGTGGCCGGAGATGGATGCCTGACCCACTGTGTGGATGGTGCCTCATCTTTCTGTCTTAAGTACCTGGCTCTCTGTGCACAGCTCAGGGCCACTGAGGTGTGGGACTGACCTACTGCCAGAAGCACAGACCCCCCACCTTCCACAGGTGGTGTGTCCCTGTGCCCTGAGCAGTGAGTGGTAGTGAACACTGATCACCTGTATGGTCTCTGGGGGGCTGGAGCCCGGACTGGCCTTGAACACTGATCACCTGAGCAGTCTCTGAAGGGCTAGAGCCCAAACTGACCTTGAACATTGATCACCTGCACGATGTCTGGGGGCTAAAGCCTGGATTGGCCTTGAACACTGATCGCCTGTACAGTGTCTGGGAACCAGAACCCAGACTGGCCTGACTACATGGTTGTGGCTCAGAGTTTCTCACAGATTTGGTCCAAGCTGTCCATGGGGGCTGTTGTCACCTTGAAGCTGGACCCACATGGCAGGATCTTCTCCCAGATGAGTCTGTCCTGGCTGCTGCCATGAGGCTCCCACTCCTCACCAGGGGCTGTGCTGTGGGCTGCTTAGCCACCCTCTGCCAGCCTCCTGGAGTGAAGGCCCACAGAAGCCAGGAGTCAGGATGCCCTTTGCAGCTGAGCTGGCAGGGATAATCATCACACAGACCAGCTCTTGTGCCCTGGGGAGGGCTGTGCCCCAGAGGCTGGTCACTGAGGGGATATCCTGGAAGCAGCCGGCTTCCCCATTCTGCTTGGTTAGCTCTGAGTCAGGGTCCAGACTACATCCTTTAAACGCTGCTGATTTGTTTTGATTCTGAGTCCCTGACTTTGAGAAATGCCTGTGCAGGTAAAGGAGCCTGTCAGGGGGGTCTGAGCTGGAGAAAGCCCCACAGGAGCCTTCTACCCTGAAAGAAGCTCACCCTCCCCCACCCTGCCCGCAAACCCTCGGGCCCTGCAGGATGTGTGCTGTGATGTCAGTCAGGCCAGGGTAAAATGAAATGGGAACAATGTCCCCTGGCTGCGCCTGCTCGGGCTCTGGGCACCCCTGGCAGACCTGTGCCAGTTTGGTCACGTAAGACACACAGGTTCTTGCTGGTGGCCCAGGACTGTGGAAAACTGCAGGTGGGTGAGCTGAACTACCTAATTTCCCTAACCTCACATGCAATTACACTGAAAGCAGATATTAGACGCAATTAGGCTACACCTGGGAAACCTATTAAATGGGCCCTGTTAACAAACAGGTTTACGTTCCTGTAACCAGCTCTGCAGGCTAATGGAGGCCCCGCTCTTCCCTGGAAGGGAGATGAGTGTGCGTCTTCCACATGGCAGCACCTTTCAGGAGTGTCAGGACCTATTAACAATTACCGCAACAGGCTCGGCGCCTGTGGCTCAAGCAGCTAAGGCGCCAGCCACATACACCCAAGGTGGCGGGTTCGAATCCCCAGCCTGGGCCCGCCAAACAACAATGATGGCTGCAACCAAAAAATGGCCAGGCGCCTGTAGTCCCAGCTACCTGGGAGGCTGAGGCAGGAGACTCGCTTGAGCCCAGGAGTTGGAGGTTGCTGTGAGCGTGATGCCACAGCACTCTACCCAGGGGGATAGCTTGAGGCTCCGTCTCAAAAAATAAAAATAAAAATAAACAATTACCGTAACGGTGTGTGCAAACCAGGCCCATGCTGGGCAAACTAGGAGAAGGTGGTCTGTGTGGAGGCTTGGAGAACTGTGTGCCCGGTGGTTGGATCAAACAGCAGTCTGGATTTGCCATCATCCATCTGACACAATCCAATGTTTTATCAATTAAAATGTATCTCCAACTTGCAAGATGCAATGACACACTGTCTACACAGCAGCCTGACCCTGAGGGCACTCTGTATATACTACAGCCTGGTCTTGAAGGCACAATGTCTACACCACAGCCTGGTCCCTGAGGGCACTGTCTACACTGCAGCCTGGTCCACAAGGGCACATTATCTACACCACAGCCTGGTCCCTGAGGACACGCTGTCTACACAGCAGACTGGCCCTGAGGGCACTCTGTATATACTACAGCCTGGTCTTGAGGGCACACTGTCTACACCACAGCCTGGTCCCTAAGGACACGCTGTCTACACTGCAGCCTGGTCCTTGACAGCACACTGTCCACACCACAGCTCGTGAAGGTGCAGCAGCCCCCACAGCACTGAGGCTTATATCACCTGGATTCTTCAGGTCCTTTGGGTCCTTCCACAATGTGCATATCTTGGGCATTTTTTGTGAATGAATAAAGACTGAATGAATAAAGACTCCTCCCTGATTTCATCCATTTGTGATACAGTGACAACATACACGAGCTTGAGTGATGCTTAAGAACAGAAGTATGGCTGCAGTGTAGACAGGGTGCCAGGGGACCAGGCTGCAGTTTAGACAGGGTGCCAGGGGACCAGGCTGCAGTGTAGACAGGGTGCCAGGGGACCAGGCTGCAGTGTAGACAGGGTGCCAGGGGACCAGGCTGCAGTGTAGACAGCGTGCCAGGGGACCAGGCTGCAGTGTAGACAGGGTGCCAGGGGACCAGGCTGCAGTGTAGACAGGGTGCCAGGGGACCAGGCTGCAGTGTAGACAGGGTGCCAAGGGACCAGGCTGCAGTGTAGACAGGGTACTAGGGGACCAGGCTGCAGTGTAGACAGGGTGCCAGAGGACCAGGCTGCAGTGTAGACAGTGTGCCAAGGGACCAGGCTGCAGTGTAGACAGAGTGCCAAGGGACCAGGCTGCAGTGTAGACAGGGTGCCAAGGGACCAGGCTGCAGTGTAGACAGGGTGCCAAGGGACCAAGCTGCAGTGTAGACAGGGTGCCAGGGGGACCAGGCTGCAGTGTAGACAGGGTGCTGGGGGACCAGGCTGCAGTGTAGACAGGGTACGAGGGGACCAGGCTGCAGTGTAGACAGTGAGCCAGAGGACCAGGCTGCGGGGTAGACAGGGTGCCGAGGGACCAGGCTGCGGGGTAGACAGGGTGCCAGAGGACCAGGCTGTGGTGTAGACAGCGTGCCGAGGGACCAGGCTGCGGGGTAGACAGGGTGCCAGAGGACCAGGCTGCAGTGTAGACAGGGTGCCGGGGGACCAGGCTGAAGTGTAGACAGGGTACGAGGGGACCAGGCTGCAGTGTAGACAGGGTACAAGGGGACCAGGCTGCAGTGTAGACAGGGTATGAGAGGACCAGGCTGTGGTGCAGACAGGGTGCCGGGGGACCAGGCTGCGGTGTAGACAGGGTGCCTGCTGGAGGCTGGGCAGTCTCAGACCCCAGTAATGGCCTCTAAGGAGGCTGTTTCTGCTGTTCCTTGGATGGTAGTGGTGAACAGAACTAGAGGGCAGGGGAGCTGACGTACTCTGTCACAGCCGTTAGGATCCTGCCCCTCGATCACCCCTCCTCCTAGCACTATTATTATAGCAATAAAATTCCAACATGAGCTGGGCAGGGTAGACGTTCAAACCACTCACACTTGAAGAGAACTGATTCTTTGCATGGAATGTAGCATGTTTGAGGTGGGGAGTAGGGGCTGTTCTTCCGTATCACCCACCCTCTTTCTTTAGGGGGGCAAACCACACACCTGGGCTGCTCCACAGGAGCTCATATCCCCCCACCTACCTCACCAAAATCTGGGCAGACAGTGGTTGTCGCAGGTTGAGTTTTGTTCCCCCAAACATGTTGATGTCATCACCCGTCACCTGCAAACGTGACCTTTTTCAAAAACAGAGTGCAGAGAACAGAGTTCAGGTGAGGTCGGTAGGGCAGGCCCCAATCCAGTGACTGGTCTCCTTACAGAAAGGGCACACTTAGACACAGAGAGAGACACACACAAGGAGAAGGCCAGCGTCTACCAGCCAAGAAGGGGGCATCTGCCAGCTGCTGGCTTCAGGCTTCCCACCTCCATGCTGGAGGCAGTAACTTCCTCTAGTTGGAAGTCACTTGCTCTGTGGTGTTTTGCTGCTGCCGCCTCAGGGAACCCACAGGGCAGAGAAGGGCCAGGCAGGCTGTGGGAGAGGACTGGGCAGGGCGATGGGGGGACCCAGCTTCAGTTCCATCCTGCACACGGGCTCTCAGGCTGTGGTCGTTGGGCCTGGGAGCCTGGGCCACACCCATTTCTACAGAAAAGCGCTGTTGTCCTCTCCTGCACCCCTGCCCCGTCCTGCACCCTGCTTGTGGGCCCCGGGCCTGAGGGCTTGGCCTCAACCACATCTATCTGCAATTCTCACAGAGCAGACAGGGATAGCCTTCACCTTGGCCTTTTCTGGAGTTAACATTGTCTAGCCCAAAGCATCCTGGAGGCATGAACATGTTCCAGAACCAGAGAGAGATAGTGGCTGGACAACAGCATCAAGTCACATCATCTAAGAGTCACTGCACTGTTTATTTTAAAACAGTTTTATTTTATGACTCAATTATTTTATACCACATAAAATACCACGGGCATTGGGACCACCTGTCCCTCTCATTTGGCCCAGCACAGCTGAAATTGAGCAGGATTGTGAACTGCAGACAGTATGAGACAGGAGGCATCATCATCTCAAAAAAATCATCTCCCAGCATTCTTCTGAAGCCTGAACCAAGACTGGAACGGGGAGGTTCTGCAGCAATTAGGATTGACATGGGCAAAGGGTGCCTGAAACAGAGCTTCCAGCTGGAAGTTTCTGCCAAGGTGGCAAAGACATCAATACGACCGCCCATAGTTTCTTCCACCTACTAAGCTGATAGGGAGAAAACGCTCCCATTTTCTTTTTGTGGGGGCTTGTTTTCAGAAAAGGTCATTTAAAGAGAATTAGACTTCTACGCAACTGTTACAAGCATTCAGATTTTAGAAATAAAAATTCTGCCCTTGGAAAGCCAAACTGACTTAAACGTGTCACCTCTTTCTGGCAACTCTGACACAGAAAGAAATGTCAGGAGCAGCCACTGTGCTGTGGGGCAGGCGGGGGGAGCCCGACAAGTCAGCTTGGAAGTGGTTTCCAGCAGCCGAGCTTGCTGGCCTTGAGCACCTGCGTGCACCGAAAATAAGTGAAAGATGATGTAACCTGTAGTCTAAACAAGCAGATTTGTAAACCTAAGAATCAAATTTATAATTGCCGAGGAAGGGGTAAGAAATACTTAACTCAGTAACAGATTTCTTTTGTCTATTCTGGCCAGTTTCACTGTCACCCAGAGTGAATTATCACGGCATCTCTTTCTCTGTAAATGGAGATGCTTACTCCTAACTTCAGACTTGTTTTGAGATTAAATCAACCTACAATACAAAGCACTTGGAACGGTGTCTGGCTTGTAGAGCAGGTTCAAAGTACACCTGTCAGTATTATTCTAAAAAGGTATCAGCACCTCCAAGCCTGCAAATCAGAATTCATAATACAATGAAGGGGCTAGTAACGCAGGGTTGGCATTGTAAAGCATTCAAAATTAAATTACAAAATTTTATGAAACATTGACTTCATTGAATTCCTAAGCTAGAAATGATCTGAGAGATTACCCAGTGATTCTGACCTAATCTCATCCTGCCAGTGAGCATCCAAGGAGTGGGGAGAGTCCTTGCCTCCCAGGGTCCCCTGCAAGCTGGCAGCAGAGACTGACCCCTAATTGGCCAGTCTCCCACCCCCACTGCCATCACCAGGTCTTCACTGTGTTTCTGCCCTTAGTAGACTCTGAGCTTCTCCACATCTTTCCTGTGCACTCTGCCCTCCCCAGACTGAAATTTCCTGCCTTATTTCCTGCTGACTGTCTCTGCACAAGTGTTAACTCTCTAACAAGGGAGATTGGTCCCTAGGGAAGGGACCACGGTGCTGCTTCTTTGGTGTGGCCTTAACCTGTTGGCCTGGGTCTTTAGAGAAGGAGAACTAAGTGAGTTGATGAGACATGAATGTCTGCCCCATGTCTACCTTTGAGCGAGACACAGAGGCTCTGCTTGGCAAGTCCTCATATTTCGACAGAACTGTCTATGTGGGTGTCAATCCACTCTACAGAACAAGGAGGGGGAGTCCACAGAAGAAGATGAGCTACTGGTCAGCTTCTCCAGGCATCAGGGAGAACATCAGTGCAGCTCTCTCTCCCAGCAAGTGGAAAAACTGACACCTCTCCTAAGTGGAGAGTCCTGTGGACTCTCAAGGTGCAGGACGCTGAGACTGAGGAAGCTTGCTGAGGAAGACCAGTAACAATGCGGGGCCCCTGAGGAACTGCCCAGCCCTGGTTTTACTCCAGCCAAGAGGCCTGCTCCCGTCTCATTGCTCAGCTCTGCAGGGCTCTGTCCCTCTGCCTGCTTCCCTCACATCCCAGAGGCTCACTCACCCCCTGCTGCCCTGGAGAGTTGGCATTTTAAAGCATTCAAAATTAAATTACAAAATTTTATGAAACATTATGCAAGACCCACCTGCAAGGATGTCTAGGCCCCCTTCCATGTGCCTGCCTCCCACCTATAGAACTCTGCCCTTCCTGCTGTGATGGGACCTTTGTGGGAGGGGGCCATGTTTTTACTTTGGACCAGTAATTACACTAGAGCATTTCTGGTCTTAAAAAAAGTCATTCCTCAACCCAGTAAAGGCCTCCATCTCCCTCCCTCCCTCCCTTCCCAGTCA